>NC_133665.1:6909815-7284815 GCF_037893015.1 Macrotis lagotis | reverse complement strand
GCTACTTTGTAGAAGTTATGAAATTAATTATTTACTTTCCCCTCTCCCTCTAATCTGATAACAACATGAATAAGAGTTATGGACCAAGGATTCAGGAGTATATTTGATCAAATGCATTAACCTTAGGAAGGTATAAAGGAGTAATAACTTTTGGATTCAAGGATATGCGACTTCAAATCCCAGCTCTATAACTTACCACCTGTTTGACAATGGACAAATCTCAGTTGTTTTGAGACTCTAATGTCCTATTTCATAAAATAATTAGTTTGGACTATTTGACTTCTAAATTCTTTTACAACTCTAAATTATATTTCCATGATCTTATCTTGTTGTTTTGAACTTCTTTACAGACCTTAAGGGAGAAAAAAAGAACAATATTAGTCAATCCTTATTGCTTTTTAGATGTGGAAATACTTGTGATAAGTCAATTCTTGTTTTTTTCTCTTATTTTATTTTTCTGAATTAATTACAAAAAGATCTCTTTTTTTAGAATTTTGAATTATAAATTCCATTTCTTCCTTCTTCTCCTCCCCATTTCTTATGAAGACAATTTGATATAGACTATACACATGCAGTTATACAGAATAAAACATATTTCCACACTGGCCATGTTGCAAAAGTAAACAGAAAAATGACAAGTAAAATAAAGATAAAAAAATATGCTTCTACCTGCATTCAGATTCTGTCCATTCTTTCTCTGGAGGTAAATAGAATTTTTCATTCTAAGTCTTCCTGATTTGTCTTGGATTATTGCATTGCTAAAAAATAAATCATTCACACAAGTTCTTTGTACAATATTCCTGTTACTATGTACTGTTACTATTCACTTGACTTTGTATCAGTTCATATAAATCTTTCTGAAATCAACCTGCTTGTCATTTATGATAGTACAATAGTATTCTATCATAATCACATACCATAACTGGTTTGGTCATTGCCCAACTGATGAGCATTCTCTCAAATTCCAATTCTTTACACCACAAAAAAAAGCCTAAGCCCAATAATATTAAAGTTTGATCAACTTATGCTGCTGCTCCAAATGATATCCTGTATTTTAAAAGAGAGAAATATTCAACTCAAAGATAAAAACTTTAATTAAGATAGTTGAATTTATTAAGCTTTATGGTCAGGTACTATATTAAAGAAAGGGGGAAGAGAAGTATAAAATCTTAAAAAAAAAAACAGTTCCTATTCTCACTGAGAAAACTATTTCCTTGTAGAATTTAGACATTGTCTCACCTTTCATGACCCCATGGGTTCATACTATCTGTGGAATTTTCTTGGCAAAGATAATGGAGTAGTTTGCCATTTCCTTTTCCAATGTATTAAAGTAAACATAAGTTAAGAGACTTGCCCAAAGTCAGTCAGCTAGTAAGTATTTGTCACTATATTTGAACTCACATCTTCCTGACTGCAGACTCAGCACTCTATCCCCTGAACCACCAAGCTCCCTCCTATGTATTAAGGTTCCTGGATGAAAAATTGTTTTGTTTAGAAATCCAACCTTAATGTCCCTCAAATGATACCATGTAAAGATGTCTGTCCCCTGTCTCCATAAATCCCTGTCCCCATAAAGCCTCATTAGAATTTTAATAAACATAAATAGAAATAGTTGCTCAGGATTGATTAGGCATTGATGTTAACTTTCGACAGCAGCAACTCCTATGGTTCATCCGCAAATTTTGTAAGATACTCATTGTCAAAATCCAAATGCTACATTTTTAAGCCAAAGTGAATCAAAATGAATAACTGAATATTTCTGGAAAAGTCTTTGACAAAAGTTGATGATGTCCTCCAAGATTTTTCCACCTGAGGTACACAGTGTATTATTAGGTCAAGTTCTCCACTGGCCTCTCACTCCTGGTCTGAGAAAGAACAAGAAAGTTCACTTTTATATATAATATTTTGAAGTTTGTAGAGGGTTTTCCTTCTTACTTTACTATGAAAGAGGTAGATAGTACTCCCAATACTATTTTGGTACAACTGTTGTGAATCACATGATAAACAATGATGACAAGATAAGAAGCAAATATTCAGATTGATGGGGGTTGCAAGGGAAAAGGAAATGGCAAACTACTCCAGGAAGGAATCCACACTTAGAACATGCTTGAAAACTAATCATCTAGAATAGGGGAGAATCTGCCAATTAAATTCTAAACAGTTCTGGTTATTAAGAAGTCCTCTTTGTCCCCAACCTGGTTTTAAGGTGGAAAATGGTACTTATCCAAGACTATACACCTGTCTGTGCCCTTCACCCTAACTCTCCCTGTCTACTTTATTCATAGACACAGAAGCAACATGTCAATGACAGAAAAAAATGCATCAGCCATTGTTACCATCATATGGAGATCATGATACCTGGAGACTTGTATGTAGATTTGTAGAGGGCTTCCCTAAATAGATGTTTCTACTGTTATCTTCATCTGTAGGTCATAGCTGATCAGCCCACTAAAACTAGTTAAGAAAGATTTCCTACATTGGTGCCTGCATCTGGTTAAGCTATGGACTGCTTGGATAAAGGATAAAATGTGTTTTCATAAAGACAGTAGAAGTTTCCATGAAAAAGAGAGTATTATGGGCAAATAAAATGTGCAGCACATGGACTGGTCTGACAGTGGCACATATTACATTCCTTAGGAATACTTGAGTCTGGGAGAAATTTCACTATTTTTTTTCTTTGTTAACTGAGCATCAGTGATGAAAATAACTAAACAATTTTTGAATAACTTGATGATTTACAGGAAAGTGGTCAGGATAGCCAGTGGTTTTTGAAGATTTTTAAGCTGGAATCCAGTGATTGAGTTCATTCTGAAATTCAAAACCATCAAATGTCAGAACTGGAAGGAGACTTAGAAGATACCTAGTGGGTTGCAAGATGGCATTGTGAATAGAATACCACACTTAAACACTGTAAGATCCTCAAAAGCAATGACTGTCTTTTGCTACTTTTTTAAAGGCTCCAGCATTTAGTGCCTAGCATATGGTAGATGCTTTAAAAAATGTTTCCTGACTGACTAACATGGAGTAGGGAGAAATGAATTCAAATTCCACCCAAGCTAGCTGTATGGCAATAGGAAAGTCATTAAAACTTTAGCAGCTTCAGTTTCTTCATCTTATAAAGGGGATATAATTGTTTCTATCTTCCAGTATTATTGTGAGGATATCCTCAAATAAAGTAACACTTGTAAAGTGCTTTGCAAATCTTGAAATATTATATAAATTGATAGCTCTTATTATTTGTCTAAACCTTTCCTTTTATAAATGAGAAATTTCCTCCCCAGACTCCATTTTCTTTTCCAAACAAAAACAAACCAAAAAAAAACTCAAAAAAGAACAAACATCTGTGAAAGAGCTAGAGGGTGGAGGCATGAGGAAGAAAGGGAACCTTTTGCAAAGAGTAGGGAAACACTGTTGAGTGAGTCTGATCTTTTCTTAAAAAATGGCTATAGTCATCCTTTGAGGGGTCCTTATCACATTTGATCTTAAATGATGCTATCCTTTCAGAAACACTCAGTGGTGGTAGAGGGGCTTAGGTGATATACTTCATTAGAAAAATCTATGTCTTTTTTCCAATCAAGTATCTCTGCTTTGTTACAAGTGCTTACTCAACTGCTTCAAAATGTGCTCCAATTTGAGATAGTTTTTTTTTTTTAAATGGAAGTTTATGCTCTCATTATTTTGTAATGCCAGGGAATGGGGGAAGGGTGAGAAATCTTCTAGAAAATAATCTCCTTTACCTAAGAATATATAAAGGATGAATTTGGGGATCACAACCTTATTCATTCATTCAATAAATGTTCATCGAGTGTCCATTCTATAGAGAATATGTATAGAATTCTATAGAGGTATATGTATATACTAGGTTAGGCAGTCCACAAGATTGTATTTTCAAGAAAGAAGGAAAGCTGGAGGAGTAAGGAGGTAAGAAAGGAGGAAAAAAGGTTATGGGGGAAAAGAGGGATATAGTCTTTAATAATTTGGGCTGGTTAAGATTATTTAAATACACAATTTTGTGGGGGAGGAGGGGGATCCTCTTTAAAAAGTACCATGAAATCAGGTGGTACATTGGACCTGAAGTCATGAAGACTTATCTTCCTGAGTTCATATCTGACCTCAGATATTTACTATCTGTGTGACCTTCAACAAATGACATGCAGATTTCATTTCTTCTGTTTGCTTCTGGTGCTTCAGTCATGTCTGTGACTGAAAAATGACTGAAACAACCATAGGCAGATCAGAAGACAAGGTGGTACCAAATGACTACACTATATTACCTAAAATTCCCACTGTTGATCATAGCCTCAAAGAGCCAGATGAATTTCAACTAAGTAAAGGTATTATGTTATGTTACCTAGATGGGGTAATACATGATTAGTAATTAGTTCATCATCCTTCAAGACCCACTGTCATATGGCAAGGAAGAGGGTCCATCAGAAGGTAGCAAAACTCAAGGAAGCTAACTTTTAATAAGAGATAAGAATTTAGAAAAATTTTAAGGCACAAAGTAATGAAACGGTTGAAACCATCCTGGAAACTGAGATTCTATCTCAAAGATAGGCAACCAGATGGCACACTGAATACACAACTGAATCTGAGATATGTAAGATTTCAGTTCAAATTTAGCCCCAAACTCTAAAATGAAGATAATAATAGTGCCTTGACTCAAAGGGTTGTGAGGATAAAGTGAAATAGTGTTTATAAAGTAAATCCTAAAGTGCTTTAGTTCTAAAAATATTTTATCATATTCATCATTTTTATTTACTTACAAATATTTATATACTCACAAGTATCTTACATTTCCCCTCACATACCTGATGATATCAATAGTGAAAAAGTATAAACCATCTCTAATGAAAGTCATCTCCTGTTAAGTAACTCAAGTCCATGAGAGCCTCCAAGTAATGGGGTACCACGTGAACAAGCCTTTTTAGACTTCTTTCTTGTCAACAAGATGGCTTTTGGGAGAGCCATGTATATTTCATGTATAAGAATCTTTAGTTTCCTTTGTCTACCTTAAGCTAAACCTTTCTATTTCTCCAAAAGTATTTTCCTTTGGAGCTCTGGGGTTTTCTAATCAGTGAGGGAAGGAAAATTATGAGAAAAGAAACATGCAGATTTCATTTCTTGTGTTTGCTTCTGGTGCACTAGCCTGGCCTCAGGCATGCAAGTGGTAAAAATAATCATGTTTCTCCTGTTAATCCTCCTTGACATCTTTCCACCTCATAGGAAGCTGAGCTGGCTAATGAGAAATCCCACAAAGACCTGTTAAACTCCTCTGGAGTAAGATGCTGTGTGGCTGTCCTATGTTGATATCTGTTACAGAAATTTAAAAAAAACCTACTTTGTTCTGAGCTACCTTTCACACAGATTCCCCTAATGTGGGATCATTATATGGAGGGGAAGGGTAAAGAAGACACCTGAAGTCATATTTGACCTCTGGAAACCTTGATGACAAGTTTTCTATGAATAAATGGTGTTGACATCAGCTGTAATTTAGAATACTAACTGGGAGTCTTAAGAACTGGGTCCAAGTTCCAGTGTGCCACTAACACTAGAAAATGATTTAACCCTCTTTTTGAATCAGATTCTTCATTATTAATCAAAGTCTTGGACTATATGCTACAGCTATGCAAATGAAGGACTGTCTCTTTATAAAACAATAATTATTTTTCGGGGAAGCAAGAGGATGTTTAAAATCTTTTCCCCATTTATCCTAATTTTAATCAAAATAGTCCTTCCACTCTAGTAGAAAAGAAAATTACCAAATGTGGGACAGCTAGGTGGTCCAGTGGATAAAGAACTGACCCTATAGTCAGAAGGATCTGAGTTCAAATCTGGTATCAGATACTTATGAGCTGTGTGACCTTGGCAAATTCACTTAACCCTCTTTGCTTTACAAAAAAAGTAGTAAATATGAAATCAGAAGTCCTGAATTCATATACTCCATCATTCCACAGTTGTGCTAGCAAAAGTCAGTTATTTAGCCTCTCTGAGACCATTTCTTAACTATGAAATAAGGATAAAAATACTACCTACTGCAGAGGGGTAGTTGTAAAGATCCAAATAAATAATTGTTGTAAAGAGACTTATAAGATATAAAGTGCTAAATTATTACCCTCTACAGTCTGGAACATTTAGTAGAGAGCCTTTCTTCCAAGTAGAGTCTTGGGCATCAGCTATTAACACTGTTGGGCTGAAATATGATTCAGCATGCATAGAATGAGTTACAGGATCTGATACTGAGCAAAGGGAGAAGAACCAAGGGAACAATATACACATTAACAACAACATTGTGAGATGATCAACCTTGTTTGGAAGAAGCTCCTTTCAGTTGTTCAGAAAGCTAGGACAACCATTTTAGACACTTAGGTATGGACAATGTTATCCCAATCCAGAGGAAGAAAAACCAACAACAAAAAAAATTAACCCTTCAAAATCTCATGAACACTTTAAAAAAAAATTCTCTCTTATGTATCTCTTTCCCTTAATCCTAATTTCTCATACCAAAAATGACTAATCCATAAATATATTTATCAAAAATATGTATGAACAATGCCAACCCGAATGGTTGCTGCTAAAGGGAGGGGGATGAGAAGGAAGGGTGGAAGAAAATTTTGTAACTTAAAAATATACATGAACATATGGATGAAAAAATAAATTAATTAAAAACAAAAAATATGATTCAGCAAGGATGATGGGGGGAAGGGAGAAGAAGGATGTCAACACTAAATTTGACATAAGAAAAGCAAAACAAAACAAAACAAACTACCTATTTAGCATCCTTTTAACATTTCCCAGTTATTTTCTGGCATATCCTAGTTTATAGTAACTTCAGTGTTGTATCAACTTTCAGTCAACTGTCATTCTCAATACAAGAAAGTCAAATAAGCATCAAGGCACCAGGAGGTTGAGAGACTACTGTATCCTTTAAATCCTGATGGAGATAGCTCAACAACCAGAACCCAAGTCTTGGAACTAGCAATCTTTCTATTTAATGCCCATAATCAGGGAAGCAACCCCTTTAAAAATGAAGCCTGGTGAAGACATTCAGAGAATGGAAAACTCTTGTTACCAAAGTCCTTGGCATTGTCAAATAGTTCAAGATTAGAAACTGTTATGATTTTATCAGCAGAAATGACATTAAAGAATATGAATTACTTTGTTTTATCACTCAACCCTAAAAACTATACCTTTACAATAAACTTGCAATTTTAACCTTCCAAATGTATTATCTCTTCCATTAAAATATAAACTCCTTGAGGGTAAGGATTGTTTTCTTCTTCTAAGGTCTTCTAAAAGCAGATTTGAAAGACTTCTCTAACTCACTCACAGAGAGGAAATTGGAAACTAATCCTTAAATATATGTTTTTCTCTTTTAGTTGATCATGTATTTATTGGGAAGCTCACAAAAGCAATGGCTTAGGAAACAAATAATTATTAAATGCTGAACTAAGAATTGAGGATATAAAGAAAGGGACAAACAGTTCCATGATCTTAAGGATTCCACATTCTAATGACAAAGACCACACATAAATAACAATGAACATACCAAAAACATAGCATAAAAAAGAACATAATCTTAAAGTGAGTAAACTTGGGGGGTGAGAGGAACACTGAGAAGGACCTCTTACAGAAAGAAGGATTTGAGCTGAGATTTGATGGAAACCAGGGAAACTTAGATTCTGATGTGAAGATAGAGAACATTACAGTCCTGCAGCTCAGCCACTGAAAATAATGAAGCCAAGAGACAGAGTCATATGTAAAAAGAAAGGAGTCAAGTGTAAGAAGATAGGAAGGTAGAAAAAAAAAGGACTTTATATGCCATAGAATTTTAGACATATTTAATCTGGAAGTAAGGGGGAGTTGCTGGAGTTTATTGAGATGGAGAATATGGTCTATGTATGAAACAAGCTCAATGTGCACTTTAGGAAGATCACTTTGACAACTGAGGCACAGTATTTTGCTAGATGTTTTGAATATGGAAAAAAGCATATCCCTTCCCTTTTGAATACAAATAAATATGTGATAAAAGAAGATAGGCTTAATATTTTCCCCTAATAATACTTTAGGGTTTATCCCTAAACCATTTTATGAGAGAACTCTGGGGAATTAAGTTAGATTATTTGATTAACAAAACTTCTTAAAAAAAAGTTCATAGCACACTGTGGAATTTACACCCTGAATTCTTACTATTACTACTAGCATTAGTACTACTACTACTACTACTACTACTACTACTAGTACTACTACTACTACTACTACTGATGGATGATGATGATGATGATGATAATTCTCATAATAATAGTAATGACAGAAGCCAATTTTTTCCTTTAAACAAGATTCCCAAGAAGAATAAGAGATTTAACTATTTGAAAATTACCTTTAACATCTAATGATTAAAAAAATCTTTATTTCTCTTAAAAGCTAAAATCAAAATCTAAAATCTGGAAACTTTAGGATTGGTTTAGAAGTATACCTGTGCTAACACACGGAGATGGATGTGATAACTTTTCAAATCATTTAAAATAAGGAATTTTGATGATTCTATCATATTGTTCATTTGGTAAGTTACATTGGTCCTTCCCAAAAACCATACTCTGAAAGTACAAAATGAAGGGGAAAGATAATTTAACAAAACTTTTCAAAGTATCATACCAAGTCATACTCCACACTTGCAAATAAGGGGCAAGGGATCATACCTCTCATCTGTTCCTCAGTTTAGTACAAGGTGGGGGTTTCTGTTTCTTCTTGTGTTACATTAAACCAAAAAATTAGAGGAGAGAATAAGAAAGAGAGTGAGACAGAGACAGAGAGGCAGAGGGAAGGATGGAAGGAGGAAGGGAGAGGGAAAGAGAGAAATGGGGGGAAAGGGGAGGAGGGAGGGGGAGAGGAGGAAAAGGGGAGAGGGGGAGAGAGGGAGAGAGGGAGAGAGGGAGAGAGAGAGAGAGGGAGAGAGGGAGAGAGAGAGAGAGAGGGAGAGAGGGAGAGAGAGAGAGAGAGAGAGAGAGAGAGAGAGAGAGAGAGAGAGAGAGAGAGAGAGAGAACACGCTTAGGATTTGACCTTTGGGCAGGACCAATGCAATTTACCAAAAGAGAATTGTGAGACTTGATTGAGAAGGGGTATCAATGAAGAAAAGGAGTAGGGGGAAGGGCAATGATTTCTCTTCACTCATTCAGAATACAGAAATGGAATGCCAGATAACATATTCATTTTCACCTAGTCACCTCTAAGTCAAGAACTCAAATGAATTGAAGAAAGGTATGAATCACAGCCTATAAGGCAAAAGAAATGAAGTTATATCATGGAGTTAACAGTTAACCTAAACCCCAGTTTTTAGCACTGCTGGGTAGCCACCTGGTCATTTTGTAAAGAGATGAATTGCCACTCAAAAGCATTTGCCTTTCCTGCCTGCTGATGGTAAGTGAACTGAGCTGTTCATACATTTCAAGGTGTTTTGTTTTTCTTCTCCTTTCAAATTTTAAAATCAATTTCAAAATTACAGCATAGAGAAGATTACAAGAAGATCTTGTTACATCAAACAGGATAAAGTACTTGAGGCACTCAGGCCCTTGGCAAATGATGCTTGGGGATTTCTAGATGAATGACTTGTATCTGTGTTTACAGCTTTTCAGCAGAGTGCTTAGTATTTACTTTGGAATTAATCCAGGCCCATAAAACTAGTGATATATCAACATAACAGATGTACTTGAGCAAGTATACATTAAAAGGTGATTCGCTTCAAAATGAGAACTTAGCGGCTGCTTGGAGGTCGAATCAGAAAGTGTTTGCTTATGATTCAGTGGAGTACCTTCTGAGGGGCAGCAGGTGAGGGCCATCTGGTCTTTGTCCTACCCCTATGAATCCTCAAATTGGTAGAGGTATTTGAACTTTATTTTTTCCCCTGACATGATGAGAGCTGTGTTTGCAAATAAATGGCATAGAAAATATGAATGAAAAGAGAACCCATTCTTACTGGCTAGAGGTGGGGTGAGGGGAAGAAAAAATAATACAGATTTTTCTTTTTTCTTTTTCTAGAGGCACAGAATTTGAGGAAAATATACTTGGGTCACCTTCTACAAAGAATATCAATAGCCCAAGTGTAATGGTAATTTGGGTTAAGAATTCAGAAAGGAGGATGTCTGAGCAAGAGTAAATTCAAAGTAATGCCTTGCACCAGCTCTATTTCAGCCTCACTTTGAACCAATGACTATGCTTTGATCTACAACTAAGGTAGAACAGCACAGCAAGGTACACTCTATGGTGAGCATGATAAAAGGAGACAGACAGCAAAGATTTGTTGGCACAAAGCTAAGTGACTAAGAAGGGAAGGAGAGAAGAACTCAGTGTACAAATTTCTAAGCAAGACATCATTTGAGGATACTAGGAAGCAAACATGGGAGTATCCATGTGAGATTTCTTCACTAGCATTTGCCAATATATTTCCAAACAATACAGAGTCATGGGAAACATGGTGGTGGAAATGAAGAGATAAGAAAATCTGAATGCTTGTGTATCTTTAGGTTTAAACCAACACTCAGGGTCTCTTGGGATTACAGATTTAAAGAGGGGAGAGTAGACAAAGATGTTTACTAGTCTTAACTCCCCATTTTAGATTAACAAACTGAGGAAATACAGGTGAATTGAACTGCCCAAAAGGCATTTGATACTAATCATTTGACTAAAATTTCAGGTCAGGAAATGTGGATAGGAAGATCTCTGACTAGATACAGGCAGAGATGAAGTCAATAAATCGATCAGCAGCCCCAGCAAGCATTATTCAGATTTTAGCAGAAGTTGACCATTGTGTAGATATAACTTAAAATATAATTTCCTTTTTTTGTCTAGGTAAATTTTTTACAATTTAAATCATAAAAGATAACTGCAACAACTAGCATTCAAAAATCATTTTACAGATATTGCCCCCATGTGGGGTTTTCTTGGCAAAGACATGAGAGTGGTTTGCCTTTTCTTTCTCTAGCTCATTTTACAGATGGAAATACTGTGGTAAATAGGGTTACGTGACTTATCTAGGGTCACACAATTATTAAGTATCTGAGGCCAAATTTGAACTCCGGTCTTCCTGGCTCCAGGCCTAGCTCTCTATCTACTGTCTCATCTAGCTGCCCTAGGTACTATTAGGACCGCTATTTTAGATGAGAATATTCAGATTGATATTAAGTGACTTGCCCAGTAGTATATAACTAGCAGGTATTTGAGGCTGAATTTGTAATCAGGTGTCCTGAAGTCTAGCACATTATCCACTACTGTGTACCACCTAGATGTCTTTATGGCCGTTGAGTCTCTGGATGATTTTTGGTCAGCTCAATAGAATCTATGAATAAAATGCTAATTGAGAACAACATCTTGGCCCTATAATAGGACTGAGCTAGAAACAGTGAGAAGTATTTTTTGATTTTTGAGAAAACTTCTTAATTCAAAAATGGAAATGGGCCACCTCATTGAATATTTAGTCACTACTGATCAAGTAGTAGGTTGGATTAAGTGCCCTAAATTTCTTCCAACTCAGATTCAGCAAGTCAGTGATTTTCATTGAGTCTCATTGGCTCAATAATTAAATCACATGCATCTTCAATATTACAAACTGAACAGACCTAACAATTACTTCTAATAATTCAAGGCTATGGAGAAAGTTATGTTTCCATCTAAAACATGAGCTAACCCATTGCAAAGGTGATGTCTGCCCTCTTTTCAAAGGTCTGAATAAAAAGAAAAATGTGTTAACTAAATTATCTGAATGCCTCAAAGCATTCGGATCTTAATTCATATGTTGGTCAAATACATGAATTAAAAAGATTTCTCAAGCCTCATGTGCATGTTTCCCATTGAACAGACTAGGCAAAAGACATAAAAGTATTTGTTTTTCATGCACTATTGAGAGCTTACCTAAGAATAATGGGTAGAAGTGACAGGCAGATTGAGACGATGTAAGGGGAAAAAATAAACTTCTTAATCAGAATTATTCAAAAGTAGAAGGGACTGAGGTTGACAAATCGTTCAGTACAAAGGTTAGCAAATTGTTCAGTTCAAAAGACAGTGGATTCTCTTTTACTGAAGATTCTTAAGCATTTGAGTTTGTACTTGCTGGGTAATGTCAAAAAAGGAGTCTTTTTGTATGGTCCTAGAGTAGAACTATATATACACCTGTCATTGAAAAGTTGTTCAGTTAAGTTTAAAATTATCCATCACTAGAATCACGACATCTTTTTTTTCGGAAAGAGAACAGGAAGAGGTCTTCTAAGGTGAAGAGAAATAGAAATCTATGTCAGTGGGGGGATGGGGAAGGACAAAAAAACCTATGTTGAAGTAATTAAGGATGCTTCACTTATTAGGGAAAAATAAATAGTTAATATTACATTCACCCCCCTCCTTAGATGTTACAGGTCATGTAAATGTGGGTGTGAGGATGATAAAAAGTGAAAAATTAATCTTATGTATTCAATTAAGAAGTTACAGTTTTAAAGTATTTTCAACATGGACCATATACTTATAAAATGAAAGTCATTTGGTCATTATACCATGCACAAAGAATAATGGAGCCTATCTGAAAATAGCAGCTGAGCTTAGAGGTAGACAGATATCTCTCCTCAGCTCAAATTCAGCCTCTACTCGGCAGAAATTAGCTCACTCTGTATTCTTGCAGATATTCTCAACTCTCTTTAAGTTCCTTATATGACCTTTTCTGCATGATACTAACAAATTTCTCTGAATGTTCAAAGGATGGGAAAATGTCCTTTCCAATCTGTAGCTGTCCTTTCAGAACAGAATAGTGATCTGTCTTAAAGGTGGAATAAACCAAGAATACTCATACTAACCTTTCCACATCTCATTTATCCCATTTCATGGAGAGGAGAAAATATAAAATTATACCTCAGTTCTAAGAGATTGCTATGAGTTAACATGCTACACTAGAAAAATAAAGAGGATCTGGGTTCAAAATCCTGCCTTTATCACTGCCTACATGCAAAACATTGGAAAAATAAGCCTCCCTATGTCTTGGTACCCTCATCCTGAAGTGATAGCATTGTATTAGATGCCTCTAAATGTCCCTTTGAAATCTAAACCTATGATGCCATGACTGAACATAGATCTGCTGTACCTCAGCCCCAAAGGTAAAAACCAGGTTGTAGATAACACTGTTAGTGTGTGTGTATGTATGTGTCTGTCTGTCTAATTGCTAGGAAGAAAGAATAAAAGTTATAACTTTTATCAGTTACAACTCAAAAAAGAAAAAGTCCTTTATAAAGAATGTGATTTCCTTGTGATCAATAACAATAGGAAATATTTAAAAAGTAGTTTTGTTTTGTTGTTGATTTTTAAGGTTGTAAAATACTTATAGCATGTTACCTGATTCTTCCCATTTTACAGATGAGAAGACTAAGATTTAGAGAGATGAAATCATTTGCCTGTGACCTTGCACTGGGTATCAGAAAAAGATTTGCCTTGAGCTTCATCTAAAATCAATGAATTAATGTCATCTCATATAAATGTTTATAGTTGGCCCTGGAAGTGAAGCTAGGATGAAAACCAGGTATCACATGTTTTGAGGTCACTGGGAAATGTAGATCACCCAAACATTAATGTAGGCCTATTTGTTTTAAAATGATATATATTTCATTAAAATTGTCAAGCTACATTGTTACCCTAAATATAATATTACTAAAATGCTTTAACAAAGCCAGCTGGAAAGCATGACATTTCATCCATATTGTTATTTATATACATATTTACGGCTGCCACCTGCTTGTAACTTGGCTCATATCATAAAGCAGTACAGTTCCCCTGTTTCATTATACTTTGACATTTCAGTATAACTACATGGCTGGCCATTCCTCAGTTTCCAATTGCTCTGCAGCCGCTCTTGAATTATATTGCCTTGGTAATAGAATAAAGATCTTTCTCCATGGTAGTCCTAGGCTCTTTTTTTTTCATACCCAGATGGTACAAATCGCTGCTGGCACATGTAACAATTACAGCACGGCTTCTGCTGCTTAAATGAACCCCCACAAACCCCACAGAGTTAGATTAGATTAGGGAATTGGGAGGTGAGCAGGAGGCCTGGCCAGTGGTCTCAGCTGAAGCACATAAGTATTTGGTACTGGTTTGCTGTGAGGGAAAATAAAACACATTTCTAGAGTAGCAAATAGTGAGCTTTCTCAAAGGCAGAAGAGTAAAAAGAAAGCCACCAACTATATTAAAGCAAGTAGGTGTAATTTCAAAACTATTAAGCAGCCCAACCTACCAGAATATCTACATCACACTAAGCATTTCAAATGTGAATACAAAGAGAGGGAGAATAACCATGTTTGAGATTCAGATTACATTGTGTCTCTTCAAAGCCCTTCACTGTCATGGCTTATTAACTAATACATAAAACCATCTTTTGAAGTAGGTCTGCATTATGGTCCCAGTGGTAAGATGAGGAAGCAGTCAGAGAAAACTGAAATGACTTTACCAACACAGTAAGTCTGGGTGGCAAATGGGTCAAGGCATTGTCTCCACCAATTACCAGTGCCAGGTGTCTCAATTGGTAGGGGAAATGACCTTCCCACACTGTAGGAAGTGCTCCTCCAAACAACCCTTTCCCTTCTGATTCCATTTAGGTTTTAATGGTCTCACCAAAACAGCCTTTTTGAAAAGTCAATTCTATCATGGTTTAATTCGACTGTTTCTATTTTTGTCCTCTGCCATTTGTAGCTCCTTTCCCAACTGTGCCCTCTTATAGTAGATACACAATCCCTTCTTTGTCACTCCCAATTTAGTGGCTATGCTTTTCAAAGGTACATGTCATATTATTATTATCTCAAGTTCATTAGGCTAGTCCATCCTCACTTATACATCTAATGTTTCCCATTGGGTCACTCCTTCATATTATGTAGGAAAGAAGGGATGGGAAACCTTTTTTTTCTGCCAAGGACTACTGGATAGCTATAACATCATTTATGGACCATATGTGGTCAAATATTTAATTAAGTCACCCTTTAAAAGCTCCTAGATTTATTGAATTCCTAGTCTGCCTAGGGTTGCCTTGGCGGGGGCAGATCAAATGAGTTCTCCATCATTTTCCATCCCAATAATAAAGAGTAGTTACTGGGTCCTGGTTAATTAAAATTGAAACAAAAAGGACACTTACTTTTGTTTTCTTAAGTTGACTCAAATTCTGGCTTTTAAGTGCTGTACCAATGTTCTACCATAATCCCATCTAAATCTTCAATGAACCTCAAAACTACTATTTTAAAAATTAAGTAATACCAGCAAATACTGCAGAATTTTCTCTTGCTAATGGTTCATGATGGTGTTTTTTTCCCAAAAATTTGGCTTGGATTTAGGGATCCTGACATTGTTTTGATCCTTGCATGAATGGACAATCTTTTACATCTTCTGGGTCATGTTGCCCAATAAAAATTTGTCAAGGACTACATAAAGAATTTAATAATTATTTATGATTATAATGTAAGTTATATTCCCAATGAGAATAATAATAAAATGTAATAATGCTACAAGAATGAGCTATGAGGGGCACATGTGGCCCATAGGCTGCAGTTTGGACACCACTGTTCTAGAGAATCTAGAAATAGACTAATTTCTGGTATTTCTCAAATTGTAGTTACCAGAGTCTCTCATGAAATAAATCTTAATGCTTCTTTTTTGGATGGAATAAAGAGCTAAGGGAAAAAATAGAATTCTGATTCAGCTCCATTGTGAGCAAACTACTTTACTTTTCTGAGCCTCAGTTTCCCTATGTATAAAATGAAAGAAGTCTATTCTTCAAGTTCTGATCAGTAAAAAAAGAGGAAATTGGGCTATGTGACTTCTAAAGTCCCTTCTAACTATAAATCTATGATTCTAGATTTTTTAGAAGTAAATAATATTAGACTCTTGGAACTGGAGGAGACAACATTATCTAATTCAAATGAGGAAATCAACACCTGGAGAGAAAATGATTTCCACAATGTGATGTAGGAAGTTAGTGCTAGAATTGATAATAGAACCAAGTACCTAATCTCACAGTGCTTTCTAAATTCCTTTCAAGTTCTAATGTTGTCAATCTTTGATTCAAGTCTATCCCTATCATTCATGGCCTTACTGTTTCCATATTGCAAATTCCCATTTCAAACTTTTTTTCCTTTTTCTACTCTTCTGAATTCTCTAAATGTTTCTTTCTTGTCCATTTCAATTTTTCCTTTTCAACTTTCATCTTGCCTCATCAGGACTTCTGCACTTTCCTCATTGGATTTTTATCTATCCAGAATATCTTCAATTACTATTTTCATGAGAATGACTCTCAACACCACTTCTTTGTCCTTGATTTATCATCTGATCTTCATTTTGATGATTCATCCCTCCTGGAATTTAGGACAAAGACAACTTTCTTTATTCTCCATCTAATATTTTCCTCCAATTTAATCCTTTTACTATCTTTTACAGCTTTAGATTCTAATCCTGAGGTGAGGATAAGGAGGGAATCCACCCAGCACAAGTGTTCTGAAGCTTCAAGTATTTTGTCTTTAAAAGAAATTTTTTTTCATATGAATACATTTTCAGCATAGAAACTGGGATGGGATCTGTGATTTCCTAGGCATATCATTACCAATATGGGTAGTCAGCCAGGAAGACCTGAGGTTCAGAGTCTTAAAGTCTGACATATACTGCTTGGGTGCCCCTGGCAAGTTATTTCATCTCTCAGTGCTACAGTTAAATTTATAAAGCTATAGGTTATAGAGAAGGTGCTAGCTTTCACTGGTAAAGGGAAATTCATCATCCAGGAGTTTTCTCTACCAATGAAATCATAGGTTCAGCCCTTCTCCAGTCTTAATCCCTTTTCTTATATTTAGTTTCATCTACATTTCCTAAGGTATATCACTCTCCTGATCCTTCCAGAGAGCCATTTTCTAAAACAAGAGGGGAAAAAAGTTCAGCAAAACTGACCAACATAATTAAAGAAGTCTGAAATTCTGTTTGATGTTCTGTAGCTATAGTTAGCTCCATGTCTGCAAAGAAAGGTTGGGAGAGGTACTGAAGTATTTCTCTTTAATCACTCTTTTGTACTCTTTGTTGAGTTAACTACTCTTCCCCCCCCCCCCCCCCCCCTGTTAGTACTCACATATATACAAGATAGTTTACTTAGGGATGCTATGGAACCAATTTGCCTTGAGGCATTAAAAAAAAGTGACCCTTCTCTGAAGTCCTAATTTGCTGCTTGCAGAGTCCAAGCATTGGCAATAGCCCCTTATAGTCTGTTCACCTACAAAAACTGAAAGTTTTCAAGTATAGACTGAGGGCCTGAATATTACTCTAGGTCAGTAGCAAGCAATTCTAGTTTGGCATTTTACCACAATTACAAATTGGGACTTTTCCTCAGCACACACTTCTAAATTTCAACCTGTTTCTGACTCATTAGCCACCTAAGCTCAATGAGATTTTTAGCACTCCCCATCTTAATATCTGTAAATTAGTGGACTGTTCTCTCCATGTTCAGGGTTTACAGTGCAGTGAAATCATATGTGCTCAAACATTCTTCTCCATAACTAGTTATGGCTATCTGTCACTGTTCCCATCATCCTTGTGACTCTTCTTTCTATGTCAATTTGAGTCATTTTCAAGTAAAATGTCATGAGAATACTATATTAATTGCCTGACAGAAAAAAAATATCATGCTTTCCCCCACTTATTATATGGGACTCCAAAACTAAAAGTCTATAATTTGAAAGGGAATCAGATGCACTGATAAGAAAATAATTTTGCTCAGACATCTTTATCCTGCATAACAGCCTTGACTCTATCTCCCCCCCCATTTTTTCTGAACTCTAATTAATTAAGCTAGTGGCTTAATGGAGAGATTAGCCAAACTAGTCAGTGTTCTCAACTCATATCAATCCTAATATATCAAAACATATCATAGGCAACCCAAAGAAGTTCACACTTTATCAATATACTTCAACTACTTACTGAGAGTCAACCATGTGCTCATTACTAAGCAAGACAATTATACAGAAAATATGAAAAAATAGAGAAGTTCCTCAAGGAGTTGGCAATCTAGTTAAGAAGTTAAGACACAAGCATTAAAAAAAGTGAGTAGAATATTAAAAAATGTAGGATAAACAATAAATCAGTGGTACAGAGGCTGTAGAAATTCAGGGAGTAATTCAGATAGTAAGACAAATAGGTGGAAGGAGGGCAACTTAAGTGAGTGAACATTATATACAAAAGAACGGAGATCAGAAAACATCAACTAAAGTCAAGGGATAGTGAATAAAAGAATTTGACTTGAATAGAGGATTCAGAAAAGTATGGACCTTCAAATTAGTCTTGGAAGGTACTTTGAAGCTAAAATGGAAAGGATCTTGAATTATAGAATTAGGAAATGAGGAAGGTAAATCTAGCGACTATTACAATGATTCATTCAAAATTACAGGGGTCTCAACGAGGGTGCATGCAGTGAAAATGGAAAGGAAGTGGTGAGAACTGGTTGATGTGTAAGCAGCGATGAAGGAAAATAGTGCCATATTGTGAAAAGAGCCTGAGTCAGAAGACTTCTATTTGAATTCTTCCTCTGCTTATTGTGTGGCCGTAGAAAGTTTTTCACTTCCTTGGGTTTTAATTACCTCCACTGCAAAATGAGTGAATTCCAGGTGATAATCTCTAAGGTTTTTTCTGACTCTAAAGCTAACATTCTGTAATAAGTCAAAATAACATCAAGACTATAAACCTGAGTGACAGGGAGAATAGGGAAATAAGCAGAAGAAATAGTAAAGTTAGAAATAGAATTTGGATTTGTGGACAAGATATGGCTTTGATTTTAGCTACACTGGTTTGAGGTAATAATTGGTGGACATTCCTGGGTCACATAAAATTGGATGATCTCTTCTGTCCCTTTCAGTTCCAAGATCCAATAATTATATGAGTAGTAAATAGTTGGAAATACTATACTGGTGGAGGAAAAAAAAATGTACTCTCCATTATGAGTCAGCAATGAACTTGACACTTGACAAGATTAAGTAAGTGAAGGAATGGTATGTATGCAAATAGAAGATGCTTTTTTGGTGTCTAAAAACATGCCTTCTTCTCTCAGGTTTATTACTCTATGATCTCTAAACTCACTGCAGTCCTGGAGAAAAGAGGTCTTCCAAGAGGAGATGAGAATAAAAGTTGATGCTAAACCACTAAAGGCTCAAGATTAATTCAGTTGGCCTTGAGATCATCTATGAGATGGGGCAAGGGAAATTATGGTGCACAGAAAGTGCACTATCCTTGGATTTAGCAGTTGTATTAGCCCTGGTCCTAATTATCCACAAAACTTTTGTTGTTGTTGAATTGTTTCAGTTGTGTTCAATGCTTTGTGACCCCATTTGAGGTTTTCTTGGCAGAGATAATGGAGTGATTTGTCATTTTCTTCTTCAGATCATTCAAAGATGAAGTAAGGAAGGTAAACAAGGTATAAAAATAAGTAAGGTTAAATTGCTTGCCTAGCATCACACAGTAAATAAATATCTGAGGCCAGATTTGAACCTAGGAAGATGAGTCTTCCTGACTTTAGGTCCAGCATACTATCTACTATGCACCTAGCTGCCTTTATCACTTAATCCTAAATGTCTTAATCTAATGAGAGAGTTGGGCTAGATGGTCTCTAAAGCCCTTTGTGGATAAAACATTCTATATTTACATAGTTGTGCTGGGAAGATCTTTTCCTCCAAATTTTACATATTCTGTTCAGGTACCTGACCTGCTACTAATAGAAATTATGGGGTTTTTTGGCTTCAAATAATTCCTTATGAAATCCTCTATTGAAGAGGGCAGTACATTAAGCCTTATAAGTCATTACCTCAGTACAAATTAGCCTATTAAGTTGATTTCCAGAGAGACTGCTTGCTCTGCATAGAACTCATAAGGTCTCTGCCTACATAGTTTTGGTAATTTTGTTGGGAATAAGGGGAGGAAAAAAAAGTCAGGAGCGTAGTGCATTGCTTATAATATAAAAATTGGGAGAGAATGAGGATATCAAATATAAACATCATTGATTTCAACATTTTCCTGTGACTGAAAAGCTATCCATCACAGGGTCATTCAGGAAGGTTAGCCATGGAATCTGACTATTGAGCTTTTCTCCTTAGGGCAAGGGAAGTCACAACCTCTTCCTTTCAAGTCTTAAAAAAATATTCTTATTAAGCCGCATCAGTGCTGCAAATATTGGGATAGCTTGTTTTTCTAGGCACTGTGGTTTTATTTTGTTTCTATTTCTTATATTTGGAAGTGCCTTAAAATAAACAAAAACAGAAATGGCTCTACTTCTTCAAAGGGAATGACTACCATAGACCTATTTCCAAAATGGGCTTTCTTTAAAAAACAAAGCTCCCTATTTGTCTTGCTTGTCATAATCTGGCTCTACCTTATCTTTCTAGGATTATTTCATATTATTTCCCTTCATCAACTTGGCACAAACTGACCTACTTACTGTTCCTCAAACACAACGTTCGACCCCCCATTTCTGTGCCTTTGAACACTGTCCCCAGGAACTTAAATACATGTCTCCTTTCCTAGCCCCCCAGCTACTCCCACCTTCTTGTTTTACCTCCATAAAGAACCTTGCTCTTGTTAAGAACCTCCCATAACAACAAACAAGCCAACCCCCAAAACTACCAACAGATTACCATATATTTGCCATGGACATAATTTGTATTTAATTATATGGAAATGCATTTTTCGTGCAAAGGAATACAAGTATTTATTCTAAGGATATGGTCTGTTTAATTTTTGTCTTTGTATTCCTAGTATTTAGTGGAGTGCCTGTTCTGGTACCCAATTAAATGCTTTGAGATTTCCTTGTAAACAATCTTTCTAATTATCAAAATTAGGGAGTATGATTAAGGAAAAATATTGAATAGGTTTCTATCTAATCCTCCAATTTATAGCCTCTATACTGCACCAGATAAATTGGATCTTGGAGTTGGAGAGTACCTTAATAATAATCTAATCCAATGTTAACTTATCCAAGGTCACACAGGTAATAAAGAGTTGAGCCCAGGTTCAAAACTGGATCCTATAACTCCAAATCAGAATTTCCCCCACTGTATCATGCTGCCTCATCCTGATGCTTAATAAATGCCACCCAAGCATTACTTTCCAAATAAACAACACAAGTTCCATCGTTGTGACCTCTTCTCTAAGCCCCAGATCTACCTAGATCAGCTGGCTTCCTAAATCAAGCTAAGTATTAGGCATTCCCAGGTCCTGAAATGTCCTTTTATTTTATTTTTTTTATTTTTTATTTTTTTAGGTTTTTACAAGGCAAATAGGGTTAAGTGCCTGCCCAAGGCCACACAGCTAGGTAGGCACTTATGGGTATTCCTGACTCCAAGGCCAGTGCTTTATCCACTATGCCACCTAGCCGCCCCTGAAATGTCCTTTTAATTTGAGCAAGATTATAACTATCAAGTGACAGCTAACAGAGTCAATATTTTCATAAATATACTAAGGAGAGACTCAAGAATTGAGTTCAGGGATAAATATTTCTGGAATAATTATAGGGATAAATATTTCTGGAATAATTATTAACTAGTAAAAATATTGTTTGAATAATAATAGCTAGGAAAGATATTCATTTCAATTATCCCCAAAACAACCCAGTGAAGTAGATGCTAGTATATCAATGGGGAAACTGAAGCTAAGAGAAATTAAGTGACTTCTGTGCCTGAGGAAGGATTCTAACTTCTATATTCCTGACTCAAGATTTTCCCTTTTATGTCTACTCACCTCTCTCTATAAGGGGCCTTTGATCAGTCATTGACTTTTCTATTTACTTCTATGCTATTAACCAAATATTTTATCACTGAAAAGTCTCACAGAATGTCAGAGTAAGAAGCAACGACAAAAGCTTGTGAAAAACATTCTACTCTTTAATATCCTTGTAAACTGCTAAGACTTTACCTGAAAGCTTTTAGTGAATGAGAACCCTACAACTTCTCCAGGTAGCCTTTTTCACTTTTGGTCAGCTCCAGTTGTTAGTCACTGTCACTCATTACCTAGCTCTGGGGTCAAACAAAATGGAATACTTTAGAAGATACTTAAACTATCACCCTAAGATGTATAGGAAGAGTTCTTGAGTCAATTGCTGAAAAATGAAATATGAAGGAAAAAAAGACAAGTAGTGTTAAGTAAACTACAAGTTACTCAGTTAATAGACAAGAAACAAAAGGAAGAGGAAAAAAAGAAATTAAGTGAAAAGATCTAAATGACTTCCCACCTGCAAGTTGATAAATGCTGTTTATGATATAGCTAATTCTAAACATTGGGATTAAACTTTGTACACATTGACTAAAGTTCCACTTTGAATGGGAAGGCCTTTTCCTCCAAATTTTTCATTTTCTGTTCAGGTACCTGACCCACTACTAATAGAAATTATGGGGGGTTTTTTGGCTTCAAATAATTCCTTATTTGATGAAATGTAAGAAAAGGGAGTGTAACCTATTTTGTGATAGGGTTCTTTTTCCCAGGAATTCCAAGGGAATAATGATATTGTTTACAATGTTCTTTGTTTTCTGAGAAGAGCCCAGTTACACTTGAGTTTCAAGGGAGAGAGAATGTTTTACATTCTGAATCAGATGTCCATGATCTCATTTGATTTATGGACCTGTCACTACTATTTGATGCTGTATCAAATGTGCTTTGAGAAATTCATTTTATAACCTTCTTCATCTACCAAAAGCTCATCCTAATTATGCACAGTCTTTGCAAATATTTTGATTCCTGCTTTCATATTTTCTCATGTTGCTTGTATAATGCTACCATGTACTGGTGGGCCCCCTGGATTCATGATGAAGAGAACCTAAGCTTTTAATGTTTTGCTGCTTAGTTTATATAGGAGGGTGCCCAGTCCATTTCCTTGACATTCACTTGATGCATCTACTCTTGTGAAATGACTTGAATATATACTTTCTTTTCTTGTATTGATGAAGGATATTGGAAAGTTTTTCCACTGGCCAAAGTAAGCCACCAAAGAGATGAATTTTCCTTGTTTATTTGTATTAAATGTTACTAACAAGTTTGCATAATAAAAACAGAAATTTGAAGTAGTGTGGAGGACAATCAACTTAACTTACCCTTTGTTCTGGTTCAAATGCCTTCATGTTCCAAACAGTAGAGGATCTTGGAGGTAGTTTATGGACAGAGAGCTATGTCAGCCCTAACACAGGATTCTAAACAAAAAGCCACTCTTAGGTTGAGGTCATTCTGCCTAGCCTTTGCTATCTGGATATGGGAGTTATAATTTAAGACCTGTCAGTCTTCTCAAGACTTTCTGCAGAACAGAACCTTTGCAGGACAGAGAACAGCTAGCCCACAGGCTATATGATGCCCAAAAAATCATTTGTTCTGTTGCTGCCAAGGCAACCTCAGCTGGTACTCAAAATTCAATACATCTAGTAGTTTTAAATGTTTGACAAGAGAAATTGATAATTTTGTATAATCCAGGAGGTCACCTACCCCTGCTTTATATTTGAGATGACCAGGTAGTCCTGACAAGATAAAATGCAAAAGGTGGTAATAAGGAGCAATGCACATTGAGATTACATGCCCAGCAATCAGATGAGAAAAAACACTCTCCAGACAAAAGATAAATGGACCCATTAATAAATCAAGTTGCTTGATAGTTGAGATCAATGACATGGTGAACTACAGCTAAGACCAAATCTAAGCACACCCCATTAATTTACTTTAAGGGTAAATTGCAAAGAACTTATAAAAAGACAATCTAATAGGATATGAAACCATTGAGAGGTGCTAGATCTGTAACATACATTCCTTCCTAATAAACTTTATCATGTATATCTGGTGAAATTCCATCCCTTGGTTGTATATTTTGTCCAGTGGAATATTTCAATTTCCCTATACAGACATCTGACCTCATAAAGTTTTTCACATAACTCAAAAATACTTTTGCAGCAAATTGCTGTTTCAATAATATGATCCCACCTGTAATGTTATGTTTGTAACTGTTAAATTAACTAATTATAGGATCGTTGTTGTAAAATATATGTGTAATATTGCCTACCTCATTTGTGAAAACTAACAGCCTCTTCAAGGCCTACCTGGTCTCTACTACATGATGGCTGACTACTTAATACATTCTGAGCACCATCTCCCCAATCACTATGCTTTTTCTGTATGCAGAGTGGGATTTCTTCCTTTCTCATTCCCAGAATACAAACACCAAAGCTTGGCTAGGTAATATAAATCTGAAATGTGCTTTGAACACACTACAACTCCTGTCTTCAATGGGGCTGTTAATTAACATTAAACTTTTATGGGTGATAATACTGTTAACTACTTTGTATCTGGGGAAAAGCACTCTAAGACATTCTCACAGGACTCTAAAGACATACTTGGGGCTGAATCAAAGTATATTATTTCTAATCATCTTACTCTGAAATAACATGAGACCAGGGCTCAGACTTGACTCCATCAACTACTGAAAACTCAACTGAAAATCTTTCCTAATAGAGAAAAGTGGAGCGATTCCCTTTAAAAAAGGCATTTGCTTCCTTAAATTGGGGGTGGGGTGAGGGAGGGGGAAAATGCCTTAGGTAAAGAGGCATTCACATAGCCAGAATGTTAAAAAAAAAAAAAAGATCAAGCTTGGAATCAGGAGAATTGAACTTTATTTCTTATATTGGCATTGCCTACATGTGTGACAGAGGTGACTCAGTTCTTATCTCAATGTCCATGTCCTTACCTTCCAAATAGGATATCGTTTGTCCAATCTGTCCCCACAGAGACATTATGACGATTACATTAGAGAGAACATGGTATGAATAGGACACACCAAACTAGGAATCTGTAGTCCTAGGTTCTAGTCCCAGCTCCTCCCCATTTTCTGTCAGGATAAAACATATTGTATATATGGAAAATATTTTGTAAAAGCAAATATTTTAACACAAATAAAATGTATTATACTAACACATGGCGGTTGGTGAATTTCACCTTGAACAAATTTCTTGGCTAATTTCAAAGGTCTCAGTCTCCCAGTCAAGTACAGATCTGAAACCTTATAAGAAAGAAAAAAAATCCCTGGGAGCCAGGTCTTATTAAATCAGTTAGATGATTAATGTGAAAGAGTGTGTGAGAGTGAGTGGAGGGGGAAGGTACCTCAATCCATGGAATGAGGGTTGCTGATCATGCATTTTCAGTAACCTTCTAAGCCACCAAGAAAATTGCATCTTGGTGGAGGAATCAAATCCAAGAAATATTTTTTGTTGGCAGCTTTTCTTCTCATATTAAAAAAAAAAAAGATAGCAGCATATGAAATGGCACTGAACAGCTCAAATCCAGGAAGGAATATTAGAAATATCTCAATAGCTATTGATAACAATATTCTATCCATGGTCAATGCTTTCTTGGCCAACAGAAATAAAAAAATGTCTGTAATTTCTAAAATGAATTAGGCCCTGTAGGAAAAAATAGATGTTAATTTAAGTCTTTAATGGGACTTTTCTCCATAGACTACTGGGTGGAAAACACACATAAAATGTCCAAAACTGCATTTGTACAAGGATCAGTCAATCTTGACACAAGACTTTTAACTAGCAATGGGTAAAAGCTCCACTAATCAACTTGATGGAGTCTTAAAATGAATACTTCCAGGAGACTACGTGGCTGGTTCTACTTTGGGAAAAACCAAATGCCCCCATGAATTAGCAGCTCCCCAATCCATTCAGGTTTGTGACTGCAAGAAGCAGAGAGCCATAGTCTCTATTAGCAACCAGGTCTTACAGTCCCTGTTGACAAGATGGACAACAATCCAGGCTCGTAAAAGATTCATGACCCAACTTTGCACTCTCTGCTGCTTGCTTTCTCATAAAAACCAGTGCAAATCCTATCAAAAATTTAGCAGAATCCCTGCCTCATCTGTTTAGGCCTGAAGCTAGTTGCAGGGACAACTCATTAGGGACAGGCTCATTAAAACCAGCCCTGGAGCAAAAGCAGTTTGCAAGCCTCCTCATTTTTATTCACTTTCACCTCCCTGCCCAAGCTTCTCTTGTTTCCCAGATGCACCGCTTCTAATGATTTTGTACAACGAGCAGGTCTGTTTGCAAACTTACACTGGACCCAGGGTCCGACAAATGCTGAGCCTTAACGTCTGCCAAAGCTAATCTAGTTCTGCTCCTTTGTTTGGCCTGGGAAGATATAGAGCCAAAGTGAAGAAGTTGAAAGACAAGCCAGTTACTCAAATGGAGACAGGGATCAGTAAGCCCTCAGAGCACCTGCCTTCAAAGGCAGAACAACAAACCAATAAGCAAACAAGAGCTCTGTCAGAGTTCAGGCCAAGAGTTTAAAACCAGTTTGGTCCCACTCCTAGATCATGTCTCACCTAACACATCAACCCCTAGGCATGCAGGGCCAGGGAACTGGGCAACAGCAGGGCTAATAGAGTCATAACCAGATGTTTCCTGCTACCTGCCAGGGGTGTCATACACTGGACTGAAATGGAAGATATTCTTAGTTTAACCAAATAAATAAATAAATAAATAGATAGATAGATAGATAGATAGATAGATAGATAGATAGACAGATAAATAAATAAACAAACAGATAGATAGATGATAGATAGATAGATAGATAGATAGATAAAATGGAATCCCTAGTTGGTATAACATGAACAGGTGCCAGTGCAGACATGTGATTATCCAACTGTCAACACTTATGTGGCAACTCTATTGTCGACAGCATGAATAATTACTCTAGGGGAAAAAAAGAAAAAAAGAAAAGTTTCCATAAACTGAAAACTTCCAAGACTTTTAGGAGTATTACCATATCATTATCAAATCATATGATACAATTACATCCCTCTTACTGTTACAACATTTGATATTGGCTGTTCTTCAACCTTGGTTTATTGGTATAATAGAGGGCCTAGATATGGAATTATTGACTTCCATGTGTAAAAAGCAATTCCCTCATTTAGCTGTGCTTCATCAATACATAGCTTAGTTTCCACAATAGCACTATTTTCTAAACAATCTGCCACCACTTAATTAGTGGTTATTCTGTCCTTCCTTCCTCTTCCCTCTCCTCTCCCTGTACTAAACAGATTGGGGGATAGTTTGCATGAGTTGCAAAATCTGGTCGCCTTGCTATTTTGAGTGATAACAGGGACACTATGGCTCACCCTCACCACTAATCCCATCTGTGTGACATTTTTCCATTAGAAGACTTTACAAACAATCATTTCTATCTTTCAGAATAATATCTCACAATTAGATATCATGGTAAGGTTTACAACAACTCTATGAAGCAAGTAATATAGCTGTTGTGAATAAAACTCCTTGTAATCGTTTCATGATATCCAGATGTGGAGATATAGTCACTAAAAGTTATCTTCACTTCATCTCTATTTTAGACAAACCAGATGAGATTCAAGGAATCTGCTTTTGGTCACCCAGCTTAGTGGTTGTTGAAGCAGGGACTTGAATTTAAAGTCTCTGATCCCAGATCAGCATTTTCCATGACAACTTTCTGAGTACACTATCCATCACTTCTATCAAGCTCTAATTTGATTTGTAGTATTTTTGTATAAAAAAAAGAAAAAATATTTAAATACTATTAAACTGCAAAGGAAATGAAAATTCTGATGTAATAGAATACAATGTTTTCATTTATGCCACTAGTTATCATTTAATGCAATAAAAAAAGAGAAAAATCTAGTAACCTCAGGTTGATGGGAATGTTTCAAAGTATATCTGCCATTACTAGACTCCAAACTAGAAAACTCATGATCTTCCAAAAATCCAGTCATGTTTTCTCAAAGTGGAGTTCTCTTTCTTATTAAAAATCAATATGATTTTTTTTATTTCTCATCTTTTTTGTCATTTTAAATTAGCAGGTAACATAAAGTACTTCATGAGGAAGTATGTGGAATGGTAACTGACTTTGGAGTCAGGAGAGGCCTGAATCTGAATTATGCCTCTGCTACTATTTGTGTAACCACAGGCAAATCATTCATCTCTCTACATGTATTTCCTCATTTGTAAAATAGGGAAAAAACACCATTCATAGCACCTACTTTGTGTGGTTGTAAAGCTTAAGTGAAATATGACTTATTCAAAGTGCTTTGAAAACTTTAAAGTCTGATTATGCAGGCAGTGTGGTACAATAAGAAAAGAATGGTTCTGAAGTCAGAGGATTTGGGGTCCTATCCCATAGGTCATAATTACTAGCTCTAAGCCTTTGAGCAACACAATATACCTCACTTTATCCTCGAAATAAAGGTGTGGACCAGAAAGTTTCTCATGTCCTTTCCAGTTCCAGATCTATGATACTATGCAATTTCAAGTATATTTTTTTAATTTGACAATTCTATGTCTAGACACTCATGAAATTCAATAAAGGGGTGGGGTGAGTTCTCTATACCAAGAAGTAATGTATTTGTCTCACAAATTTCCTCACTTTAATTTATATTTTTAGAATCATGGCCAGGCAGGGAGAATCAAGGTTTGCCCACTAGCTGACAAGAACATGATAGAGTCTCTCAACTGGACATTTTCCTGATGCTGTGAACAGCATTTGTGAAACCAGGGCATACCAAAGTCTCTTCCATTCCACCCAAGCTACCAAGTCACTCAGTGATACATAGGTATGGGGCTACCCAGTCCAAAAAGTGCAATGACTTCATTGAACTTGATCACCGACACTACCTGCCCTCATTAAACATTCTAAATAAACAGGTGCTTCACACTGGGTCTACTTCTGAAATGACTTTCTTTTTATTCCCAGGGACACATCAAGAGCTGAGGGGGGAATTCATGCAGTATAGATCAGTCAGCCATTGACAGCACATCAGACTTTGACAAGCTGCTTGGCTCTGTTTAAAGTCTAAGTTGGGCCTCGGCCCATCAAGGCCATGGCTATTGAATTATTGACAGCCTCTCACTGTGGTGCAAAGGGAAAGAGTGCTACAGACTCAGCTCAATAAAGATGAAATGGAAACCCTCTCTGAAGCTTACTTTAGCACGTTAAAGGAGTTTTAATGGGGTGGTTTAAAATTCAGTAAGAGACTACATTAGGCTGATTATATTTTCAAGGGCTAAATGCAGACACACACACACACACACACAAAAGTTTGGAATACTGAAGGGGTTACAAATGAGAGGAAAATTGTGTCAGTTAAAATTAGAGCCTTTTGAAAAGTAAGCTCATGCTTCCAGTCATTCTCCAAGTGCTGCTGTTTCTAATAGCTACTCATCTCTCCATCATCATCCCATAGTATCACATTCATCAACTTGTCCTGTTTGAGCTTTAATGGAGGAGGGGTGGCATGAGAATAATATCATATTAGCTGCTTCCTTCACCAAATTATGACCCCAGAAGCACTGCCAGAACACACATATTAGCGCTACTCCCACCCCTTTGCCCCCATTCATAAACTTTATCTTTTGCAGGTATAAAAGTATCTTCAGGGGATACAGAGAGTGATAGCCAGTATCCCTTGGTTAGTAAATTAATATTAACAATTCTGATTTTCTTACATAATCTCCTTTCTTCTTTAAATTTATACCTGCCAAGATTTACTTGTATTTTAATAGCTGATGTCAGACAAGCAACATGCAGCAAGTCCCATCTCAGGACTATAATTTAAAATACAATGAGACTCGCATCAACTGTCGCATTGACATGCAGAAAATTATTCCACGTGGACTTCTAAAGTGCATCCTAAAAGCTTCAAAGACCGAGCACATTTTAAAAGAATTTAAATTGATGATCACGGCTTTTTTTTTTAAAGCAATTTGTCTAATGTGACCCTGTATTCATTTTTCCGACATCACTTCCAATGCACTGCCTCCTGTCGAATCACAAAGAAAGCCTAACAGCACATCTAAATTTGTGTTCATTTGCCTTCTGCAGGATTATCTTTGCTACGTCGAGCATTCTAAGTAAATCAAAGATGCTTCTCGGGGTTGCAAGAGTAGGACTAATCTCCAGACAAATATTTAGAAGGCAGCTTAGCCTTCTCTGGCTTTAATCGTTTCCAACTGATTTGACTTATTCTAATTACAGCCTTTATGGTATAAAAGCCATTTTTATGTTGCTGAGGAGTAGTTTCATTGAAAATACATGAAATTTTGCTGAGTTTCTGTTCCCAGGTTGATTATGGAAATAGTACTCTCCAGCTTTCCTCTAATTAGAAAAACACACTGCACAGAGCATCAACAATTTTTAACATTAATAACGACAGGGTCCTTTCGTCTCCCTAAAACCATTCTTCAAAATTGGATACCAATAAGCACCAGTTTCATTTATGTAGAGTATTAGAAACGATTTCCCTAGGTTTGCATATCAGATTTTTTTTTCAAAAGTAGAAACTGCATATTTGGAGAAGATACTTAGTAATTTAATCTAACAGAGAAAAAAAGATAATTAAACTCTAGCACAGTTTATGGTAGACGCATTTGTTTCATGGCTATGAACTTGGAAAATTCTAAAGCGCATATTGTAAAGCAGATTAAATGGCTCCTTTGACAAATCAAAGAGCACAATAATTTGTTTCCTCTGGCTCCTTGTTTTGTACTCTGAATTCCCATAATAAACAGGAGCTCTGTTAGCATCATAGAGGTATATTAATGAATAGATGACACTTGTACTTTTCCCAAAGTTGAACCACATGAGGATGTATAAAACCTGGGGGAAACTGCCATCCCCATGTCAACAGATAGAGGTTGAAATAGCAAATGCCTCTCCAACCTCACAAATAGAAAATCTCTTCTACCTACTTAGTAGGTAGACAGATAATGCAAAGAAGAGACTTAAGGGACCTGACCAGCCTCATGTAATTATCTTCTAGAAGAACACAATGCATCTTTTTTTTAAAAGATAAATTAAGCTCATTGTCAATATCAAGTAATGTTTCAGGAAAAACAATTGAGCAGCCAGGGATGGAAGATAGTTTGCTATGTAACAAATAACAGAAATGAGGGGTGTCATTGGCCAGAAAAGTTTAGTTAGGGATCTTAAACTGACTTACTTTTATAAGAGCTTAGGTTTAAAGCTGAAAGGGATCCTAGACACCATTGAGTACAACTTTCTCATCTGTGATGAGAATGACAGATAGCTAGCTAGATAGACAGATAGGAAGATGGATGGACAGACAGATGGACAGATGGACAGATGGCTGGATGGATCGATGGATGGATGGATGAGTAAATTATTAAGTATTTACTAAGTGACAAACACTGAGTTAAGTACTCAGGATATGTAAGAAAGGCAGTACCCTCAAGGAGTTTACATTTTTACAAGAAAATACAATATACAAAACAGAATTGTAACACGAGATGGAGGGGAGGGGAGAAGAGACAGAAGCAAAATGTAAGAGGTACCTTAAAGTTGAAGAAAAATGAAGAATGGACTATAGAACATAAAATCCAGAGAGTTGAAGTGACTTGCTCAGGTCATTTCCAAAGAAACTTAAATGAACAATTTCAGGGTCTTATCACCTTGATAGGATATATTACAATCTAGTCGTGCACTTTATGATCCACATTCTTCCTTTAAGCCAAAGCATGGATGGGATGAAATCCTTATGTGGCAAACAAAGAAATTTAGGGGACAATACACAGAGCTCTATGTTGCACACATAAACTGCATCTGGTCACCCAAGGACCTTCTAGGCTTGACCAGTTATGATAGATTTTAAGGAAATCTGAAAAGTATGAAAGCTAGGATTTAATCATAACAGAAATATTTAAGATTGTTTGTTTTGGTTTGGTTTTTGAACATGCTTAGAGATATGCTAAGGAACTTGAAATTTTGTAATTGACCATAATTTGGGGGTAATAGTGACATACTCTTCCAACTCAATACCTTATGAAAAATACCAAGTATCTTTGAGATAGTAACTACAGAGGTTTTGAGGTTTTGGTCATTGGCAATCATGCTCTGGCAGGCCACATGCAAAAAAGCATGCAAGTAGATTTCATACCATTTTTAGAGTTGGCAGGAGGATAATCATAGAACATTAGTATCAAAAGAGAGTTTGAGAGTCCTATAGTATAACCTTTCACTTCTATAAGGCTTTACTTTGCCAGAATTCCCAATACTTGGATAGCCAGCTAGTATACTTTTGATGGGGAGCTCATTATTTAATGAGACAGCCCATCCATTGCTGCCTCCCCAATTAGACTGCAAACCCCTGGCATACAGGGATTATATTTTACCTTTTTTTTTTTTTGCATTGCCCACACTTAGCACCGTGTCTGTCACACTGTTCAATGCATATTTACTAACTGATTGATTGATCTAAATTCTAAGGTTGGAAAAAATTTACTTCCCTGTAACTCTGAGCTCTAAATTGTAATCCTATTCTCAAAAGCACAAATGTTCCTCTTTCTACGTGGCAGACCTTTAAATATGTGAATACAACTCTTATGCCCCTGATAAATCTCCCCTTCTCTTGGCTCCTTTTGACTTACTCGAGTCAGAAGATAAATTAGACTGCTTATCAGTTTGTATATTCACATAAACTGTATTCAAAAACAAGAGAATTGAAATTTCATTCCAAAATTCTGCTATCCAGGAAATAAAAAAACTGATCTAGTAAAAAAACTGAAAAAAAAATCAAGATGATCCAAAGTCTATAAAGTAATATGAAAATGAAGTGTGGCTTCAAATTCCAGACTAAGGTAAATGCCTGAAGGAAGTTAATATAACAGAAAGAGCATTGATATTAGAATGGGAAGACCTGGGTTTAAAATCACTGTCTTTTATTACCTGTATGACTTTGAGCAAGTCACTTTATCTCCCTGATACTCAGTTTCCACATGTGTAACAAAAGAAGATTGATTACGTAATCAAATGTTTATATTATAAATGAGAAAGAGAAACAGAGACAGAGACAAACAGATAACCACAGAGGGAAACAGAGAGAGCCAGGGTCAATTGAAGAGAGACAGACAGACAGAGAGATTAGGAGAGATAGAGTGGAGGGGAGACAGACAGACAGACAGACAAAATGAGAAATAGAGACAGAGACAGCAGAGACAAATGGAAAAAGAGAGAGAGAGTGTACGCAGAGAGACAGAGAAACTGAGATATGCATACACAGGAAGGTCAGTTTTGATTTTTAAAAAAAGCATTTTTCCTCGAGATGTACATTCTGGCATAGCTTCTTTGTCAGGCAAGTCATGATTGCAATGAAGGAAATGTAGCAGAATAACAATTCACATTTCTATAGTGTTTAAAGTTTTAAAGAGCACACTTTCCTCACAACTCTCAAAGTAGGTAGATTCGTGGTAGTATTATCATTCTTACTATATAGGTGAGGAAATGGAAGCCAAGAGAATAGACGATTTGTCCAGGCTCACAAATCTAATAGCCAAATGATTTAATTCATATCTTGCCAATATAGGCATCATGTGGTACAAGGCTGTCCAAAAATGTGGCCCATGAGCCCATACAGCCCCCAGTGTGATTTTATGCAACCCCCTGTGAGTTTACTAAATGCTTTAGTAAACAAAGCCAAGTTACCACAGAGCACTCACTAAAATGGCAAATCAAAATATATTGTCAATTGATTCAATAAAAACTTTTAAATGTAAGGTTGGACAGCACTGTTGTAGTGGATAGTTACCAGACTAGAATCATCAAAACATTGTTTCAAAATCTTTCTTAGCTACATATTAGCTGTAGAATATAGCAAATTGCCTCTTGCTACCCTTCAATGGACTACTGATTTGTTAGAGCAAAGATTCAAATTTTATTAGATTACCATAAATAGACCTGACCTATTTTAACAATTTTGTAATGCTGAAAAATGAGGAGTGGAGGGGGGGAAAAAGAACATCTACACTGTTTACAATAATTTTATGTCTCAATTTAATAGATGTACATTGTCACAAAGAAACCAAAAGAACCCTAAGTCTCCTTGGATAGCAAATGCTTGAATTATTTGCTGAGTGGAGAGATATAGAAGTCAAGGACATGGCTATTTAGAATATAAACTTGTTTATAAAAATTTTACAGAGGGTAACAAAATATTATTTATTATTATCACTTTGTAAAAGAATAAGAAACAACAGAATAATGGCTTTAATTAAAGTATGATGAGAGACTCAGATGGGTAAAAATATACCAAGAATGTTTAAAGATGAAATTAGAAGGAAGATAAAAACAGATCAAAGATGGAATCTGTAAGAATTTTTACTTTTAAAACTTTCTTTTCACCATCAAGAACATTAGAACAGGGGCAGCTAGGTGGCAAAGTGGATAGAGTACTAGCCCTAGAGTCAGGAGGACTTAGGTTCAAATCCAGCCTCAGACAATAATTGCTTAACTATGACGGTGGGAAAGTCACTTAACCCCATTGCCTTAAATACATAAAAATTTTTAAAAAGAGCATTAGAATACTCAAATGTGAACTCATATAATAAAATGTGCTTAAAGAGGAAATGGAAATTTAAAAGCACGGCAAAGGGGAAAAAAGTCCTGTACAAACAGAGGAGGTCAGTGGTGAAGACAATATAATTGTGAGATTGTTGAGTCTTAAAGGTAGATAAAAAGAATCAAGATACCAAAAACATGAGCAAAATACTGAATTTCATTTTGTCAAGAAAATATTAATAACAGCATATCCACAAGCCTATTATCCTATTTTCCTTTCTATATAGCATTTTTGTTAAAATAATCTATGCATCATCTATGATGAAGACACTAGAAGAGAACAGGTGGGTTTTCACAATGGATAGTCCATAGTAGTATGCATCTTCCACATTATACAACTGGCTGAAAGATGTGGAAAATGCAAGTTCTCCTTGAACTTGTTCTTTTTGGATTATAAAAATTTTTTTTGATACAATGAAGTGAAGTGCTATGTTAAAGGCTCTCATCCAACAAAGTATCTCCCATGCAGATATCATATATGTGCATTCTATCATAGAGGTTCAACAATTAAGTATTTCAGAAGGACAGTATAAATAAATGTTTAGACAAAATGAATTTTGAGAGGAATATAAAAAAAATACAATCTCAGTTATTTGAATCATTGATAAAGTGATTAGTCATAGCAATGAGATCTTCTGGATTTAGAAGCTTGCAGGGATGGATGAAAGAAGGTGTGATGATACTAAGATGTTTTGAGATGATTTTTAAAAGGATGTGAGGGAGGACACTAATTTCACTTAAATAGTTTTGCTGCTTGCTGGTATGGAAGAGGATATTTACGTGCATGAAAGAGAAGTTTGGTAGAGTCATTGTACAGAATATAATGAGTCAAAGAAAAATAACGTTTGCAGTGAGTGAAATCAACTTAATTTTACATTTTCTCCACTGATTGATAGGGAAGGGAATGATGATGTAAGCTAGTCAAGTTGGAGGTTTTAGCAAGTTTGGCTTACTGAGAGGAGAAAGGAGGAGAAAGAGGAAAAAAAGAAGGTTAAAAGGATTATAGAGTAATGGATAGTGAATAATTAAGAGGCAAACTGGGTGTCTTGGTTTGGAGGCAAGTGGATTCAGAGAAAGTATTATAAATTGGAAGAATAAAAGGAATATAAGTACTAGAAGTTATTGTAAGGTTAAAGAACAAACTAAGTGAAAATAAAAGATTCTTGAGAGATGGAAAAAGATATGGTTATGGTCAAAAATTGGTGATGGTGAGATGTGATGATGACAGTGTGTGACTGAAGTATGATAGAGAAGCCAGGTTTAAAGTTGAAAGAATTATGTGATAAGGTAATATAAGAATGAATGTCCTGGAGCTGGTGTGAGCATTTACACATTGAAAATTTTTTGCAATCTAATTCTCTATATGTTGCTGTTTTCCTTCTTTTAACAGCAGAAAAAAAGAAGTGCAACACTTTGGCAAGCATATACATTATTGTCAGGACATGTATTCTTCTGGTAGTCAACAACAGTGACTGGTCCGTATGCCCATGCACAAAGCCACATTCACTCACATGGTTTATTGGGAATCAGTGAAAAATCTCAATATCTCTAACTTTACATTCACAGGTCAATCTATAATTTTTGAAAATTATTTCATTCTGATGTTCACAGCAATACTATAAGGCAGGAAAAGCAAATATAATTATATATCTTTGACTAAGGTTCATAAAAGCAGAAGTTATAGACAGAAAGTTGGCTTTTCAACCAGTAAGACCTGGGTTTTAAATCTCAATTCTGATGAAAACTGGCTGTGTGATCCTGGGCAAGTCAATCTCTGGATAAGACTGTAAATTGTAAATTGGCATTGGTAGAAGTTTTCAACTTCAGAATGCCTAGAAGAATGAAGCCACAGGTTTAGAAGTAATCCCAATTCCTATTAGAGATTAAACGACTTGTTTAAAGTCACAATTCATAAATAGTAGTGCAAGCTATTTTGTTGTTCTTTTCCAAAGAATATTTCCTCTATGAAACCAGGAAAAATTGATTTTTCTTAAGCACAAAATTGAACATATCTCCTTCCCTCTCCCATAAATACCAGTGACTCCCTATTGTCTCTAGCATAAACTACAAACTTCAATGATTAGCTTTCAAAATCCTTTACAAACTTGCACTAACCTATTTTTTTTTCCCATTATACCACTTTTGTACTCTTCAGTTTTAGTCAAATCAACCTTTTCTCTGTTCCTCACACGGGACCCTCCATCTCTAGTTTCTGTTCATTGGAATTGGCCTTTCCCATGCCTTAAAGATACTTTCTTTTCATTTCCTGGTCATATAATCCTCCTTCCTTTGAAATGCAGTACTCAAAAAAAATCTTTTCTACTCAGAAAACCTTTTCTGCTCAGAAAACCTTTCCTCATTCCCTAACTGTTAAGCCCTCCCTTCTATACTGTTATAATTACTATTTTTTTTATTTATTTTCTATATATTTATTCTATGTATGCTTGCATGTTTTTCCCTCTCCTGTTAGAATGTAAGATCCCTGAAGGTAGGGAATGTCTTATTCATTAGATTTGTCTACCCAGTATCTAGCACAGTGAGCAGCACTTAATAGGAACTTCATAAATATTTGTAGTTTGAATGGCTAGCAACATTGACTAAAGACACCTGTTAGGTTTATAACACTATACTAAAAAGGTGCTAGAAAATAAAAATACAAAATACAAATTTTAATTTTAAACAAGAAAGATAAAGCATCCCTATTTTCTAGGAATTTATAGTTAAAGAAGTCAATTCATATGATCATATAAACAAATAAATAATGATGCAATATAAGACATATTATTGCAAAGGGAATACAGTAGTAGTGGGTTGAAGAAAGCTAGGAAGACTGCTCTGATACCCATGGTATCACCAAGTACCATTATAATAAGGAGATTCTTAAAATAAAAAAGAGATTCCTAGGGATAGGGATAAAACTCAAGGGAGCTGGTGGAGGACACAGAAATAGAGAAAGAAAATTCAGATTCTGTTAGTTGCTATCATATCACATGTCTTGTTTAAGCCTTAGGCAACCTCACATTCCCCTGCCTAACTGGACCTAAGTAAAAATTGTGCATATTTTTAAAACCAAGAAATATTTAAGTAAATACAGTTTTAAATGTGCTACAGGAAAAATACCCATTTTAATTATGTCTGCACATCAGCAATAATATGGATGATTTGGCAAGAACACCATGAATTATTATGAAAGGAAACTAGAAATTTTGTCCTGAATGATCTGATTTTTATCAGATTGGGCAGTTAGGTGGTGTAATAGATAGAGTACTAGGCTTGGAGTCAGGAAAACTCATCTTCTTGAGTTCAAAACTAATCTCAGACACTAGTTGTGTGACCCTGGATAAGTAACTTAACCCTATTAAGCCTCAGTTTCCTTATCTTAAAAATGAACTAAAGAAATGGTAAACTGCTCCAGTATCTTTGCCAAGAAAGCACAAATGGGATCATGAAAAGTCAGAGCTGAATAAAATGACTCAGCAACAACAAATTTATCAAACTACATAGTTCTGAAAGTCAGTGTAGATAGGGTGGTAACATAAATGATCTATTCCATTCACTTCTCATTCATATATTCTTCCAACAAAGTAGTATCACCAAGAGCATGGAATTTAGTGTCAGGAAACCTAGGCCTGGATCCTTTCTCAAACACTAAACCAGTTATAACCAAGTTATGAGTCAATTCACGAAGTGCTTATATCTAAAGAAGGATGAAAATGTCCCGACCTAACAGTCTAATTGGAAGAAAAAAGCAAATAACTAAGTACAAATAATAAACATAAAGAATAAAAATGGAGGTATTTTCAGAGAGAATAGCATTAAGATAAGTAAGACTTCTTGCATGAGTAGGACTTTAGCTATGACTAGAAGGAAGTCAGTTTCTTTATCTGTAAAATGACAGTAGTAGTAGTAATACTAATAATACTTAGACTCTCAAGAGTTATGATTAAGAAAGAGAGTTGAAAACCCTAAAATATTATGTAAATGTGTTATAGTTTATTAAATGCATAATGTTCAAAATTATGTGTTGCATATTAACAGAAATACTGAGATGAATTTATGATCTTAGTGATGGGGTATCCAAGTCAGGAGAACAGGAATTCATCTGTCTTCAGATACTTTCTAGCTGTGTGACCTTGAGCAAGTCACTTGACCCTGATTGCCTTGCATCCAGGGACATCTCCAATCATCCTGATTAATATCCAGCCACTGGACCCAGATGACTCTGGAGAAAAAAAATGAGACTGATGACAGCATCCCTTCACTGAAATCCAAATCATATGTTTGACATGGCATCACCTCCCTGGTCATAGTCTTCTCTGAGAATAAAGGACAAATATAATCATTTGTTCCACCATTAACAATGGTAAAATTTTTGTAGCCTCTCAGCCTAGGTAATTTTCATCCAATGTTCTCTTGAGAATCTTCCACTGAGAAGAAACAAAGATGGTCCCAGACCTTAAAAAGCTTTACTCATGGTGGGGTGGGGGGAGGGAAGTAAGATTGGGGGGAAAATTGTAAAACTCAAATAATATCTTTAATAAAAATTAATTTAAAAAAGCTTTACTCTTGCAATTCAAACATACTATGACTAATTGATCTTTTCTTAAAACTTTGAAAATATCTAGCAGGAAATTTGACCCCTCCCCAATCTTCCACTACTATTCAATCACTCCTTTTTTCATATTAAATGACTATAATATTTGCTTTCTGTTTCCCTAGTAGGTGATTCATACTCATCTCATGGTAGCAATACAGAATATCCTCAAGGTTTAGAATTCAAAACCATTTCTAATTATGGTATACAAACTGGGAACTCTTTGAGTCTCAGTAGCATAAACCTTGTTACTACAAGTAACTACTGTATTTGGGTCCTGTTTAGGCCAGCAGGCCCTGAACAGAAGCATTCTGGTTTTTATATCTTCTGATCTAGTTTCCAACTGCTCTTTACCTATCTTCCCTGTTTGCACATGCATAGTTTGCATGATATTCCAGGAAGATAGGAAAGGAAAGAGGAGATTCAAACAACCCATACTAGCTTATAATATTACAAAGGATTTAGAACTAGAAATGACCTCAAGGTCTCCTAGTTCAGGGGTATCAAACATGTGGTTTTTGTGCCAAATAAAGCCTATAATATTCAAGAGTTATGGGCTCCCAAGAAAAATGTAATTGGAAAATATTTTTAATTTGTTTCTTTGTGGGGGGTGGGGGAGCATTATAAAACAATGGGGATTAAATGACTTGCCCAAGGTCACATAGCTAAGTAAGTTTTAAGTGTCTGAGGTTGAATTTGAATTCAGGTCATCTTGATTATCTACTGCACCACTTAGCTGCCCCCTATTTTTTAATTTTTTTTAATACATTTGGACATAGATAATGATCATATGTGGTTTTCTAGGTCAACATGCAGTCAACAGGGACCTTTATTTAAATATTTAATAGCATTGTTTCTATTTGAGTTTGAAACCACTGATCTAGTCTAAGGCCATCATTTGACACTTGAGGCTTATGGAAAAGATTTTCACAAGGTCATATAAGTTACTACCTATTACAGACCTCATGTATGTAAATCTAGATACCTACCTAGATACCTACATGAAAGGAATGTATGGCAAACGTTTATAGTTTTGGAATGACTTCTAAAGTTAGCTCAGACCCCCTCCAAATCATTAATTCATTTAAGTACTTTGAGGCTGAAAAGGTCCAATTCAGTAGAAACTGGGTATCTGTGACACCATTTATTTTGTTTTGTGTTTTATGTTTCTATCATGCCCTCTTTCTAGTTCACAATTACTATACTATCACTAACTAATGCTGATGGCACATGAAGGAAGTAAAATCAATACCAAAAAAAGTTTGCACTTGAGGTTTTTTTTCCCTGATATCTTTCTGTGGCTTCCAATACTTATAGCAGAGTTCTGTTCTTTACAAACTCTGAAGGTAAAACCACCCACCTTCTCAATTTATTGATTGGATTAAAAATAAGAAGAGGTTCTTTCCCTCATGTCTAAGCTACTCAGGGCAGTGTCTGAAAAATAAGCAATAATGATATTAAAATAGCGTTGGTGGCTGAACAATATCATTAGATGAAAGTGGGTCTAATGTATTAGGACATGTTGAGCTAATAGGAAAACAGCTTTGATTCACTAGCCTCTGTCTAACATGCCTCAACAACAGGAGTTAGGAGGCAGTGGGAAACTCCTCTCTAATCACCTCCTGTTAGCAGCAACTATAGGCAAATTGCTAGTGAGGATTAAGTGGGGAGACTATCACAGGATCAGTGTCAGGCAGAAAAAAGGCTCAATTTGAGAGCAATCATGAGTCTGTAATCACTTCTTTGAGAGCTTTTCCCATTGCTAACTGTAGCCTTTTAATAAAAAGTGTGGACACAGGACAGGAACCTACAACAAAAGCAATATGAAAGTTTCCTTTAGCATATTGGAATGATCATTCTCATAAAAGAGATAAGACACATTATTAATAATTTTTTTTGCCTCAATAGATTTCTCTCAATAATGTTTGTACAGATATAGCCTTAACCAGTGAATGGTTCTTCAAATAAACAATTTATTTGAGGACATAAATAAAATAAGTTGTATTACTGGAAACATGCAAAAGGGTTTGGAAAGAAGCATTTTTTTAAAAAAGGTACATTTCATTTATCACTTTGAAGAATATGAGTGCAAACAGAAACAAATTAATACAGAGATATTTTTAAAAGTTTTATACAATAGTGGGGAAAAAAAAGAATTGCTGGAAAGATACCATGTCACTCCAGAGCTAGAGAGAAAATTAAAAAAAGAAAAGAAAAGAGGGCCCTTCTGTTCATGACACATAGCTTGAGCTCTCATTTGGAAACTCATGCTCATTCTTTTTTACCACCTTCATTATTTTCTCACATTATCTGGGAAAGTTTAGTAACAGAATGAAATGTGAAACCTGAAGCCATTTAAAAGTCACCACTCTGGTATTTAGAGACAAGTGGAGCTACTGACAATTATCCCATATTTAAAGTGGGAATCTGATTTCTGCAACATTGAATTTATTACTTTGGATTAATTTAAACCAGAGCACCATGTCTACAGGCAATTTCAGTCTGAGTAGATTTTAAGGACATCCTCCACCACTTAATTCACCTGTAACTTGTTAACAGAGAAAAGAAAGAAGATGGGGTAAAAGAAATGAAAATTTAAAGGAAAAGAATTGGGATTCAGTGAGCCTACACCCGTTGATATTCACAACTTTTCATATTCTGTTCTATTTCCCAAATTGCTAAGGTAGTCACAGAGATGGATCAGCAATTTTATTCCTATTACTGAATTTATGTGGTTTAATTTACAACGTTTAAATGAAGCAAGTTCTATTTAAAACTCACAAATTCCAGGATAAGCATGATGCTGAAAACTACCTCTGAGCTTCCCTCCATGAAAACTGTTTCATTTTATGAATTGGATGTTTTTTAAAAAAGGCATAATCAGAATCTGCCATACAAGAATATAATGAAATCATAAAATTGCATGCTTCTTTTCATTAAAGAAAAAAATGAAAAGAGGCATTGTATGAGGAAAATAATCCCTGAAGGGAAAACCAGATCTTTCAATGACCAGCAAGCAACCTGAGTACTGCCCTTCTCCCCGACCCCCTTCCCATTTTTTCTGAATTAATCTGTCTATAATGGTGTCCAACTTCTGCCTTGCTGATAATCAAGTAAGAAATTCCAAAGAAATGGGTAGAATGGGGGCGGCTAGGTGGCGTAGTGGATAAAGCACCGGCCTTGGAGTCAGGAGTACCTGGGTTCAAATCCCTTCTCAGACACTTAATAATTACACCTAGCTGTGTGGCCTTGGGCAAACCACTTAACGCCATTTGCCTTGCAAAAAACCTAAAAAAAGAAATGGGTAGACTGTCCCCCTATACCTTGAATGGAGAAGAAAAAAAGGGTGTTTTCACTCCATCAAATAAATGACATGACTTTTGTAATGATTAATTACAATCAGAAAATCTAAAATCCTTTTCCTGGAACATGTTGCAGTTATCTTTCTAGGGAAAGGGATAATAAGGGGGGATTGAAAGGGAGGGAAGTTCATTAAAAGTACAGTACCAGGGGTGGGGGGAGGGGTGGGGGTGGGGGGAGGGAAGCGAGATTGGGGGGAAAACTGTAAAACTCAAATAATATCTTCAATAAAAATTTTTTAAAAAGTACAATACCACTTCTTAAAAGATATTAGAAGTGGAAAAAAAAACAAAGGAAAGGAAATTTAAATAACTAATAACACAAAGAAAGGTATCATTTCTGATAAAGATTAATTGAAAACTCAAGGTGACAACCGACTTACAATGAAGAGGACTTTATTACCTAGAAACATCTGAGTCATGATGAAAAGAGAACTGCTGACCCCAAACTGGTACAAGTTCACATTATGTAAATTTGAAAAGGCTAACAAGTAGAAACTACCTTCAAGATTTACTGTCAATTTTCTTCTCAGACTAGGTTCCATAAAAGAGATTTAAAGATGTATGTGCAACATCTGCCCGGTGGCTATTATGCTAGCATAAAGATTTTATCTGTGATCCTGTTTTTGAAAATGTATATATATGTATATGAATATATATATATATATTTAATGTATGTTTGTATATTTACACTAATCTCTCCTCCTCCCCCCAAAAAATCCTTTAATACTCTAATTGTGCAGTCCTTTAAAATGAAAAAGGACAAAGGAATATTAGTTTTATGATGCCACAACATAGTACCTGAGAAACCCCAGTATACTTTCTCTGCTTTTCCAAATATCACAAACATTACTCCATTAAATAGATCAAATCATAAGTCAGCACTGAGGACATTTCTGGCTGTACATTTCATGTACCCAAAGAGAATGATCACTTTCAAATGTACCAAAATCTTCATTTCACTTGCTTTGCTTGCAAGTTCAAGAGAAACTTGAAAAAAATAATCCACATGTTTCTTGTTTAAAAACTACAATCAGTTACCTCTAGGTTCTTTCAGAGAAATAACACGATTCTAAATTAAGTTGCCTTTAGTTCACATACATTATTCCTCTTGCTATCGGTCATGTATAAACTGCTTCCACAATAGGAAAGAAAAAATTAATGCTAAATCAAAAGTGAGTAGAGGGGAAATACAATTTGTTAGCTTTTTTCTCACCCTCCCATCCCCCAATCCCAAGGCAGAATTGTTTGACATTAGACTACTGAAATTGAGGGGGAACATCTGAGTACTCCTTTTATACCTACTGGACACATGACCAGGTCAACGAATCAAAACCTAGAACCATCACAAATCACATGCACAGTGTAAACACCATCACTGCAATGGCTGCAAATCTTTTCTCCAATGAAACAAATCAGCATAAATTATTTTTCATTCCCAAAAGTGAAAAGTTGTTAATGTTACAGAAATGAAATGCAAATCTTAAGTATAAACAATGCTGGGGAGTAGTGTCTCATTGCAAAGCTCCCCCCCAAAACAATATACACACATTCAAGAAGTCACCTCCCTCCTTTCCCATGCATACACACGTACATATACACTGATCCAACAACACCACACTATCTGCAAACTCAGTGATATGAGGTTTTTTGTTATCCCAAATAATATCGTCTAAAAGTCATAGTTTGTGCAATTACCTGTCATTAACTCCCCTTTGCTATCAATTTCCACCCTTTAAATGCAATTAAGGGATCCAAAGGGTTAGTTTTAATTAGTTTAAATAAGAGGAAATATTGTTTATTTGTGCAGCAGAATAATCCCCTATGTCTAAGCAGGCTGGTAGTGACAGATAATTTTTATTTTGTAGTTCACCCTTAACTGGAGGTTCAATAGGGATAGTCAAAGGTAACTGTGATCAAGCATTGCAGGGTTCATTTTCTCCAGTGATTTCTTACAGAATCTCCTATCTTAATACACAAACTCACCCCACTGTGCAGCAAGCCAGGAGCAAGGTTGGATAGCCACGAGTCAATGTAAGGGGCTAGTGGTTAGCTCCATGAGAAAGGAGGGAAGGAAAAAAAAAAGAAATTTTTTTAAAGAAAAAAGAAGCCAAAGCATCAGGAATATGCACAAAATAAGGGGAAAGGGATAGAAAATTAATAATCCAAAAGGCAGGTTCCTTCAGTGTTATTAATCATGCTCCTTCTCAGAAGCAAGAGAGAAGCCGAGATTTGCACATGGGAGGGGAGGGGAATGTACACCATTGGCCAACTGTGCTCATTCCTATACATCTCAGCCAATCCTTTTTTTTGCCTTAAGGTACAAATATATCTGGGATGCAGTTACAAAACCCTGGAAGATGAAAAATCATGCTCTCTCAGCTAGGCAATGCTTGGTCCGGTTAATGCACTATAAACTTTATTTGAGCTGACTTCTCATTTGATCCCCTTGTGACAGGGTCAGGGAGCGGCAAGCAATTCCACCCCCAAATCATGCCATAATCGAATTGCTGCCTATTTCCCGAACCTATAATGAAAAAGGCAACTGAAATAATGCAGGTAATGTTGGCAGCCTCCCCTTGCTGTCGTACATTATTACTGCCGATTGCTTGCCTCCATTTCCCCTGTACTCTAACAATGAATATATTTCACAGCTCACTTGCTTTACTGTGTGGGTGGTATGGCACAGACACCTACCTGATATGAAAGAAAATCTAAAACAATAGGGTTGTGTTTCTGTGCGTGGTGCCTAACAGGCTACTGGTAGGAAAGGCAATTTTGTCAAGCTGCTCCCAGGAAAACATACCACACACACACACACACACACACACACACACACAGAGAGAGAGAGAGAGAGAGAGAGAGAGAGAGAGAGAGAGAGAGAGAGAGAGAGAGAGAGAGAGACGGCAACCTAGTGAGGTTTAAACTAGAATTCCGAGCTAAAAACCAATTTCTCTCTGTCTATTTAGGTCCCAGCCTCATCACCTACAGAATAATTCAACCATTTAATAGAAATAAAAAGGAATTCTTTTGTCACCCAAATGTTTTAGAGGTTTTTATTCCATTTTGTTTTCTTCAAATAAATGAGATACCCCTTAAAAAAAGAATTGGACTACAGCTTGTTCAAGGTAAATTCACTGCCAACCTGAAAAGCTTTCTAGCAGCTCACTTCCTCTTAAAAAAAAAAAGGAACAAATCAACGTAGAAATCACTTCCCATTTGCATTCCTGTTGAAAACTTAGTTATCTGATTATTTCCTTTTGAGGCACTAGCTGCTGACAGAGGCACTATTGGATTTAACACTGCCAATGCAGAAACTCTAAGGAAAGAATAGATAGGTCTGTAAGGGAGTAATGCAACCATTTATGTTTCTATGCAACATACTCAATGTTTATTTAAAAAATGAAATGGAAAAAAACATACTTGTATAGGATGGAAACCATTTCAAGATGGAGCATATGTGCCTACTTCAATTACATTCAATAATAGCACCCATTGCATTTCCAGTGCTATATCAATTTAATTCAGTTAGAAATGTAGTAACTCCCTGTCTGGATCACCAACATTTATGATCATCCATCTACCCACCCATCTATCCAGCCATCCATCCATTCATCCATCCATCCAGACAGACACGTAAGTATAATGATTTCAGAACTCAAGTTCAAATTTCTCTTTATAGAAATCCAGCCTGACTGGACAATTCTGTCTTAAAATAATTTAAGGTCACCAAATGCTTATAGTTAAATTGTGACAAATATCCTGTTTAAAGTTCCTTAGGTGTACTGCAGAAAATTGGCTTTAAAAATGTACATTCAAAAAATATATACATTCACTAAAACTGAAACATACACATAAGTCCAACAGCATCTTAAGGTTCCAAGATTTTAAAAACAAACAAAAATGAGAAAATGAAAGTTTATAACCATAGTGCATGTAATTCAAAATCACTTTTTTCTGTAAAAGTAATAGTGCCCTTGTCTAATTTTCCTAGTAAAGATAACTTTCTATTTTCTGCAATAAAGTTGCCAATAAAAACAATTTCATTAATGGCTTCTTCCTTAACCTGCATCAAATAAATATATTATACAAATCGCAAGTTGAAGATTTTTAGTAATGAAAGAATGTCAGGTGAAGAAAGAGTATTAGAATCTAATGGAAAAATGCCTTACACTTCTCACTTACTATTCAAGTCAAAGTGATTTCAGTCAGTGCCACATTTTTTACGAAGATGCATGAGATCATGAGTGCATGCCAACATATGGGCATTGACTAATTCTTTAAAAAACAACAATAACCTTAGCACCACAGGCTAAAGAGACCAGATCTTATAAGAAGGGAAAAAAATCAATATAAAGGAAAAGAATGTTCTCAATGTAACTGAAGTCATACATTTTTACATGACTTCTGCTATACACCCAATTACTGCTATTTATCAAAGAGTAGACAACATTGAACCTGGCAGCATGAAAAACAAATTTTACTAAGTCAGAAAAAAATCATCAGAAAGAGAAGGAAATAAAAGATACAAATAATAAATAATTCAATATTCTGGAGGAAAGCTCTTGCAGAAAAGGCTTGGTTGATTCAAACATCAGACGTGAAACTGACAAGAGATGTATCGATTTAGACAATTCTATCATCATTATTCCAGCCGGAGTCCTTCACAAAAGCTGCTCTTTTTGCTCCTGTTTTTATTGCTGTAACTACCAACCTTCCTCTTATACCTTCTTTTCTTTGAACTGGTATTCATTACAGCTTAAATCTTAAGCCTGACCATAAAATGATAAACAAAATCTCAGGCTCATGTTTAGAAAAGGCAAGAGTTCAGCATTCTTAAAACATAATAGAAACGGAAGCTATTTACAATCTGTAGAGGGTTTCCACAGTCTCTGAAATAGGTCATGTGCTTCATCTGTATAATTACCAGGCAGGATATTTAGATTCAGGAGAGAGCCTATATCCAAAGCAAATATTACCTAAATCGACTTCAAAGTTGCCAAATACAGCAGAGAAGCAAACACATGTACCATCACTTGTTACTTTAGGAATATGGGGAAAAATTCTCATCAGCATCTACCACTAATGATTTTATTCTATTCTGCTCAAACAAGGCTGCACAACTGTACTTGTTCTCTTTAAAAACCAAATACTAAAAGAACCTTTTAGGTCAATGCAGATCACTAAAATGAAGCTGTATAATTAGTGGGAGAAAACATTCTTCCATTAGACATCTGTGAGCAGAACTATTTCTTCTGCGTTCGATGTGTTAATTACAACCAGATAGGAGATGCCATGGAAAATTAACAGTCTTGCAAAGGCATCAGAGGTAAACACACAAAACAGGAGCTGCTTAAGGGTCAGGAGAGCAAGTCAATTTTGAAGAAAGATAAAAGAACTGTCATGTATATGATTGCTCATGAAAGGGGAGAGGGCAGTCTTGCCTTGTTATCATCAGTTAATTAGGCGGTAGGCTCAGGCATGCATACACTGCAACATTTGCCATGGTAATCAGATGTATTATTCAAATGTGAGACAAAACAAAAGCAATTGCAACTGTGACAAGGCAAAATACAATCTGCCCACACAAAGGTGCTGAATTAACTTCACATAGAAGGGAGCAGGGAATGTGGAGCACTAACATTTACAAACAGGACTGCCTCTTTTAATTCAGAAGGAAAGGATGGTTCCAGAAGCAAATCCTACCTGTTCCATATTTGATCCTTATCCACGGTGAACACATTTGAGGGAAAAATTGAAGAGGGAAAAAGCAAAGGAAGATATAAGCCAGAGGATGGCAAAGCAGCGACCAAATTAGGCTTGCAATATGGAATTGGCACCTAGTGAAACTCATCAGGGATATGCACCATTTCAGTTTATTGGAAAAGGGGACAAAAGAGAGAAAGAAAGCTGAATATAAACTTTGTTCTAGAATGGAGTAAGGAAGGGAGATATGTGTGTGGGCACACACATGCACACACATACATTCATTCCAGTTCCACAAATGCTACATTGAGACTCTGTGATAAAAATCACCTGAACACTTGCATGGATGTACCCACTCTGTGACACTATCCGTCTTTCATCCCTTTGCCCAACACTTTGGAATCTTTTTTTTTTTTTTAGCTATTTACAGACAATAGCTAGTATTGGCTTCAACAACCAAATGAGAAGATAATGTCAGGCAGATAGCACCCATTGATGGAAAATCAATCATGTTGTCAGAACAAAGATGTATTACATGAAATTTTCCATTTTGTGGTTGGAATGATATGGCTCTAGATCTAGTGGTCACTCTGGCAAATTTACTCAATGCTTCGGAATTGCCAGGAGACAGTCACTTACGTCTTCCACACAGAAACATTAGAGCATTTGCACCTGCCATGCAGAGAAATAACGGATAAAGGCACTGTACCAATACAGATCTGCCTCTTTGGGGTACATCAAATATTCTGGATAGGATCAAATAATCTTTCCTTTGATATTCTGAGCAGGAAAACAATTGACAAAACATATTAGAAGGATTTACATTTTGAGGATGTGATACCTTCTCAGGGTACTGAATGAAGGCAAAGACAATGCAAGGTTTTTAGGCCATTTTCCATACTCTATACACAGTGGTGCAAAAATATATAACTAACTGAATGGAAGAATGAATGAAATAAGGATGATATAGATGACAATGGCAGAATAAAGCTGGGAAAGGAATGGCAAATGAGGCAGAGGATACAGCGTCATTACATTATTTTCTGTGCCTAAAAGAGGAGCGTGGTATTCACATCAATTCCATTTCAGAAAGTGGGCACAAGTCAAGCCTTTGCTTGGCTCCCTATGAAGGAGAATTCTTTCAACTCTACTTCATCCACTACAATTACAGAATAAAGTATCTCCACAGGGGATGAGGTACTACAGCTTGATTTCAATAATTCATCTGATGTGTAAACATGACATTGACCAAAAGCATAAAAAGACCACACAATCCCACCTAGGAAGTAGGCTTTTATTTTTCTCCATAACTTTTGTCTCATTTTGATCCACTGCGCCCCCTACTGGAGATACTCCAACCCAGACCAAAGTATTGCGGCACATGCATGCAGGAGTAGGACCATGTGAACTTAGGTCCAGTAGTAGATTTTCTTTTTTTTAATTCTAATATTTTATAGGGGGTGGAAAGGTATTTTCAGGCACTTGCTCATTCCTGTTAAACACTCTAAAGTGAGACAACAGACGGTAAATCTCTATATTCTGATCAAATTAGTTTGACATGGATCAATAGAAATCTTCGGTTGGTCTGCAAATTCACAGTCTGTGGCATCCGGGCACAGAGTAATCGGTGAAAAAGGGAGAGAAATAATATCTGTTTCTTTGGCACGGAGATTTTCTTTTATTGAGTCTGTCACTTCCCATTTCGGTTAACAAACTGCTGAATGCAGCTCATCGTTGGACAAATATTACAGCTCCACAACATACAAAGTGGGAAAAATTGTTTCAGATTGGGGCTTAATGAGAAAGAAAGGGCAATGGGATAAAGATAACACATCTATAGGAATCCAACTTTTTTGGTGGTTATAGCCTCTAGAGGGAAGAGTATAAGTGAAATTGAGAGTAGGGATAAAAGTGAGCGAAGCATTTTGAATTCTTCAAGTAAAAAGTTTGGCCTGATTCTTTTCTTTTTGCTTTTAAAATCATTATCGGAGCAAGATTACATCTAGTATAATTGAAGTCAAGGTTGCTACAATTGAAACACACAAAATTCAATTCTTTATCTTTTATATGATGACTCTAGATTTATGACTTAATAAACTCCAAAGAAAGGCTTGGTGGGGCATCTCCTCATTAAGGAGACAAGAGTCAGATGATCTAGTCTGAATCTAAACTCTTTCTTTCACCTGAGTGATCCTGATCAAGTCATTACCTTTCTAGTAGTTCATGTTCTCCTTTATAAAATGAAGTGAATGAATGAGATGACCTATAAAGGCCCTTCTGATTCTAAATGAATTCCGTAAGATTTCCTCTTCTTATTTTTATACATTAAGAAATCCCTGTGACAACAGAGATTATGATGTCTTCAGAATCACTTAAAATTTACTTAGGTTTCTTTGGTGGGATAATCGAAGTAGAGAGAACAACAAATGAAAAATTTATCCCCCGGTTGAATTCTTTCCAAATTATGAATTGTAGGAGACTTGAGATTTCAGAAAATCCTGTGAATACTGCGATAGCTAATTACTGACTGTATCTCAAAGAAGTGGTACAGGGATAAAAGTGAGTGAAGCATTCTGAATTCTTCAAGTAAATATATATATATATATATATATATATATATATATATATGCATATATATATATATGCATATATATATATATTATAACATGAAGAATTTAATTTCAAGAAGGACACCATCTATTTCCCTCAATAACAATAATACTGGAGACCATATCATATCATTTCTGCTGAAGGAGCTAGGAATGGTAGCTTGGGGAAGAAAAGGTGGGGGTGGAAAGGTTGTTAGGCAAAAAGGGATTTAGGTGTGTGTTTGTTTTTTTTTTTCTCTCTTCAGTCCCAGAAGGCAGAAATAAGAACAAGGGATATAAGTTGATAAGGAGCCATATAAAAGGAAAATCTCCCTAAAACTTGAAGCTTTTCACAAAGTGGAAAGTTTTGTCTCCTTAGGTAAAAAGTGCCTTATCAATGGGTGGACAGGTTGCACTGAATGATATTTAAGGGACCTTGCAATTCTCAGATTCCTTGTTCTTCAAGGTATTAATTTTATTTATCCTTACCAAATTGTATCTCTATATTACTGTGCTTATGCAGATTACAGAGACATATTTGTTCAAAGGGACAAAGATCCTCTATAAATTTTCAATGTGGAAACTCATTCAATCTAAATAACCAAATTAGCAACTATTTACTGAGTATCTACTCAATTCATCAAGATACTTGGGAAGGTTAAGGAAGCAGGGAATATGAAAACTAAACAAGAATGATCCTTTAAGAGGTTATAATTCACAGTGGTATCTGAATAACCAGAGAAGATGGAAGTGAAATTCAGACTTGAGGGACTATTTGGTGGGATTACCAAGAAATGCTAACAAATGCAAAAATGAATTGGACCCTATGGGTGTGAGGAGGCTGTCAATCATTAAGGGTGTTCAAAGTGAGGTAGGACAGTTTATAATTAGCTTTGTGGGCAGGAAGAAAAGATTATATGTAGGTATTTAAACAGAATCAGATATGAAAACTGGAAAGGATATTAGTCTAGGATGCTATCACAGTGATGAGTCTGAATGGTCACTTAGGAGACTATCTTTGTTTATTTTATTTCTATCTATGCTGTTGTTGTTCATTTGTTTTTCTATCATGTCTGTTTTTTTGTGACCTTATTTGGGGTTTTGTTGCCAAAGATACTAAAGTGGTTTGCTAGTTCCTTCTTTAGACTATTTTACAGATGAGGAAACTGAGGCAAAGAGGGTTGTGTCTTGCCCAAGATCATACAGTTAGTAAGTGAGCCCAGATGAGAATTCAAGAATATGAGGCTTTTTGACTCCACACTTGGAATTCTATCCACTGTGCCATCATCTGTTATTTGAGAGTAAAATTGGCAATTGTCCAGTTAAGTAATAAAGTATTCTGATTAATCAAGTCTTTTGGACAATAGAGAATTGCCATTTCTACCTCATATTTATCTGTCAATCAACAGAGAAAGTTGCTAGTTCCTGAAGTATTCTGGACAATAACTACCTGCTAGATAAACTGGATTTTACTCTATTATAAAGTTATCATTGTCAAATAAATATCTTTCTCCAGATTTTCTGGGTTCATTTAAATAAAGACTAACATAAGAAATTATTAGTAACAATAATTGGAGTTTTACTGCAGGCAAGAATAATGAAATTATACACCTGGTAGGGTCCTATAAGACCAACACCTTCAGTACCCAGATCTATTGCAACCTCTTCAGTGGATGGATGAGGAAACTAAGGCTCAGGGAAGTTAAGTAAATGAAAGGTGAGTTTGAACTCACTTTCTCTGACTCCAGATTCCATACTCATTCCAATGGATCACAGTTCTTCCCAAGAGAAAAACTGGCAACTACCATCCAAACATTCCCTTGGGGATGAGGGGGAATAACCTTAATTTTGTTTTTCTTAACTGACTGATAAGGAATTACAACACTTCTCATCAATGAATTGGAATAATCAGATAGTATTCATGAAAGAAATCCTCACTTGTCCTTTGCACTAAGGAAAAGATTTAAAAGAAATCTCAAAGTTATATCAAAATGAAATGACAAATTGAAATTTAACAGAATAAAATATAAAATTTGATATGACTTCAAAAAGTCAATTTCTATGAGATAAGATGGAGCAAGTATGACTAGAGAAGAGTTAATTCAAAGACTATTTAAGACTTCTTTTTCCCTGTACTTCAATATTATTATGAGTCAACAAGATACAAGGCATCAAAAATGGTGAGGTGATATTTGGTTCCATTAGAACTGGGCACCACACTTTAGAAATGACATTGATAAGCTTGAAGACATCTTTGAAGAGGACAACCAGAATGGTGAAAGGCTATAAGGTCAAACCACATAGGTAAATTGGTTGAAGTAGCTTGGAATATTTAGCTTGAAGAAGAGAAAACTTGGAGGAGACAAGGCAGATGTTTTCAAATATTTGAAGTTCTGCCCATGGAAAAGGAATTAGACTTGTTCTACTTTTATTCAGGACCAGAACTAAGCGCAATAAGTAAAGCTTAAAACAGGTAAATTTGGACTTGATATAAGGAACAATTTTCTAACAATCGGGGCTATCAAAAAAAATTGGAATGGATTGCATCAGGAAGGAATGGAGCTTTGTGTTTCCCTGGAGATGTTCAAGTTAAACCTGACCACTTGTCAAATATGATTTTAGAGAAGATTCCTGTTTAGGTGTGGTATGGACTAGAAGGCCCCTGAGGTGTGTTCTTACTCTAAGATTCTGGGATTCTGTATGATTCAATAAAAACATGTCCAAGACTTATATACCTCCAAAATGGCTTTATAAGGTATGGACTTGACTCAAACAGGTACAAAGTTAAAAAGAGTTTGCCTCATATTAATCTCAGCACTAGAAATTGGAGTTTTAACCCAATCAGATGGAACATTTGGATTAAGGACCAACAAAGGGGGATAATAATAACAGCACCTATCTTCAAGGGTAGTTGTAAGGATCAAACAAGATAATATTTATAAAGCATTTAGCACAGTAGCTATTAGTATTAGGATGCTATTAGTAATTATTCTTAGTAGTAGCTAGCTATTAATATTTACTATGATTGCTGTTATTATTACTATTTCCAAAATGGTGATTTGGGGCATAATTTCACCAGATCTATATGATGTAGATCAAAAGTGTCAGTGTTAAAAACATTATAAACTCTAATAAAAATAGCTAACATTTATGGAACACTTATTATGTTCCAGAAACTATGCTAAATGCTTTAGAATTAATTGTATCATGTGATCCTCACAAAAACCCTGGGAGTTCTTCATTTTACAGATAGGAAACTGAAGGAAACAGAGGTTAAATGATCCACCCAAGGTCACATAGCAAGTTTGTGTCTAAGGCTAGATTTGAGGTCTTCCTGACTCTATAATTTTGAAGATACCTCAAATTTAAAATATTCCTATTTTAACTTTTTTTCCCCATGCCATTTAAAAGCAGGAGACTAAACAGAAAGGGCAGGGACACAACACACTCCATGAACTTCTGTACATAATCTAATTTTCCAACAAAAGAAGTTAAGTATAGACAAGATTATAGCTAAGAATATGGGGGCCAATCTTTCTGATTCATCTTTTGCATGACAAAAAATCCCTATTAACAGCATCAGGAAAGTGTCTACAAACAGTAACAAATATCGCTGGGTTTCTATTTTTAAAAATTTCCTGGAATGTGCAAAAGACTTTAAACATATAGTATTGAGCATTATCTTTTCAACAAGATTGTCTTCAGACAGAGTAGGATTAGGCTGTTTTCTCTTCTGCATACAGACTATATTTTCCACATTCCATGGCAATAAAAAAAAATGCTGTTCTCCATCCACTAAAAATAAATACTTTTGTTATATTCTGTTGCCTCAACAATGAATAAAACAAGCATGCAGGTTTATAATATCAATTCACAGGGCTCTTTCTGCTTCAGTGAACTGTTACTGAAAGGTTCAGAACAAAGCCACAGGCAGATCGGACAAAGCTGCTCTAACAGGATTTACATTAAACTCAGACTGATAAGACCACATCAGAGAACTGCTCACACTCCAGGCCCTCTGATCAGAACGGGCCCCATGACTGTGAGGTACTTGGGCTCAGAGAACCTGATCACAGCATCTCTATTCTGCTTATCTGGCTTAAATTGTGAGCTCATCTTGGTGTTATCAAGCTAAAGCTAGATGAGATCAGGAAAATCCAATTTTTGTAATGTATTTAGATATTATGAAAATTAGAGCATGGGAAGAGAAAAGAGGCATAAACCTGAGGAAGGAAAAAAAATGTTAATCTCTTAAAGATAACAAGATATTATGATTTACAAATTTGGAAATCCACATATGGCTCAACAATTAAACAGTACCACATTGTTTCAGAAGCCCCACCTCTTTTATTCAAGAAAGAATACATTGTTATTATTTTTAATACATAGAACTAGGCACATAGCAGTTGTGCTACAGATACTTGCTGAAATGAATTAAGTCATAAACAAAATCATGAATTGCATAATCTCAGAGCTGGGAAGGAATTTAGAGGTCATAGGTTCATTGACTTAAAAACATGAACGGGATCTCTGAGGTCACTTAGTATGAGTCCTTCAAGTAAGAAAATTTGAGGCCAAGAAAGGTTAAATATTTTATCTCAATTCATACAAGTAGAAAGTGGCAGGGCTGGGATTTTAACCTTAGGCCCATAACTTCGAAACCAACCTCCTTTCCTCCTTTCCCAACTTCCTCTATGATGTTGGTCACAACTTGCCAATTCAATCAATGGAGACTTGGAATGAAAAATAAAAAGCTATTGGAGTTGGTTTATTTGTCCATTAGAGCAAACAAATGCATCACAAGTTTATTTGGGAGATTTTGGGGAGAGACCTATTGTTTTAATCCCATTAATCTCAAAGCAGTGGCAGTTTAAAGAGGCTTAGTATCTTTGACTTGGCGTGGTGAGGGGGAAGCTTCTTTCTATTTCTCCACCAAAATGAATAAAGTGATTGCTAACATTTTCTATGCATTGTCACCTACACATTACCAGGATGAAACAAAATTTATTTTAACCAGAAGGCACCGGAAAAATATATGAACAGCAGTGCCTGGACTCAATTAACTTTAGACTGATTATCTTCTAGCCTGTCATAAATGGAAGGATGCTACAAAGATTTGTATTCTACCACAGTAAACTCTGGAATGTTTAGAGAATAAGATGATCTGGCTCTAACTCAAACATCCTATATAAAAGACAGAGACATTAGCAAAAGATGGAAAGAGATAACTAGTTGGATTTAGAAGCAGTAAGGCCTAGTTTCAAATCCTGCCTCTAGATTCATGATACAAGACTTGTATGACTGAGTTACTATAGGCTGTCCACATAAGGAGAACAATGAAATTAGGAATCTTCTGCTCATTTGTATATCACATAGGGATACTAAATTTTCAAAGAATTAGAATACATTAAAATGTTCAAGGAACTATTCTGAATGTAAATTATTCCTTATTTGAGAAATAGTAAATGGAAGTCAATTCAAGATATTAGAATGCCCTAGGATCATCATTATAAATATTATTTGAACAAATATGAACAATTGTATCAGGTAATAGAGAGATGTAATTAATAGAATGATAACAGCAGAAAATCTCTCTAAAAAAATTGGGCTCTCTCCAACAATGGAAGGAGCAAGTGAAATAATTAAGTGATATTTTAAGTTAGAATACATGCTCAATTGAAATTTTTCTGTCTATCCCAAATCCCATTGTTCTTCCCCATCATCTATTACCCCTAGTCACTTCTTGGGGAAGAAAGGGAGCACAGTTCAAAAAGTTCTTTGCCTCAAGAGACTATTACATTTATTTTATTACCTTCCTTTATCAATCACTTAAAATTAATCAGAGAGTTTTCTTGTTGTTTACACTTATTTTTAGCTTTTTCACAGGGCAATCAATAGTGTAGGTCAGGGATCCAGCCTCAGGTGACAGAAGGCACCTGATTTATGAGAAAGCTGGCCAGAGAAAGGCAAGTCAACTAAGAGTCACATTGCTTTTTGATATCCCATGCAGAACCATATAGCCCTCATAATGACTCCATCCTCAGAAAGATATATATATATATATATATATACACATATATATGTGTGTGTGTGTGTGTGTGTGTGTGTGTGTGTCTTAAAGTCCCTTAATGGTCCTCTTAATCTAGGGCTTACTCCATATTGGGACATACACTCCCATCTCAGAATTCTTAGGATTCTTTTAGTAGAAAGTTTGTGAAGTTGTGCATACATGACTGAAAGACACTGACCTTCCTTCCTTATAGTTACTGAGAAAGTAGATGACATAGAGACAGTTTCTTCAGAAACTTGTACATTGCCTTTCCAAACTTGGATTGAAAGAAGAAAACATCGGTTTATGAACAATTCTACTTGAACCAATGTTCAAGAGGTTTATACTGAATACTTGTGTGTATGTGTGTGTGTGTATGTATATGTATGTATAAACCCTCACAGGTTTCCATTCCCTAGTAATAGCCCATTTTTGTTGATTGCATAATGAATTAGTGTTTGTGCCAGAAACCTGGATATTTAAGCATCTTCTATCTGCTCTGTTCTACTTATTGACTGTGTGAGGTGACCAAATGAATACTTCTACTATATTGGTTTTCAATGTAATGTATTAGATAAATATGAGATGCATATTTAAATGGGAGGGAGAGGGCTGTTCAAGTCAGCATAACTGATTTAATTGCTGCATTTATAGCACCAAGTGTGTTAGAAAGCAGCTGCTAACTCATGAGTTGCAAGCTTAACAGTAGCTGAATGTTCTCTGGCAGCACCTGGTGGAAGTGGATAAAACTACACAGCTTGCAGCCCAGCATGAGGATCACAGTCACAGCTAATATTTTTCCAGCTAAAGATTTTCACTACAAAACTGTTAAAGAAGCGTGAAAATTATAGGTCTCACCTTTGAGCTCATTAAGGCTAAGTTGTGTTAATTTCAGCTGTCTTCCTTTCTATTTTACCAAACAGGAAACAAGTGTTTACATAATACTAAGTGTTCCTGCTAGGATAATTAAATGTGATACTTGAAGCCCTGGAGACAGAGTCAGTCATCTTTAGACATTGCTTTAAAAACCAAAAATGGGAATGTTCCAAAATTCAGAAAAATTAAAACCAACCATCTTGAGGATATCTCAAAGGCACTTCTTTTACCAAGTTGCTTTGTTAAATGTTGTGTCTTCTTGAATAAAGTAAATTTAGAAGAACGACTCAACATTCCTTTGGCTTTTCAAGAGGGGTTGACATAGTTCACCAAGTCTGTGGGCTTTCATTTTGAATCTTTAGATAATAGTGAGAAGTATGTGAGGTGACATCTCTGTCTAATTTGGGGAGACAGCAATTAATTAAAGAACCAGAATTCCACTTGGCCTCACAAGTGACGTGACCCCAAGTAAGACTTTGCTTCTTTACCCATCTGTAGAAAGGAAAGGATGATTCATGACAAGTGACATTTCTATGAAGGACTTTAAGCTTTGTAGAAGAAAAAAAGGATCCCTGTCGCACAGAGTGATATTATCATCTCTTTGCCACTTAATATGGATCAGGAGTAGAGCAACATGGCTAATCAGGCCTGGAGAGTTAGGAGTCCCAAGTTCTATTCCTGGCTATACCATTAAATACTGATATGGTCATATAAAACTTAGATTACATTTCTCTATGCATCAATTTATTTATCTGACAGAAATTTATTAAATGTTCCCTATGTGGGGGGTGATGATCAACCTTGATGGACTTTCTCATTTCATCAGTGCAACAATCAGGGACAATTATGGGCTATCTGCAATGGAGAATACTATCTGTATCCAGAGTGTAGTTTGAACAAAGTTCAAGGACTATTCCCTTTAATTTAGAGGAAAAAAAACAGATATCTTATTGTCTGATCTTGTTATCTCTTATACTTTTGTTTCTTCCTTAAGGATATGACTTCTCTCTCATCACACTCAATTTGGATCAAGGTACAACATGGAAACAATGTAAAGACTGGCAAATTGCTTTCTGTGGGGGGTAGGGGTGGGGGAGGGAAGTAAGATAGGGGAAAATTTGTAAAAATCAAAATAAATAAAATCTTTAAAAGGAAAAAAAAATGTTCCCTATGTGCAAGGAACTGGTCAGCTACCCTACTAACCAATGAACATTCTTATAATGAGGTAAAAATGTTAAGGTGACTTAAAAAGTTAAAAGTTCAATATAAAAACAGGGAATTACTGCATATATGTTTAACTCCCATCAATACTAAAAGCCAGAAGACCCAATGCCATTACCTGAGATATGTTTTAAGAAATTCTAAAGAGCTTATTGTGTTCTAAGAAGGTATGTTTCTTTTGCCAGTGAGAAAAGTGTCCATCTAGAAGTTGGCTCTAGGATCCAGGTAAATGGAAGTAGCAAGTGATATGACTGGTAACTGAAATCTGATCCAATCTAATAAGTACTTGTTGACTACTATGTACCAGACACTGCTAGATTCTGGAGAAATATGAAAAGAAACAAAGAACTGTCTACTGAAGTCCACCCGACTACATATTCCAGGGCATTTATATGAAAAATACATTGGGAAAACAGATGTGTTTCTGTGTGTGTAATTATATATATATATATATATATGTATATATGTGTATATATATACATATATATATATAATCCATACATATATATGTATCTCTGTTTAATTATTTCAGAAGGGAAATAAAAGATCCATGAATATTACCAAACACATCAAACACATTATTTGTGTACCAAATTTTTCTTCCCTCTCAGTTTTATCAAATGTCTTAAGTATCTAAAGCTGTTACTTTAATTTCTGACTACCTTCTATGACTGGTTGTTGGAAATAAGCAGACTATCTCTAATTAGATCATCTGATTTAATTTAAAAATTTCTAAGTTATAACATCCTACAGAAAGTTGTTCAAAGGTGAACAGCAAGGTTCATCAATGTCTTACAATATGAATATCATATGACCAAGATTGTCACCTTAGGCTCATTTCAAATATTTAATTAATAGAGGAAAGTCTAATATAATTCCCAGACTAAGAAACTTGATTTCAAATCATACTGGAGTGCTGAAACCAGGAGGCATTATTTTGCCCTTATGAAATCTATATACTTAAATGATTCTTACAAGAATGACCTTTCTAAAACATTGGATTGTTTTGAGTCTACTCTTCTAATAGCAGGTTAATAAGTATAATGAAGAAACTGCCATGGAACTCAATGTCTTCATCTGTGTAGTCTAAATATGGAGTCATAACTCAAGTGGGTCTACAGGAACTTTGCCTCAGGACACCAACATTAGAAAAGACTGACAGCAGAAACAACTAAGTTTATCTTCTAGTTAATAGAAATTAGTTCACCTATGAAGATATTCCATATTCTGCTTCCTTCCCTCACTCCTTGTATTTGCCCTGAAAGGTTTCAGGATTTCTGCTTCTTACTTCATGCATTGCTAAATAACCTAGGATATTCCTCCTAATTGGAACTTAGATCCTGGAGTCTCTGATCACCTTAACCCCTTCAGGTGACTTTGCCTTGAAAGGTTGATTTGATCCCCAAATGGCTAGACATTGCTGAGTCTGGCTGACTTTCATAGTTCCCCAAGAGCACTAAAAGTCTGAGTCTTCCTGATTCTGTGAAGCTAAGTTACCAGGACTTAGCTTTTATTTTTTCTTTCATCCAACATTCTTTATGCATGATATTCATTTATGTTAAAATGTAACACACTAGCCAGGAATTTTTAAAGATTAATGATGGAAATCATGGAGATATCTAATACTTATTCCAAAAGGAAATTATTAATCATCACTAGCTTAGCATTTTCATGGCATTTAACATTGTATAGAATTGAATATATGATTTCTAAAATGACTCTCAGTGAGTATTTTCTAATTGTTTTCAAAGAGCTATTCATCTCAGCTGGATTCCTTAAACATTTTTCAGTACGCTAGAAACCCATCTAACCTCTTAATTAACTTTCAACTTAAGGGTAGAATATCATTGTATGAGAGATGTTACTGTGCATTTAAAAAGAATAACCACCACTTCTGGCTCTATGTATTAACAAGTAATTTTTTTCTTTAAAATATATACATAATGTCTTAAAGGTCATGCCAGAGTTAACTTTAGAGCTTAATTTGTGTTGGTGTGATGTGGACATTTAATAAATTCTATGGATCCCACCTTAAAGTTACATGTCTTTAGGTACATGCTAAACTTATTGGTTTGGCTCTACTATTTTGTCCCTTTCCCTATTTTGTCATTACCTTCTGTGTTCTTTTATTGTAGAGGCAATATTGACAATTCTGGAGTTTTACCACAACACTTCAGCCTTATAATTTTAAACTGAATTTGGAAATTTATTCATGTTTTCAACTGGTCTTTCCACCTGGAAACAATGGGTGCTATGCAAACATCCCACTTGGGGAAATGGAGAAGCCGCGAGGAAGGAGAAATCAGTTGAAGGAGACTTGAATACCAGAGACGACTGTCCTAGGTTCACTCACTCTATTTAAACTCATTCATTTATGAGGTCTCCAAGCTGTGTTTTAGTTTAATCTCCCCTAAACCAGATGCTTTCTGTTGGATTTAGCCCTTTTGTCCCTCTGCATTTACAGATTTCACATAGCTGCTCCCAGGTTGGCAGGCCAACATATGAGAAATAAAATGCAATCCTGGTATCTGACACTTCAATTTAGCTTCTTCAGTAGCAAAGATCATCAAGTGCACTGCTTTCTCCTATGACAGAAGATCACCTAAATATCACTTAACTGGTGTGAGCCCTGCTGGTAATGCAGACGCTGTCTCCCCACTACATTACCATCAGGCTGCCTAGAACAAAAATCAATTTTTAATTGACTGGATTATTGGAGTACTGTGGTTCATCCACTGTGCACCGCTGAAGGATTTTCCTAGTTTTCCTGTCTTCTGAAAGGTTGAAACTTCAAAACACTCTTAATGTCTTCTGATGTGAATTTATGGCAGGAAGTGATACCTTCTAAAGTTTCCATTTCTTCTCCACACAAGGTGAACTTGGAGTACTTTAAATATCTGAGAGAATTTGAAGACAATATTATTATTATATATTAGAATTTGGAGACTGTAAGTGGCACAGTGGATAGAGCACTAAATTTGGAATCAGGAAGACATATCTTCCTGAGTTCAAATTTGGTTTCAGACTCTAGCTTTGTGATCCTGGGCAATTTCTTCATTTGTAAAATGAATGAGCTGGAGAAGGAAATGACAATCAACTCCAGTACCTCTGCCAAGAAAATCCAAAATGGGGTCACAAAAAGAATCAGACACTACTCTATGCTAAGGATTGGGACTTGGGACCCCTTAGACCTTTTGAGAGAGAGACAACAGAAGAAGAAAGCAGGTGTAAATGGAAGAGAGAAATATTGGCAAATTTGGGTAAAGCCAGTGATTAAACTGGCTCCTGTTTTCAAACTCCGTAAAGGAAAATTAGGGATAATGGTGCATAAGTTTCAGAAAGTTTCATTTTAGTTTGATGTAGCAAAAAAAAAATCTAAATAATCGAGTTATCCCACAGTAGAATGAACTGCCTTAGGGAGTAAGTAATGGCTTCCTCATTATTAGAAGTAGTTGAGCAGTGACTGTATGTCAACCCATTGGTCAGTGTGCCATAGAGAGGATTGTTGTTTAGAACTACATAGCCTCTCAGATCCCTTTCAGCTTTAGAATTCTGTGATGACGAGAAAATACCTTGAGTGGTATAATCTGAATTCCAAGTTGGTAAGAATATCCTTTTTTTTAAAAAAAAAAATCATTTAAAATAAGATATGGAACAGAACCAAGGACCCCAAACTGAACAGCTGGCACACCTAGTTACTGCATTTCATGTGTAAAAACTGAAACTTGGGGTCAATCAATCTGCTGTGGTCTGTATTGCCCAGAAATGTCTAGCTCAGCAATAGTGGAACACGTGAATAAATGTCAAATTGAAAATTCATTGCGAAGCAGCACCATGAAATAATAAAGAGGCACTGTTAGCAGATGGGCTGAATGTTGAAGGCTCTTAACATTAGAACACAAGAACTTGCAAGCCTAGGCCTGGAAATGGGCCTAGGTTAATTACCCTCCTACTCCTGTCTAGATGACAATATAGTAAGGACTCCCCTTATTCCTGGACTTCTCAGAAAACCCAAAGTCATATGTTCTAATGATTAAATGAATCTGATTTGTTATCATCATCAATGATTAATAGGGTGAGCCATTTCAGATAAATGCACTCCTTTCCAAGAGTCAATTGCTATGTACCTGTTAACAGGCTTCTCTCATTCTTCGGAATAGAATTCTCGTCAGAAAAACAACAATTTAAGGAGTACATATAAAATGTTGTCAGAAATAAACCAATTCAGCAAAGATAAATGGCTAAACTGATTGCCCTGAGAACTTAATGTAGTCTAAGAGCATGGTTCCACCATAAGGGGAAATTTTTCTATTCCCTCGAATTTATTAAATAAAACATTAACAATTCAATTCTTTAAAAGGAAGGAGAAAAAAGGACTAATTTTAGCAGATTTATATTTTCCTAATAACTATTCAAAACTTTCTATGCAGGTTTCCTGCCTAAATTTCAAAACAATATATTTATTTTTATTCAGACACAAAGGTAGTAACACATATACCATACCTCTAGAAAGTCAGATTTAGGAAGAAAAATTGGAAATGAGCAAAAGGGGGGGGGATTTCTTCTCTGGAAAAAGTCATTAAATTAATTATATAAAAATGAAATTCAATTGTTCTGATGAACCACTCTACTCTCAGGGATTGAAATCATCATATCCTTGGATAAGTAAAGGGAAATGTTGTAAATTTAATTCTTTCTTTGACCCTGAGATATTCCTTTGGAATTTACTCTAAATTGAAGAGAAATTAAGGAGATACCTGATTGATATTACACTTCTGCAAATCACTGGCTATTGACTGACACATTCATATTCACAATGAATGAATGCAGAGAAAAGTAGAATGACAATTAATTTTGTAAGTTAAGCCAAAAGATAAATATTCTAGGGAAAATAAATTTTAAAGAAAAATCAGTATGAATAATATTTCTTTTAAGGAATTAACAATCACTGCTAATTTATTTGTTTTATCTGATCTGATTTTTGCATATTATTTTTTAAAGCACCTTAACGTATTGAATGAGGAGTCTTAGCCAAGAAGACATGTATTTAAGTCTTTCCTCTGACATACTGACTCTGTGACCCTAAGGGACAGGGAAAGTATCTTAACTTTTCCAATGTGCTATATAACTCTTCACAACCATAAATTGAAAGAGTTATAGATCTGCATTGGTAGAAATTATTTCTTCCATAATTCTCAAACCCTCCTCCCTAATTTTTTTTTCTTGAAATTAATGAGACCTGTTTTGAAATTAGTTTCCCCTCTGAAGATGTCCATGAGGGGATTTTTTAAGGAACACTGAAAAAAAAATAGTAAATTGCAAGTCATACAGTAGATCTCACCAAACCAAACCAAAGTTCTGTTCTGGGCCCTGGCTGCTGTATGCAATAACTCCATATCACCTTCCCACATCCCCAACCGGTCCATCTTCAAGACTGGGCTGTACCTTCCACATCAACTGCTTCCTGGCAGTAATTAAAGCAACAAGTGAATATCGATAGCACAATGAACACTGACACCTTTCCAGGAGACCAGAGTGGGACTGCTAAACTTGAGGCCATAAACAGGTTTGCCTGTTCAAGCTCACAGAATCTGTCTCTCCTCACCTGCCTATTCTGGCCTTCCTGACAAATGAATTACCTGTGTAGTTCTTCTCCCCTCTCCCTCTCAGCTTCTACCCCCAACCCTTACTAATAGAGGCTTCAGCTGCAGTTCATACTATTCACCACCACTCAAAGTGCTGTAGTTTCCTATACAAATTCCCCTCTCTGCCAAACCCTGTTGATCTATGCTTCTAACACATAATTATCTTAATTTAGGTGTATATTTTGTGACAATATTTTGGATAAAACCAGCACTTATTCTTCTCTATTACAAACATTTATGTAACAATGCCAGCCGATTAATCTGAAGAATGAGGAGAATAGACATGAAAATTTTACCCACAGGAAACAAAAACCCAGTCTTTCAGTATAAATATGTACTCCGAAATTCATAACTTATTGCAGAATGCTATTGATATTTCAAAAATGTATTTGTCCCTTGGACATATTCATAAAGCGTTCTGTAGGTCTACAGACACATCTATTTAATAACTGTACCACATAATTCTTCTTTGCTACATATACATGAGAACCTGCAAACATCCCCTCAATCCCCACAACAAAGGTAATAAGCCTTTGTCTTGCCTTTTTTTCCTCTGCTTTAAGCATTTCCCTTAATGAGCTTTGGTTCTTTGTACCTCCAGAGATTTAGTATTCTGTCCAACAAAACAATTTATTGCCCAAAATGTTCCTGCTGCAGATAAAATCTTAGCTTCCCCAATACTTCTGGCTTCACAGCTAATACCCTAATGTTTCATTTACAGCTGAACAAAGCAGCTTATCTCCACTAAAAGGGGAATTAGTCGTAAGAAATAATTTCAATCATCTGTTCAGTTTCCTAAGTAAAGTGATGACTTGTGCATTCTTGCTTCTATCTGATGACAGGTGTGTTGCAGTTCCTGGAATATAGAGTAGTTTCTGTCACCTAAGCTTTGTAATTTGAACAATGCAGCTCCATAGATCAGGGAAGAGTTAGGTCTTGGCTGTCAAAAAAAAAATCTACACTTAGAAATATGCTGTAGTCAGCATTCCAGACCTACAGATTGGGTACTAACTCAAGGGAGGAAAAAAAAAATCAGTTTGAATCAACAAATGACTCCAATTTTTTTTCCCCTTGTCATTATTGTTGTTAGGTTTCCCCCCCAAGGCTGCAGGAAATATTATTCTCTCTCTCTCTCTCTCTCTCTCTCTCTCTCTCTCTCTCTCTCTCTCTCTCTCTCACACACACACACACACACACACACACACACACACACAAAATCTATTATATTTGCTGAAGCACGTACACATACCTACCCAATGCACTGATGGTTATATATTCCCAACGTATGTGAGTTCAACCTTATTTATATGTGTGCGGCAATGGAACTGATTCAAACTGTGTGTAAAGTTAGACTTTGAAAAAAAAGAAAGCAGCAGGGCAAAAGGATCATGGATGACTCTGCTGCAATGAGCAGTTCATTTACATATGGCAGCAAGAGAAAGCTATTATTCAGTTTAACTTGAGAAGAAATTTAACTGTGGATCCCATTACCACTGTGGAAGTTAAAAAGTTAAGGGTATACTCCCCCAAAAATCTGAGTGGTATGTTTATTAGGAAGTCATTCTGTCCCACCTAGGAATCAGAAGACTGGGGTTTTTTCAATGTAGTGAGGGATGAATCATGATCCATGTGCATCCATAAAAAATATATAATTTCACTTATTCCAGTTCTACTTACATTTAAGTATCATCTATGTGCAAGTCACTATTCGTGTACCCTAAATTTTTAGGATAAGGTAAGCACAAGAAAGCACCTAGGGGGAAGCTAGGTGGCGCAGTGGATAAAGCACCAGCCCTAGAGTCAGGAGTACCTAAGTTCAAATATGACCGCGGACACTTAATAATTACCTAGCTGTGTGGCCTTGGGCAAGCCACTTAACCCCATTGCCTTGCAAAATTAAATAAATAAATAAATAACCTAAAAAAATAAAAAAGAAAGAAAGCACCTAGAAAAGTTAAAAAACATTTTCTCTGATGGAAATACCCATAAGCTCTGTCATTAGTTTAGTAGTTTTTCAAAAATAGGATATTCTTTCATATAAGTTTGGGGAAAAGTTAACCTATTGATAAACAATATACTTTGCTTTGAATAGAGAGCATATTCCCTAGAGGTTAAGGATGCAAAGACAAAAATCAAAGGCTTTGCCATTAAGGGAACTTAATATTTTACTGAAATGATCTATGTATGTTTATAAATTAAAATTTTCAACTTAATGAACTTCCCTAAGCTAAAATCCTTTCTGAAGTTTTGGTAAGCATCTCTTCCACTAAGTGATTCTTTTTATGAAAAATACATATATAAACTGTTCCATACAAACTTTTTCCCTATGCCAAAGGAAATATTTTTTCTATTCTGACTAATGAATATACTTTTGAAAAAGGATAATTACACTTTTCTGACTCAGTAAGTACAAGTTTGCAAACCTAATCAATTTTTTCATTGTAAATCATTTAATATTTCAAAAGTATGAATATGAATCCAAATTCTCATCAAGTCCATATTATTTCATTTGAACATACATTTGAACATATCAATGTCTCAAATGAGATAATACAACATTTGATATTAACATTTCATATACAATAGCATGTAAAATGTGCTATGAAACTGATATTTATTATTGTTATTAATTATTATTATTGTTCAAAGGCTGAAATGAAATTATTCTAAACATTTCATGTCACTATTCTTTTTTCTTTTTACTAAACCTCTGCTTTTGGATTGCTTTCTCATAATCTTGTAATCATTTATAAAAATAAATGTCACATAAATATCATAGGACAATTGAATTTTAGAACTAGTAGAGCTACCTTAGAGATGATCTAGTTCAACTTTCTCATTTACAGATGAGGAAACTGCGGTTGATAGAATTAAAGAGATTTGTCCAAGGACTAGGTGAGAGAGGTGGATTCAAGCTATATTGTTCATTGTCAGTCTTTGCCCACCCTTGAACTTACATAAGCAGAGATAATGTGTTGTATTGTAAAACACAGCTTCTTCCATGACATGATTCTTATGATAGAACAAATATATTAACGTTCATACAAGTATACATTTTCCCCATCCTAAAAGTACTATAGCCTCTCTGTTCCTTCTAGGAAAAAAAAAAAACACGTAACTTTTATGGGGTGACATCTTCTTTCTCTATTTGCAATTCTTGGAATCATTATCTTCTTGAAAGTTCAGGTTTATGCTTTTTTTTTTCCTTTGAATTCAAAAGACTTCTTATTGAAATAATAGACTGGTTCATATTTTTGAGTACTTTATAGGTTGCAAAGGAATTTCTTCACAACATGTGTAATGCAAGAATTATTACCTTCATTTTACAGATGAAGAAAGCAGGTTGCAGATAAGTAAACGATTTGTCCAAAAAGTGATGGATTTTATCCAAAATAAGAAATAACAAAGAATCTTGCCATTAAAAAAGATATATCATAGCCTAGGATATGATACAGACTTTAAGAAACAAACCAATGTAAGAGACAAAAATAATGTCTCATCTCCAACTTTCTCATCCCAAAGCCCAAAGATGTCAATACCAAAGATATTGAGTAAACATAGCAGCCCACTAAGATGTATCCACTCCTGAAACTTAGCTTTTATACCCCACAGGCCATGGCTCTTGTTAAGGAGTGTAGAACAGAAGAGGTAAAATAGGTTTTCACACCTCATGGGATTGTCAAGGAATTCCTTTGCAGTTAGAACCAAGCAGAGAAAATATGGAATAGATTTCCTCCAATCTTCTTTATCTTCTGCCTCAGGGAAGAAGGTAGAGGTAATCTTTCAAGAATAATATTAAAAACAATGGATTTGGCTCAATAAGTCAATATAAAAGATCCCTCAATATGTCACTAAATATGCCTTAATATTTCTTTTTTCCCCCATCACAGTGTGACCTATTAAAGATATACCACTGCTCTGCCAACGTACATTGTAAATCCAAGAAACCTTAAGCTTAACTAGGCAAAATGAAATCATTTCATGAAGTTCAAAAGTCAACATTTAGGGTACTATACATATGAAAAATTTAGGGTATTTACAAACTGATTAGTTGAATTCCATGCTACAGTAGGTGCAATCAGAGATGGGGGAGAGGACATACAAAGAGATTTTGGGCTGAGCAAGGTGGGAAAACTTGTAGTTTTTGCATGTCACTTCTATTCAACTTCAAACATTCTCCTATCTAGAATGATCCTTCTATTTGCAAGTTGAATGAGAAAGTAACCATTCTAGAAATCTTTCTTTTGGTTGATTTTCATTAGGTCTTAAAATCATGGAATCTCAGAGTCAGAAGAAGTAGTAGTAGTCATGCTTATCTATCCTAATTGAGAATTCTCTCCACAGGGTATAGTACGAAGTATCATGGCCTGCCTGGTTTAGAAGTCCTCCAGTGGACTCCTTCATAGGGATCACCTCTTCTTCCAGAGTTCTTTTTCCATATCTAATAGCAGGAATATGCACATTCCATTTCACTTTACAATATTAATTTCTGTCCCGAGATCTTCCCTGAACTCTGCATAAGTCATTATGCAATCTTTTGAATACCAAGGAGAGAGACAATAGCTATTTTCATCTGACTTTCTGACAAAATCATGAGGCAGATTAGCATAAACAAAAAGGAAAATTTTATCCAAGAAGTGAGATTAAGATATAAGGAAAAATCTCAAATATATTAGGTATAGAAAAATATGCTATGACATCACTATAAAACCATGAGAGGAAGTGTTGAAATGTTCTGCATTGAAATTCAAAGATATACTCTAAAAACAGACATAAGAAATCTTTCTCACTTTTCTTTCTCCATATCTTGAATGTTGCTATTCCTTTCTTTTTTGACTCAGAGTATACTAATCATGAAAACATATGAAAACATAATATGAAAAAATAAGCCTAAAATCAGAGACATCCTACCTTCAAAATAGAACCAATTTAATAAATGGAAGGGGGGGGAGGACCTGACTTTATATTATAGAAGAAAATTATTCAGCATTTATAAGTCAATTCACTATAAAAAATTCCTTTGTTTTTTTTTATATATTCTTTTTTAAGAGATAGTCTAGGGTTCCAAACCGACCTCAGACACTTAATAATTACCTAGCCATGTGGCATTGGGCAAGCCACTTAACCCCATTGCCTTGAAAAATCTAACCCCACCCCCCAAAAAAAGAGATAGTCTAGAGCAGGGGTCAGAAAATTATGGGTCATGGACCTGCTTTAAAAGTTAGCTACCTTAGCTAAGTTGTATCACAGTAACTAGCACATAATAGGTACTATAAATGATTGTTGACAGATATTTAAGGAATGCAAAGTCTTTCATATATATAAAATCAAAATCCTAGAGATAGGATTATAAAGATTTTACTGATATGGATACTGAGGTCAGGGATGTTTTAAATATCCTTACTCACACAACTAGTAAATATAAAAGTTGAATTTGAAAGTTAAGTTTCTCCCCTCCAAAGCTAACATTTTTTTCTGCTACATCATAGATCATGGAAATATAAAATTTATTTTCTTTATGGAACAGCAAGCAGTACCTTAACATAACACTGAAAATTCCATATTCTTTCTTTTTACCATCTAAAGAGATTTCCATCCAAATAGTCATCCCCCAAATTTGTAATTAAACTAGAAAAATATTGAATGCCCACTTTAAGAAATCCTCCTACTGATAAATTCATATGCTATAGTACATATTATGTAATTCATTTCACAAATGTTTTAAAGTTTATTTCTGGTATATGTCCACTTTCTATCAGTGGCTCTGCTAAGTTTAACTCCTTGGAACATCACACCCCTCCCAGGATAAGCTGATCACCTGAAATATTATCATCATGCTGACTAACTCACTTTTTGATATTTAAAACCTTCTCAACTTCCCTAGTCTCTTCTCCCCTCTGGTTGAAGGGCTGGAGGGCAAAGCACCAAACTTCTCCCAAAGTCCTCCTTTACAGAGTGCTGGGATCTGAACTTTCCAGATAATTCTCTACTTTCCATTGACAGTTTTGCTTGGTTTCCACTCCACAGAATATCATGCTCCTGTGATGACCCTTGATGATCTCCTCCCCCATTCCTCTTACCATTGCTTTTCAGCTAGTGTACTATGAATTCCATAACAGTCTGCAAAGGATATATCAATCAAAAAGTCAATATAGTCTTAGACAACATTAATTGGAAGAATATTTGTCCCAAGTATATAAGGTGATAGTCCTAACATAGGCTGCTTAGGTAAAACCAAAACTAGAATACTGTGTTCAGTACTGGGTGCTATTTTCTTGAAATAATATCGACTAGATTGAGAAGGGCTTCAGGTCATATGAAGATCTATTGATGAAAATGGAGATATTTAGCCTGAAGAAGAAAGAGGGCACATAATTGAGATATTCAGGTACCTAAAGGACTAATGAAAGAGGTAATTTCTCTTCTACATGATTCCATAGGTCAAAGTAGTGATAATACAAAGATGTTTCAGAGAAGCAGGTTTTAGACTAATAGAAAAAAATTCCCTACCAATTAGAGCTGCCCTGAAATTGAATGCCTAAGGAAGTAAATTCCATATTAACCTTCTAATGGGCGGCTGAAAGACTACTTGTTGAGAATATTGTAGTGAATGATATGGAATAGATATCTCTGAGATCTCTGATCTCTGATCCTGTGATCAACTTAAATATCTTGTTAAAATTATCTAATTTTGATACCACTACATGTCCTCATTCCATATTGTTATTGTTCCTCTGGTTCCGGCTCCCTGATATGAATCTTTCCAAACAGGCTCCAGGCTTGATCTTTTCTCATTCTAATATACTAGAATTACTCTTAACCTTATCTCAGAATTTCCTGTCATGTTTGGATTCCTATCCAATTGTCATGCAAGAGCTTGATTCAAACTGGCAAATGACATGTTTTCTTCAGTCTATGATACTACACTAACCACTTATACATGATCTTCTATCTGTTTACCTCTTGATTGTGCTTTTCTGCAAGTCACCTTAACATCCACATTTGCAGATGGCCTATCACTGAAGCACCATATCAAGAAGAGAATTAGAAAAGAGAATGAGATATGTGTTCTTTTGGACACTATAATATTTCTAGAACTTTACCTGGTAGAAAAATTAAGAAAGAGCATATACTCATTTATTCCTGAGAAATAATAATTTGATGAAAATTTGACAAATATTTATTAAAGACCTATGATGTATCTAGTCCTGTGGCAATTATAAAAAGAAAGACAAGAACTTACTACAGAGTGTGGGGAGATGAGACATAATCATGGAATAATTTGTGGACAGTACAAAATAAATCCAAGTGAGTGATATACAACCAAAACATATACTTCAGAAAATAATTGCAGGCACAATTGTTGGCTTTAAGGGGGAGAGGAAAATTATCATAGTGTTAAATATTTAGTACTAAAAGGAACTTGAGAGATCTATTCTGAATTTTCAGTTTTTTAAATGACAAGATGTAAACCCAGAAAAGTTAAATAACTAATCCAAGAAATTGGCAAAACTAGAATTCCAACCTGGATGGATCTATCTTCAGATGCAATGCTCTTCTCATTATAGGATGTTTCTTCCCTTATAAATTATTTTATATTCTTCACAATATCCTCCAAGATAAAATTCTGTCTCATTATTTCTTTTAGTAGCACTGAAGAAATGGAGCCAGAGAGAGAGAGAGAGAGAGAGAGGGAGCTTCCCAAGGGAAGCCATGAGGAAGGATGCATAATAAAAAAAAGAGTGACTTTGGTATCTGAGGCCCTGATACTAATCTTAGTTCTGACACTATCTACTTGCAAGACACTTTGGGCAAGTAAATTCACTCTCTGGGTCTTGGTTTCCTCATCTGTAAAATGATGAAATTGAAACAGATGATCTCTAAGATCCATTGAAGCTCTAAAGCTATGATCTTATCATTCCAGGAAATGAACTGGGAAGTGAATTGAGGAAGAACAGGTACCTATTATCCCCTCCTGGTATCGGTAAAGTTGATTATCTTACTATGATATTAGACCTCATACCCTAGACTGGTTGCATGCCATAGCAATATATAGTAGGGCTGTTCAACCTTACTTTTAAAAGTTTTTATTGAGGGGTGGCTAGGTGGCACAGTGGATAGAGCACCAGTCCTGGAGTCAAGAGTACCTGAGTTCAAATCTGGCCTCAGACAGTTAATAATTACCTAGCTGTATGGCCTTGGGCAAGCCACTTAACCCCATTTGCCTTGCAAAAAAAAAAAAAACCTTAAAAAAAGTTTTATTGAAACAATTGACAGTATATTTTAATTTGCCATTTTAGTGAGAGTTCTGTGGTAGCTCAGCTTCATTTACTAAAGTATTTAGTAAGGCCACAGCTACAGGTTGCATTTTGGACAGTCTTGATATATAGGATATAAAAACTGATATCAAAAGAATAGAGGAAACTCTGGGGTGCTGCCATAGGTGTGACTTACTTGAAACAAGTAATATGTAAAATTTATATGTATACACATGCACAGTTAGTAATAAAAGACTTTGTCAAAGAATCCTTTGTAGGATTCCTTTAACTAATGAGCCCCCTCCACCCACTCAAAATATGATTAAAATTATGAAACATTTTCAGGAATACATCTATTAAGAAAAGGGAAAGATTCTCAGTGTTTCTGAAAACTTCCCAGGTTAATGTATTGAGTCTTATATTTAAAAATCTGAAGATGAGAATTCCCATTGGCATAAGGGACTTTACTCTTCTGTGAGATTATAATTTGTGAGAACTTCCAACCAAGATGGTGGAGAGAAGACAGGCACTGTATTAAGTGCTCCTTTCTCCCCTCAAAAATAACATGAAAGAGAACTCTTAACAAAAATTCTATTGACAAAACCCAGAAAGAGAAGCTAGGAGAACACCTAACAGCAAGGTCTGTCTCTGGAGACCCACCCAGGAGAGAAGAGCAGAGGGTCAGCACAGGGACAGAAGCTTGGGGGAGGGGGGGGGGGGGCAGGGGGAGTAGAGCCAGAGAACTAGCCTCAGTGGAGGACTTTGGTGAGTGGAGGTGCAAGACCCAACTTTGGCTTGGGGGGGCAGGGGGTAGCTACTGGTGGATGAGTTCCAGCACACCTGGAGAACAATTTCAGAGCATACAGTTTCAGAGCATACCTGGAGAACAATCAGTTGGACCTGGATCTGAGCTCCATACCTTCAGGGAAGCCCTTTGCCCAAAACAAACAATAAACAACCCCCACCCACTCAGGCTCTGGTATAGGCAACAGAGTTCACTCAACGGAAAGAGGGATTAACTCCCTCCCCCCAGGGCTAAGCACATTGTTCAAGGTCAACTCAGACCCTGCTGCTGAGGGCCTCAAACAATCCAGAGAAAGCAACCAGCTCTCCCTACTGACCAGACCTTGGAATTACTAAACCAAGTGAACAAAGCCTCTAGGATCTTCAAAAGCAAACCTCTAAGAGCCAGCCCCTTCCCTCCCCAAAACAAGATCATAAGATTAAGAAAGGCCAGCAAAAAGGGGGGCCCATGGAGAAATACTTAGAAGAAATAGATTCTAACCCAGAGAGATCTAGCACTTCTGACAAGAAAATGAATTGGTCTCCAACCCAGAAAGACTTCCTTGAAGAAATCAGAAAGGAGATTAAAAATCAACTGGAAAAATTGGGAAAAGAAACTCAAGAGAAAATTAACATCTTGCAAGAGAAAATTAACATCTTCCAACAAGAAAACAAATCCTTGGAAAATACAATTACTCAAATACAAAATGAGAATAACTCACTCAGATCTTTAATTGGGCAAATGAAAAAAAGAAAATGATTCTCTCAAAACTATACTTGGGCAAATGGAAATCTCCTTTAAAAATAGAATTAACCAACTGGAAAAGGAGTTTAAAAAGGTAAATGAAGAAAATTCTTCTCTAAAAAAAAGAATGGAATCAGTGGAAACTAATGACTTCATGAGTCAACAAGATTAGGTTAAACAAAACCAAAAAATAGAAAAAATAGAAGAAATGTAAAATACCTCATCAGCAAAACCACTGACCTAGAGAACAGATCAATAAGGGACAACCTGAGAATTCTAAGACTTCCTGAAAACATTGAAGAGAAAACAAAAGCCTGGACTTAATATTACAGGATTTAGTGATGGAAAAATTGCCCTGATATCATGGAACCAGAGGGCAAAATAGTTACTGAAAGAACATATGGATCCCCTGCTGAAAGAGATCTTAAAAGGAAAACACCAATGAATGTTGTGACCAAATTCCAGAACTACCAGATAAAAGAGAAAATCCTGCAACCAGCCAGAAAGAAACAATTTAAATACCAAGGAGTCACAATAAGGATTATGAAGGACCTGGCTGCATCAAAATTAAGGGATTGAAGGGCCTGAAATGAGATATTCCAAAGAGCAAGGGAACTTGGAATGCAGCCAAGAATCCACTATCTGGCAAAGCTGAGCCTTCTCTTCCAGGAGAAAAGATGGACATTTAATGACATGGTAGACTCCCAACATTTCCTGATGAAAAGACCAAAGCTAAATAAAAAAATCTGGACATCAAACAAGAGGTTCAAGAGACACATGGAAAGGTAAAAAAAAAAAAGGGGGGGTAAAGAACAAAAACTGGTATCCAATAAGATAGAATTGACTATATCACCACTTGGGAGAAAGATTCTCATAACTCTTGAGAATTGTAACTCTTATTAGAGAGAATATACTTAGCCAGAAGTGATGGATACTCATAATTTTTCTGTGACTCAGAATGACTTAAAAACAATACATCCTTAAAAAAGACAGAGAGTAAGGAGATGGGAGGATGTAGGAGATTGAATGGGGTAAATCTCATTATATCAAGAGACACAAAGGACCTACTGAAATAGAGGGGAAAGAAGGGAGGAGGTGATAACCACCTTAATCTTCAACTCATCAGACTTGACTTAAAGTTAACTTATACATACTCAGTTAAGAAATTTATCTTACTTTTTAAGTATTAAAGGGAGAAAAGGGAAGGGGGCTACAGGGTGGGGAAGAAAAGGAGGAACAAACAGAAGAAATCGAAGAAGGGGGAAAAGGAAAAGGGGAAAGAAAGGGGAGGGGGGTTGATATAGGAGGGCAAAAACACTGAAGGTGGCAGTATTCAGAAACAAAACACTGGGGAATATGGATAAGGGGGGGGGAAAGGAAAATATATACAGAGGGAAGATAGCATGGAGGGCAATAAAGAGTTGGTAATTATAACTTTGAATGTGAATGGAATTAACCTTTCCTTAAAACATAAGCAAATAGCAGAGTGGATTAAAAACCAGAATCCTACAATATGCTGCTTACAAGAAGCTCATATTGAAGCGGAGAGATACATATAGAGTAAAAGTAAAAGGTTGGAGCAAAATATATTTTGCTTCAGCTGAAGTGAAAAAAGCAGGTGTAGCAATCCTTATCTCAGACAAAGCAGTTGCAAAAAATAGATAGCATTAAAGAGAAGAGGAAGGAAACTGTATCCTCCTAAAATAAAGTAATTTCAATAATAAATATGCATACACCCAATGGGATAGCATCCAAATTCTTAGAAAAGAAACTGAAAGAGCTACAGGAAAGCATAGACAGCAAAACTCTACTAGTGGGAGATCTCAACCTCCCATTCTCAGATGTAGATAAATCTAATCATAAAAGAAACAAGAAGTAGTTAAGGAGGTAAATAGATTGTTAGAAAACCTAGATATGATAGACTTACGGAGGAAATTGAATGGGGATAGAAAGGAATATACTTTTTTCTCTGCAGTATATGGCACTTACACAAAAATTGACCATGTACTGGGACATAAAAAATCTAATGATCAACTGCAGAAAGGCAGAAATACTGAATACATCTTTCTCAGATCATAATGCAATAAAAATTATATGCAATATTGGACCAGGGAGATATAGATCCAGAACTAATTGGAAACTAAATGACCTCATTTTAAAGAATGAGTGGATCAAGCAACAAATTATAGAAAGAATTAATTATTTCATCCTAGATAATGACAACAATGAAACAACATACCAAAACCTATGGGATACACTCAAGGCAGCTGTCATGGGATATATTATATCTTTAAATATTTACATGAATAAATTAGAGGAAGAAGAAATCAATGAACTAAATATGCAACTAAAAAAATTAGAGAAAGAACAAATTAAAAACTCCACTTAAATACCAAATTAGAAAATCTAAAAATTAAAGGAGAAATTAATAAAATCGAAAGCAAGAAAACTATTGAACTAATAAATAAAACTAAGAGCTGGTTTTATGAAAAAACCAATAAAATTGATAAACTTCTGCTCAATTTGATTAAAAAAAAGAAAGAAGAAAACCAAATTGCTAGTATCATAAATTAAAACGTGAACTCATCACCAATGAGGAGGAAATTAAAGTAATAATTTGGGATTATTTTGCCCGACTCTATGCCAATAAATTTGACAATCTAAATGAAATGGATGAATATTTATAAAAATATAAATTGCGTATATTAAATGAAAGGGAAATTAATAACCTAAATAACCCTATCTCAGAAATCCCTAAGAAAAAAATCTCCAGGGTCAAATGGATTCACAAGTGAATTCTATCAAACATTTAAGGAACAATTAGTTCCAATTCTATATAAACTCTTTAGAAAAATAGGTGAAGACGGAACTCTGCCCAGCTCTTTCTATGACACCAATATGGTGCTGATACCTAAACCAGGAAGAGTTAAAACAGAGAAAGAAAATTAAAGACCTATCTCCCTGATGAATATAGATGCAAAAATGCTAAATAAAATCTTAACAAAATGATTACAACAAGTTATCATTAGGATAATATATGATGATCAGGTAGGATTTATCCCAGGAATGCAGGGTTGGTTCAATATTAGGAAAACTGATAGTAAAATTAATTATATCAATAACAAACCTATCAGAAATCATATGATCATATCAATAGATATTGTAAAATCTTTTGACAAAATACAGCATCCATTCCTACTAAAATACTAGAGTGTGTAGGAATAAATGAATTGTTCCTCAGAATAATAAGCAGTATCTGTCTGAAACTGCCAACAAGCATTATATTCAATGGGGAGAGGTTAGAGGCATTCCCAATAAGATCAAGGGTGAAATAAGGATGCCCATTTATCACCAGTACTATTCAATATCATATTAGAAATGTTAGCTTCAGCAATAAGAGAAGAAAATGAAATTGAAGGAATTAGAATTGGGAAGGAAGAGACTAAAGTCGCATTCTTTGCAGATGGCATGATGGTATACCTAGAGAATCCCCCAAAAAAATCATCTAAAAAAACTACTAGAAATAATTAGCTACTTTAGCAAAGTCACAGGATATAAAATAAACCCTTATAAATCCTCAACATTTCTATATATGACTAGCAAGATGCAGCAGAAAGAGCTAGAAAGAGAAATCCCATTCAAAGTAACTTCAGACAATATAAAATACCTGGGAGTCTACCTGCCAAGGCAGACTCAAAAAGTTTTTGAAAACAATTACAAAACACTTCTCACACAAATAAAATCAGATTTAAATAACTGGGCAAATATCAACTGCTCATGGATAGGTCGAGTTAATATAATAAAAATCACAATTCTACCAAAACTAAACTACTTGTTTAGCACCCTACCAATCCAAATTCCTAAAAATTATCTTATTGAGTTAGAAAAAGTTGTAAGTAAATTCATATGGAGAAATAAAAAGTCAAGAATTTCCAGGTATTCAATGAAAAGAAAGTGCAAAAGGAGGCAGCTTAGCCTTACCAGATCTAAAATTATATTATAAAGCATCAGTCATCAAAACTGTCTGGTATTGACTAAGAAATAGAGTGGTGGATCAGTGGGATAGACTAGATGCAATAGCAGGAAATGATTATAGTAATCTACTATTTGATAAACCCAAAGAGTCCAGCTATTGGGATAAAAACTTCTCTTCAATAAAAACTGCTGGGAAAATTGGAAGTTAGTCTGGAAGAAACTTAGATTAGACCAACGCTTCATACTCTATACCAAGACACAGTATTTAGACCTAAAAAACGATATTATAAGCAAACTAGAAGATCAGGGAGTAGTTTACCTGTCAGATCTATGGAAAGGGAAGTAGTTTATTACCAAGGAAGAGATGGAGAACCTAATTAAAAATAAACTAGATAATTTTGATTATATCTGTGACACTAATATATTGTTGGTGGAGCTGTGAACTCATCCAAACTTTCTGGAGAGAAATTTGGAATTATGCCCAAAGGCAACAAAAATGTACATACCCTTTGATCCAGCAATACCACTACTGGGTCTATGCCCTGAAGAGATTATGAAAAAAGGTAAAAACATCACTTGTACAAAAATATTCATAGCAGCCCTGTTTGTGGTGGTAAAGAATTGGAAATTAAGTGAATGTCCTTCAATTGGGGAATGGCTTAACACTGTGGTATATGTATGTCATGGAACACTATTGTTCTATTAGAAGGGATGGGAATTCAGGGAAGCCTGGAAGGATTTTTGCATGAACTGATGCTGATTGAGATGAGCAGAAATAGAAAAACATTGTACAGCCTAACAGCAACATTGGCGTGATGATTAACCTTGATGGACTTACTCATTCCATCAGTGCAACCACCAGGGACAATTTTAGACTATCTACAACGGAGAATGCTATCTGTATCCAGAGAAAGAATTGTGGAGTTTGAACAAAGACCAAAGACTATTACGTTCAATTTAGAAAAAAAAAACACCTTATCTTATTATGTAATTTTGCTATCTCTTATATTCTATTTTTCTTCCTTAAGGATATGATTTCTCTCTCATCACATTCAACTGAGATCAATGTATATCATGGAAATAATGTAAAGACTAACAGCATGCCTTTTGTGGGGAGTGGGGGAGGGAGGCAGGAATGGGGGGAAAATTGTAAAATTCAAAATAAATAAAATCTTTCTAAAAAATTATAATTTGCTTCCTAATATAGTCTGTGTTTCTAGCTTGTAAACAAAAAGGGGCAGAAAAGTACTAACCTGAGAGAAATTGTGTGTGACCTGCAATCGAAACAAATGCTCTCTGAAGCAACACTATGGATTAAAGGGGCTGAAGGGTTATCCAGTAACATACAACTTTTACTACAAGTTCAGAAATTGTTTCTATGGTAGTCTTTAGTACATTCCAAAATGTCTCTTCAGGTGATTTTACAGTCTGTGATATCTGCACTATGGTTTGTATGAAATGTTGCCTTCACCTGCCAGTTTGTAATTCTGATATAAAATGAAGCAAGTTATGTGCACAACTGTCAAATATGTATCGAGGTGACAAGAACATACAAATGGAAATTACTCCCGATTGAGAATTCAGGATGAATGAGAAGTGCCTTCAAAAAGATATTTCTTTACATTAATGTAATGCCACTGGGCAAACTCCACATTTACCTTGGCTGCAAGTACTAGCTGATTATTTTACTTTGGAAGCTTTCTGAATTCTTCAATTTTGTTTATTCTCTATTCTTAAGTAACTTGATAAGAATGGAGTGAAAGAAACATATAAAGATAGAACAGGCCAAGTAGTAAGTGCACAACTCTCTATGAACTAGCACTCAGGAGAACAGGGGGAAATGACATGGAATTTAAACAAAGACTCCTCAAGGCAGCATGGGCAGAACACTATTTTCCGACTGTCTGGACTATCATCTTAATAGCTGACACAGTGGCATCGGGTAAAATCATATCCTAAGTCTGCTTCCTCTTTTGTAAAATTAGTACAATACCTACTTTAACTATCTCAGTGGGAAGGAGGGAAAGTGTTTAGTGAAGATCAAATTAGATAATATTTATTTGTATACTGTCCCTCCTGATTAGAATGCCAGATCTCAAAGCAATGATCATTTAGCACAGTGGTTGCCACCTGGTAAGATTAATAAGAGTTTGTTGCCTGAAAGTGTTTTGTAAACTATAAATTTTGCCCACATAAACTGATGGTACTATTATCATTAAGTAACTACATAAGAATTTACAATAACTCGTTTGGAAAATAGAGCTTTAAGTCACTATTTCATAATCAAGAATTTGTTGCATATTGGGAAATCCTTGTGCCATTCCTCCTTTGCCAGTCATTGATCAGAAACTGAATGGTAACCAATGCAGAAAAAAAGGAGAGAATGATGATCGGTAGCTATATATTGGTATGGGAGAGGATGATGATTGATAGGTATATAACTGGATATGTTTTAAGTCGAGGCATAGGACCAAATGGCATGTGTAGAAGAGAAGACAGGGTCAATAGCACAGAATATTCCTCTTCCCATCCCTAACCCACCCAAACATATATGCTTGTACACAGAATCTAGTATCCTGGAAAATTCAGGAAATGCAAAAGTTGAGGAATCATTAGGATAAGGTATTAGGGAACAAGTCAATTGAACTTACTGGGAAGCCGAGCTGAGCAAAGTATCAGCCTGCTCTACTGTATGACTAGGAATATGTGGAAGGAAAACCTCAGACTCTGTGCAGTTTTACAGATGAATGATTGAAGAAAGCATTTTTAATTGAGGACAAGCAGTGCCTAGAATAGAGTGAGATGAAGTCAGAGGTTAATGTGAATACCATAGGTAGGGTTCAGCCCACTCACCTCCAACTTTTATGTAACTGATACCATTACTATGTTTTCCTTTCCACCCTTGAATCAAATCACTAATTTCTTTTTTTCCAAAATCATCTTCTTGATGAAAATTACTTTCAGAACTTTTCTTTCTCCAAAATAACAGATGATTCCAACCAGTTCTTTTCCAGTTCCATTGAAAAATAGTTACTGGACTATGTCATAATTCAAATCTACCTACTACTGTCAGTTGCTAAAAGTCTCTTTTATCCTGCCTATCCTCAATCAATTGTCAAATTATTCTTCCTTACACACAGTTCTAACAAAGGAATTCTGCTGTTCAATAACCTTCAGCGGCTCCTTATTACCTCCAGGATCAAATATAAAAATCTTCTGCTTGGTCTGGATAGCCTTGTATAAACTGACCTCTTTCTACCTTTCCAATCTTCTCAAACTTTGCACGCTCCCACATACTCTACAATCCAGAGAAAATGCCCTCCTTATCATACATAGTACTATACCTCTTGACTATTTTCACTCATTGTGCCTCTTACCTGGAATTCTCTATCCTCTTCTCAACCTTTTAGCTTTATTGGTTTCCTTCAGTTCTCAGCTAGCATTTCAACTTCTCCAGCAAGCTCTTCCCAATTCTCCTTAATCTTGATTCCTTCCCTCTGAGGTTATTCATAATTTATCCTGTCTAAAACATCCTTGTATATGGTATTTTATATGTTGTCTCCCCCATTTGTCTGTGAGTTCCTTCAAAATTGAGCTGTTTTATGATGAATATGAAAATAAATGTAATACACTTATACATGTACAATGCATATCAGATTACTTGCTTCTATGGGGGAGGAAAAAGGAAAGGGAGAGTGGTAGAAAAATTGGGAAATCAAAAGCTTACAAAAAGGTGAATGTTGAAAACCATGTTTGCATGTAATTGGAAAAATAAAGTAATATATAAAACGACTGTTTTTTTTTAACTTTTTTGTATCTTAAGTACTTTACATAGTGCCTGGCAGATGATAGGAATTTAATAAATGTTTATTGACTGACAAATTAGCCCATCTACCCATTCCTCAACTCTTCCTTGGAGTCATTTTCATTTTAGTACCCCTGAATTACAATCAATCACTAACTTTCTCCCCAGTGATTCTTGGATCCATCTCATTTTTCCATTTCCATATCTGCACTTCAGTCGTCATCACTTAATGTCTAGTTATTACTACAGTTGAGAAAGTCAGCTTGACATGAATTTCTACCTGCCCCAATCAAGCCTATACCCAGTTGCTATAAATTTTTATTCTGATGACATTTTCATCATGCTATTCCCCAGGTCAAGAATATCTTATATCTCCTTTTTCCTTTTCCTGAAGGCAACAAAGTATAGAGGGAAGAGTTTACAACTTAGAACCATAGGACTAATGTTAAAACTTGTGAGACTTTAGGCATCTTTTTTTGTTTCCTCACCTGTAAAATGAAAAAAACTGGCCTATATGACTTCTAAAGCACCTTTTAGTTCTAATTCTGTGATCCTATATTTTTTCCTACCAAATTCAAACTCAGCAATCTGACCTATAAAACTTTTTAACTAGTCCCTTTTGTGCATTTCATTTCTTATCAATTCCAAATGTTTATTCTCTGTTCCAGCTAAATTTCCTTTTCTTGAATTTAAAGTGATTTTCTCATTTCTGTGTACAGGTGATACCACCAAATGTCATCCCATTTTTCCTTCTATCAATAATACTGAAATTATTGAATGCTCTTACCTGGACCTTAACACAAAGACAATCCAAAAGATTTTGACCTTCACTTCATTCAACTCAAGTACATCCTTATTATCCCTTATTTTGGTTCTCAATATAAATGAAAGCAATACATATCTATCTAAGTTGCTCTTACTATCCAGTTCCTTATAAGTCTGTAAGGTCAATGGATTTGAGAAAACAAACTATACAACAACATGGTAGTAGAGTATTTACAATGATTAGCATTCCTTAGAGTAAGGAAAGCAAAATTATGGATAGTATTTTTTTTTAAAGCAAGTAATGTGAGTTCCTAAATTCCAGTTTCAAATCCAATTATTTCATCCTAAAATTTTCAAATTATAGCATTGCTTTAATTATGGTTGAAACACTTGAGATAGTTTTATACTTTAATAAAAAGGTCATTTAAATTTCCATCTGTTATATCTTGAAATGATGTTCCTAGAATATTAAAAACTCTAAAATGATAGTGTATCATATTGGTAAGATCTCTTATTGAGGGCTTATCAAAGGAACAGGGTAATAATCATTTAAGATGAGAAGGCACCAATAGGTTATGATTTCCCTGGTGGATAGAAAGAACACATGGATGAGATCCTAAGTCAACCAAAGAATCCAAAAAGTTTCTACAGTGGAAAACAATATTATCTATTTTCTAAAATGGAAAAATGATTCAAAACTCTAATCTTAATCAAGGAATCTATAATTTCAATAATCAAAATAACAAAACACATCTATAATATTTATCTTTACCTAAGAATTTCATAGAAAAATAATTGAGGTTAATATTAACAGTGTTAAAAGAAAACTCCCTGTCAGGAAGGTTAAAAAGTTAATCTATATCTCCCAAATGTCAAAGGATTTCTAGTACTAAATACAAGTAATAAGAGCTATGTATAAATGAGGCATCTATGTCTGGGAAAAGTATTTATTGATGTTCACTTGAAGTACAGAAGATAAATTAGTATCCTAATAATTCAATTTGCCACATTGGACTTAGCTAGCATAATATTCAGATAACTCTGGAGACGATTCTAGTGTTGAGGGAGTTTGACCCTGAGCACTTAGAATGATATAGCTTACAAATCTCCTGTCAGTATTTTTTCCCTTGAGGAATATGGATCTGTCTGAATGGAAGAAGCAAAATTAACTCATATAATGCATAATGATTTCCTTTTTTTTTAATCTTCAGTTGAACTCAGCAGCAAATGGAAACCAGTTTTGTCATTTCTAGGCACAAAACATTACATGAATATAAGATAACCATGTAGAAAATTATCTAATAATAATAAGCTGAACAACTATTTCTAAAGCTGATTTTTTTCTGTCCAAAAACATAAAATTGTACCTAAAGAATATGAAGGACTTATTTGTTTTACATCAAGCTCTAATGAATTAATGACAAAATGTCCTCTCTTTTTCATCTTTCTGCAGTTAGGTGTCTTAAGAACAAATACCTAAACTAAATTTCCCCAATTTAGGCAGCTTACAGCTACTTGATTTAATTGCATTACATGTCTATAAGTAGGGAGCAATTTACTCTGAAGTGGTACTTATGCATTATTCCTCTAGCTTCTCAGCAGCACTTCTGCTAAATTCCTTCCATCTAATGTATTCTACATTTGTACTATAAGTACAAATAGCCGAATGTGTATTAATGTTTTAATTATGTTGTTGTAATCTGCAGAAGATGAATCCAGTATGGACACAGACTTTTATTCCTTTTAACTATGAAAAACACTTTTCTATCCATCCTTTGCATTAATCAGTCTCTAAAATATGCATCTACACAAGCCCAGGAAGAGAAAATTTGCCCAATTCTGTGAATTATGAGATCTCTTAGCATTATCTCTGAAATATTGTCAACATTTAATAAGCACTAACAAGAAAGAAAGTACTTTCATTTAATTAAAGTCATATATCACTCTTAATAATTAGTAATAATTATGGTGAATGACTAACCAAGGAAAGATCTTTTTAAAACAATCCTTAGTAAAATGTAAACTTGCCTTTCAAAAGTCCAAAATAAATTCTTGGGGATTTGGAAAAAGCACTGTGCATAACTTTAAGTATGATGTAATTTATGTAATGAAATAAATCTACACTGTTAAAATATTTAGTGGAAATGAGAATAATGAGTTGAGATAGGATTAGTTTAATTAGTTTACTGAAATGGAGTTCTCATAGTGGCTAAGTGTGATATATTGGCTTCTGTCACTTGAAATAAAAAAAAAGGTAATTAGTCTCTACTCAAATATACTGTTTTCTTAAAATAGGCAGAATTATACTTTATATAATCCAGGATGAACTATATATTGATACAGAATACTTTATGGAATATAAATTTCCCTTTATCACAAAATTTATAAATTTAAGAAAACCAAGTCCCATATTTTAAAACTAATCTTATAAATGCAAACTTATCAGCTCTCTATCATTTGCAAACCAGAAATTCAGTGTTACTTTTTTAATCTTTACATAAATTAGGAGTAATGATTTGTTTTACTCTTCATATTAATTTATGTACATTAGAAAGCAAGCTTCTCTGAGGTAAAAAATAGTTTTGAGTTATATACATCTTTGAAGACTCGTTATAATTATTTAAAAAAAAGAAAAATGAAGATACAGAAGATAAAATTGGGCACAAAAATATTATTTGATTAATCTGATTTTAACTTAATCAATGATTTTTATAGTTATTTGTCTGAGCCAATTCAAATCAATTCATTAAACATTTATTAAACATCAATTTTGTGTCTGGCAATGAGCTAAGTGCCAGGAATATAAATAAGCAAAGGAAAGACAGTTCCTCCCCTTAAGGAACTTACAATCTTTTAAATCTTTTAAAAATTTTTTAATTTAAGATATTAGGGTTAAGGGACTTGCCCAAGGTCACACAGCTAGGCAATTAATTAAGTGTCTCAGGTCACATTTGATCTCAGGTTCTCCTGATTCCAGGGCCAGTGCTCTATCCACAGCACCACCTAGCTGTGCCAGGAGTTTATAATCTAATGGGAGAAAACATACAAAAAGCTGAAAAGTATGTGGGGGAAACAGGGTCCTCAGCACTGGGGCATGGTATTGTGGCATCAAACCAGGCAGAGACACTGAAAGAAAACTTTCATGAAATTACTTGGAAAGTTCTAATCTGAGGGAGCTGAGAAAGTTTGAGTATCAAAAACATAATTATTCAGCATAGTAATGAAATTTCACCTGATCAAAAATGTACTGTTTTTGAGAGGAAATGTAACTTTTGTACGCAAGATCTTCAGCGTGATAATCCATGTCACACAGGTGAGCCATGATGAACCTTTATTAAATTGAAGTACTTTAAATTTTGTGCTTGAGGGTCAGACCAAATAGCCTTGCTCTCCTTTGTAATCCACCCCCTCCCCTTTATCCTTTCTAGTTATAGTAAGCTTAAAAAATTGTTGATCTCACATTTTCTAAGTCAGAATTTTGGCAAATTACTGAAAGTCAGAATTTTAAACCCTCTCTAATATCTACTCTGGATCCTGGGCTGTTATATATAAAAGGAATAGTATCTGAAAAAGGCATGGTCTAGAAATTGTCCCACTTTAGAATATTGTCAGGGGAAGCCTATAACATAGTAGTCATCTAAATCGTATCACCATATGGTTATTCTCAAATTGTAACTTGAACTTAAAATTACCAAACTGAGAGAATACCAAGAAAGCAAGAGAAGAGTGTATGTTGGGATTTTTTTTAAAGAGAGATTGGGTAAAAAAATTAATGGAAAAAATTTAAAAATTCATGTTCATTTTAAATTATTTTCTGTCCATATACTTTCCATAGTCCACAGACTTTACTTTCATATTTCAATAATTTCATATTTTCAATAAATTCTATAGTCATATATATTCAGATATAAAATCTATTATTTGATAGACTTTAATATTTTCTTTTTAGCATGGAGGGGAAGAAAGAAGAAGAGAGATGATGCTCAGATTTTTATGAGAGAAGGAAATTTCTTTTGCTAAGGAGAAAAATATTCTGTCTGAAGAATGACTGTCTGGTTGCTTTTATACTCTGAATTGTTCTAAGGAAAAGAAAACATGAGAAACCTGATTATTTCCAAATATCTGGATCTTTTTCATTTACTGACATTGAAAATCAAGATGCATCAACATCCAGAACATGATTGTATAAATTGACATAGACTTTATTTGAAGAGTACATGAATTTTGGAGATGATTTGATATCTTTGTCATCAACATTTTACAAAATATCTTCATAAATTTTAGGATTTGATTCCATTCTGCATCACTTCTACTATCTCAATGAACTCTAGATATAAAAGATTGAGAATTTTATTGCTATTAATAAGTCAAACCTATAAGATAAGATCCTGTTTCACTCTTTTATTACAATATGTAAATTGTCTTTCTCTTCCCCCCATCTGCCTTCTTCCTGCCATGCATGAAAAATTAAAACTACCACCATAAAAATCTATTCTGAACTGATATCTACCTGTGGCCTGGTAATTCTACTCATTGCTAGGTCTGGTCTTGATCTCTCTTTAAAAGGAATGCAAGAAAAACTTTTTTATAACGTTCCATTTAGGAGCCTCACCATCAATAAATTCTGGAGTAGGTAAAAGCAACTGAATTGCAACAATATACAAGAAACAATAGGGAAAATTCTGAATCATGCAGGAACAAATACTGGATTTTTTTTTAAAAAGCCTGTGTAGCAGGACTATAATGAAAGAAATGTTTAAAAAATGAAGACTACTGGAGACTGACATATCAATAAGAAGAGGGTGACTGTACTCTCTCACTGCTATCCCCAGCCAGAATATCTTACTTAGTCAAGCCCTGGGTCAAGTGCTTACAATGCTATATGAGTGTAGTAAACATTATTCATCATTAGGGGAGCAAAAGGTAGAGAATGTCTTGTGAGTGAAATTTCATATGAGTTATTAGCAAAATCCAAGGGCTTAGAGAATACCAGTCACAAACAGAATGGAGAGACAGCTGTCATAGTTGGCAACACACTCTATTTCCAAGATTCTCAGATGAACCCTGGTATTTCCTTTGGATCTGGGTGACAATTACCTATTCCCCCAACTTCCTTCCCCAAAAGACTGCTTACTTACAAATTAATATATACTGGAAAGTGATGAAACAGACAACAATCTCATCTCTATACCATCTCCACTCTGGGCCTCATTATCCTTCACTAATCAAAGAGCAGTGTATGGCTATCTTAAACTTAGTATGCTGCCGAGAGACAACATTTTTATAGTTTACAGAATGCCGACCTTGAAGAATGAAAGGACCTAGTTCAAATCACTCCTCTGATATGAATGTGACTATGAGTAATTCAATTTAAATAACAGAAATTTATTATGAACTTCATTTATGACAAGGTATGATATCAAGTACTTGGGAGACAAAGCGAAAAGCAAAACAGTCTCTGCCTCTAAGGGCTTTATATGCTTTTGTTAAAAAATAATTTTTTCTCAAGTGTATACACACACATTTTATACACACACACACACACACACACACACACACACACACATATATAATATATGTATTTCAGCTGCATATCTCTCTAAACATCCCCTACCCAATTTCAGAGAAACATGTCTTAAAGAAGAAAAAAAAGGAATAAAAAATAGATTGAGACAAATAGGCGAGACAAAGCTATTGAAAAAGTATGACATTATATGAGCAGAGTTCTACGTTCATCCATCTGCATATTTGCAAAGAAGCAGAAGGAGTCATAGCCTTAAAACTCATCTCTGGGGCTATTTGATTATTATAATTTCATAGTATTCTGTTTTGATTGTTCTGTTTTAGATTTTTCTACTTAAATTTTTATAATCACTTTGAATGCTATCTTCCTTATTTTGCTTACTTCATTCTGTGGCAGTTCATATAAATCTTTCCATGCTTCTTTGTGTTTATTATATTCATTCATCATCACATATTTTTACAGGACAATAATATTCTATTATATTCACCACAATTTCTTCAGTCATTCCCCAACTGTTGGACATTACTATGCTTCCAGTTCTTTGCTACCACAAAAAGGGAAAATGTTCTAATGAGGAAGACAAGGCGATATGTAAAAATTTACATTATATATGTACATATATACATAAAGTAAATATATGTCATAGAAATGTGATATGTATATGTGTAAGCATATTCATTCTTTAATATATATTTATAAATTTATATGTGTATATTTTTAAAAGAGGGAATACAGTAACATGGAAAGGAGTAGGATGAAAAAAGGGTTACATATAGGATATGACATTTGAGCTGAGTCAAAAAGGAAGAGATTTTAAGAGGCTGAGATGAAGAGGGAGCACATTTTATAATTTATATATATATATTTATGTTTATAAATGTATATATAAAATCTTAAAAAATATATGTGCATATATATATATATATATATATATATATATCATTTGAATATACATTTTAAGAGGGAATACAAACTATAAGGGACACTGCATCCAGAGAAAGAACTGAGAAATTGGACTATGTATAGAATGATTTTACATATATATATATGTATATATACATATATATATGTGTGTGTATGTACTTATGAAAATATGGATATAGAAATAGATAATAGGTATAGTCAGACATATATATATTAATGTCTAGTAGTAGCCATCTCTAAGACAGGGGATGGGGGGAGTGAAGAAAAACATAACTAATATATATTTAAAGGAAAGATCAAGTTGTACATAGTAGATTTGCAGTTTCAAGTACAATCTTTTTTATTATACTATATTATGGAAATACTTATTTTATTCCATAAATTTAAAATTAATTTTTTAAAAAGGGAATACATTAACATATGGAAAGGAATAGCATTAAAAAAGACTTCATGTAGAATATGGTATTTGAGCTGTATCTAAAAGGAAAACATTCTAAAAGACTGAGATGAAGAAAAACACATTCAAGATATGGGGGGACAGTCAGTACAAAGGCAGAGAAATGGGAAATGGAATAGTTTTTTGAAATAGGAAGTACAGTTAGATGGTAGAGTGAGTAGAGGAGAGTATTTTTTAAATAAGATGCTTGGAAAAGATTTTGAAGCCAGATTGTAAAAATATTTATAGATGATAGATAGATAGATAGATAGATAGATAGATAGATAGATAGATAGATAAAGCTATATATCAGAAAAAAATTATATTTCACAATGGAAACAATAGGGAAGTATTAGAGTTGATTTTGCACATGTGTGACATGAACAGATATGTGCTTTAGGAAAATCACTTTGGAGGTTATCTGAAGAAAGGCCCACACCATGGTTTAGTCAAAGCAGGGAGATAGATTAAAGGGCTATGACAGTTGGCAAGGTGAAAGATGATAAAGGCCTTTTAAACTAAGATGACAACTATGAGAATAGAAAGGTGGAATAAATGTGGGAAGTATTGTGGAGGTCGAAATAGTAAAGGGTGACAAATTAATGGAAATATGTGGCAAGTTCAAAGGAAGGGGTGAATTTTGGGATAAAGATAATAAGCTTTGTTTTGGGGAGATATTTGAGTTTGAGATGCATAATTACATAGAAGATCAACCTCAATAGTAAAATGGGGATAATAATAATTATTCTACCTATTTTGTAAGGTTGTTGGGAGATGTAAAATAAGTTAATGTATATAAAGCACATTAAAAACCCTAAAATGCTATTTAAGTGTCAGTTACTTTTTATCAAGAGAAAGCTAACATTTGATTCTTACCATAAGTATAAAGTCTATGTCTTATATCTCAGTTGCTTTAAGATGGCCATAGCTAAGAATCACATAGACTATAATAATCTTTTACTTCTATTCTGCAGTGTACATTCTGGAGCAAGAAGTGATCATTACAGAGTCAAAAATAGGTTAACAAGATCACAAAATACTAGAAAAGAAGGAAACTTTTATGCCATGAAGTTTTAGTCCCTTCATTTTATAGATGAGAAAATTGAGGCTTGAGAGTTTGTCTATTACATGCCAAATTCCATAGATTTTCTACTATATAACAGTGGGCCCCTAAAATATTTATTTCTTAACTAACCTTAACTATGAAACACAATATGAAAAAAATCCTGATTTGCATCATCCAAAAGCTAAAACCTTAACAAAAGCAGTCAAATTGTTAATATGATTTTTACTGAACTTTTTAAAGTATGTGAATAACATTGATGAGTTAAGAAGTGAAGTCAAATCATTCTTGACTGCCAACAAATGGGGTCATGAGGTTTGTTCAGACCACAGACACACATATTAAGCACTCAATTAAATGTATCTATGTGTTTTAGTGTCATGGAGTCAGCCATAGGATAAACAACTCTTTTTCTCATTTTCATAGGTCCCACAGTAAAAAGCCTAGGATCTACTTCATAGGACAAAGTCTAGGAAATATTTGTTGAATTAATAGTCATCAAAATATAAGCACAAAACCTATATTCATTCTTATTTGATTGAGATAGCATTCTTTAATATTTCAACAAACATTCATTTAATTCATTTTCATTCAACAAATACTGGATATTATTCTGGAAGACTTTACTATCGTAACAAATACTCAAATTCCTATCTCCGAAATTTGTCATTTATTAACTTTTTTTCTCCCAATGATCATGCTGAGGTAGGTTGCTAGGTCAAGTACACAACTGAAGCTAACATTGCCTATGTTCACACACTAAGAATCAGAGCTTGAACCTGAATCTAAGTTCTTTCAATACAAGTACTCTTTGGAACTTTATCACTCTTTCCAAGTGCTTAGGATTAAAAACAGCCTTTTTTTTTTGGTCTAGATCACTTTCAAAATGAAATAATAAAACTCATTTTCTGGTATTTCAAAGCCTTTCAAAATCTGCTTCAATCCCTTCCCTACTTTTTTTTTTTCAGTTTATGCAAGGCAAGGGGGTTAAGTGGCTTGCCCAAGGCCACACAGCTAGGTAAGTGTCTGAGGCCGGATTTGAACTCAGGTACTCCTGACTCCAGGGCCAGTGCTCTATCCATTGTGCCACCTAGTCATGCCACTTACCTACTTTCTAATCATCTTCCATCTTACACTTTGCCATGTGTCCTGAAATCTATTAAAACTGAATTCTTTGCTGTTTCTTGCTGATTACAGGTACTTTTATTGGCCACTGTCCATGCCAGGAATCTCTCCCTCATTTTTTCCATATTCTAACTTCACTGGCTTCTTTTAAGTCCCAGTTAAAATTGTACCTTCAACAGGAAGAGTAGGGACTATGTTTTGCTTTTTTTTTTTTTTTAATATATCTCCACTGCCTAGCTAATGTTTACTGACTGACTGGCTGGATCTATTATTTCATGAGAACAAAGAACTTCTGGAGAAGAGATTTCTTTGATTCCATTGAAGATCTGTTACTGTTGCAAAAATTATAGTCTTATAGTGTTCCCTATGGTATTATCAAGAGGTTAAAAGACTTTTTCCAAGGGCCGGGTGTCTAAAAGGAAAATTTGAACTCAAGTCTTCCAGACTTTCAATCTAATCACACTGCCTCCCAAGGTAAATACATAGTCCAGAAACAAGGAGAAAAGGAAGTTCCTGGGAGTAAAGCAGAAACCATCCAGAAGCTCTGTTATCTGCATGTCTAAAACTAACCACTAAATATTACATGTAAGACATTATGTAGGATGCAAAGCATAAAAGCAAATTTAATCTTTACTCATTTTTATTTTTACCTTGAAAAGCTCTTAGAGGAGGTAATGTGGTGTGGGACAGAAGAGGTTTCCTTCCCAGAAGGCTAAGTCTAGGATCAGTCTCTGTCTTCTTGACTGTCCAAAATATAAAACTCCTTTCTTCAAAGGTTAGAGAAAAAGACAATTTTGCTCAAGGCTCAGAGCGATAAGAGATACCGCTCTATTCGTAGGCCCTTACAACATTGTACTCTTCAGCAGCCCTCAGCCTAAGCTCCTGACTCTGCAATACTCCTCAAGCTTTGATATAAAAAGTCACCAAATGGAGAATTGTGAAACACTCTAATATGGGTTTAAAAAATGACAGTTCTTAATGACTTTAGGCTCAAATGGCTGTTGTTTCAACTGGGAAGAAGGATCCTGCTTCTAGTGATGCTATTCTTGTTATTACAGGAACCTGAAAGCTGGTTTAATTATATGTGCACCTTAGAAATATTTTCCTTTGCTGTTTGAACTGTGAAAACAGAATGCACTGGCGATCTTTAAATGACCCAGAAACCAAGATAATTATAGTTCTAATTAATTACATAACATGAAATCCCCTAGTGATTATCTAAAGGTCTCACACAAGAACCATGAAGGTTGGAAAATATGAATTTGGAAATTTATCATAGTAGCAGCATTGCCTAGAGCTCTCACCAATTCCTAATCTTATTTCCACCATATCTGACCTCAGGCAAAATCATTTAACCTTTCCTTATCACCTAAACTCATCTGTAAAATGGGGATAATTTTTTTCCATACCTCAAAGGGATTCTGGGTTGATTCACTTATTAATCATCTAAAACTTATTATTTAATATAGAATAAATACCAAAAAGTTTAATGATGAGTTGCTCAGAAAATTATGAAAAATATTAAAAAGAAACAAAAATAGTAAATACCAAAATTGAACATTCACTTCTGGGTGAAATTCAGTGCAGGGGAGGTCAGTCTTGTATTTCATCTATAAAGGTGCATTTTGTTGTAATATAAATCTTAGACTGCTGTTTATTTATTGATAGAAGCAACAGTCAAGATAGAGAGTTGTCTAGGAGCCAGAAGGAAGATCTGAATTTGAATCCTAATTATGATAACAGGCTGTGGCCTTCACTTAGTGCTCCAGAGTACTTAAGTCTAAACCACTGAGAAGATGCTAAAAATAGGAAGGGGTAACCTTTTTTTCCTGACAAGTCATTTGGAAATGTATAACATTATTTGCCTCCTATATTTGGTCAAATATTTAATGAATTCATCCCTAAAAATCTCCTAGATTTATTGAATTTTGAGTCTTGCCTACAGTTGCTAGGGCAGCACCAGAGCAAATGACCCATGGACCAAACATTCCCTACCCCCTAACTAAAAGAATGCAAGAAAACTTGCATTTCCGGAGAGACTATAATGCCTAGATGATTGTAATGACCTCTTAATCGGTATTCCTGGCTCAATTCTGTTTTCCACTAGTTTCTTCTTCAGCAATATGACAGAATTATTCTTCTAAATGTGCAGATCTAATGTTGATCATCTGCTCAATGTCCTTCATTAGTTTTCTACTGCTTATTACCACAAAGAATCCAAATTCCTTAGCTTGGCATGTATTCATGTACTCCTCATTTGAGAGTCCTCTGTACCATTGAAATTGTAGGTTCAACTCCTTTCCCTAATCTCATTCTCCAACACTGTGCTAAAACAATGCAAGAAAACTTGTAATTCTGGAGAGTTTACTCATTTTTCATACCACTGAAATCATAGGTTCAATCCTTAACTCTATTCCACACAATGTTCTATGGTTGTGAATCCTAGAAAACTAACTAAATACTTAAATTTGTCTTTTAGACATCTTAGATGATAAGCAAGTCAGTCAAGAAATATTTATTAAATGTCTATTATATGTCAGACACTGAGTTAAGTGCTAAAGCCCCACTCTCAAGGAACTCAGAATCTAATGGGGGGAGACAAACAATTGTACAAATAAGTTATGTATAGTATAAACCGGAAATAATTAACAGAAGAAAAGACACTAGATTTAAGAAGAATGAGAAAGGCTTTCTGTAGACACTACAGAAAAGAAAGAAACATGTATTAATATTATTATATTATTTCTTACTTACCTCAAAGAACATAGTATAATATCCACAGTAGTTTTCAATGAATATTATTATTATTCCCTTCTCTTGCTCAAATCCAATTAATTCACAGGGGTCATTAATTTTGCTTCTTTCAATATTTTTTCTGTTTTTTTTTTCTTTTTGCAAAACAATGGGGTTAAGTGTTTTGCCCAAGGCCACACAACTAGGTAATATTAAGTGCCTGAGGACGCATTTGAACTCAGGTACCCCTGATTCCAGGGCCAGTGCTCTATCCACTGCGCCACCTAGCCACCCCCTTTCAATATTTCTTACAAAAATCTGTCCCCTACTATCTAGTCCAATGTTTCACCCTACAACAGGACTATGACTGCAGTGGCATCTTAAATGGTGTTCCTGGCTCAATTCTGTTTTCTCTTCTTCACAATGCAATAGAATTACTCTCCTAAATGATGTGATCATCTATCTACTCAATGTGATCAATCTATCTACTTCATTAGTTTCCTACTGTTATTTTTTGTCCTTCATTTTCGAAGAAGATCAGGGAAGTGATGCCATGTCAAGCACATGAACGGGATTTGAGTGAAGGGGTGCTGTGCTAAGTCACCAGCCTCACTTTCTCCTCCAGAGCCATCTGGGTCCAGTGGTTAGATATGAATCGGGATGACTGGAGATGGCCCTGGATGTGAAGTAATTAGAGTTAAGTGACTTGCCCAAGGTCACACAGCTAGTAAGTGGCAAGCGTCTGAGGCTGAATTCAAACTTGGGTCCTCCTGATTCTAAGGCCAGTGCTCTAACCACTGTGCCACCTAGCTGCCCCTGCTTACCACATACAATCCTAATAGCCCAACATGCAAGGCCCTCTATAATCTAGAGCTTTGCTATATTATCAGTATTGTCTCACATTCCCCTCCATAAACTCTGGAGTACTTTTCCTCCTCTATACCTGGTCATTGTTTCTGCCTACATACCTCTGCTCATACTTCTCCCCATACTTAGACTATCCTGTGCCACTGCCACTTCATCAACTGATGTCCTACTTATCCTTCAAGATGCAATAGAACCTTCTCAACCCAGTTGGAATTTATCTTTTCTTTCTCAAATCTTGCATAGCACTTTTTACATCTCTTTTGCACTTATCAATTGTTATATGATATAATAACTATGTGTATATATATATATATATATATATATATATATATTACAGAGTGACAGAGATGATAGAAAGCCAACCTTAGAATCACAAAGACTCTACTTTAATATTGATTATGTAATCCTAGTAAATCATTTAATCTCTATCCACCACTAGGAAACTCTTTAAGACCAAATATTGCCAAAGAGTTACAGATCAACATTCACAGAAAGAATTTCCTCATTTGAAATTTTCTATAACAAAATTTTTTAAAATTATGATAGTATCTCCATACCAGATTGCAAGTTCTATGCCAATAAGGATAGTACCCTATTTATCTATCCTTCTCAAGATGAACTGAATTTTTCTGGTAAAAGAATATTTTAAAGATTTGATGGAATCTTAAAGTTGTGTAAAAGACAGACGTACCCAATAAGGCTAATGAGTTAATATAAACAAAGTTAGAGTGCAAAAACAACTGTGGCTTTGGAGTCTCAAGCAATTGATTCTAATCCAGCTCTAATACTGGTTGATTTCACATTCTGTCTCTGTGTGAATCCTAAAAAAATCAGTTAAACTTCCTTGCCTTTAGTTCTTTCATCTATAAATGAAAGGTCTTAAAAAGATGATTCAAAAGTTATTTCCAACTCTAAGTTTTTGTGATTAATTAAATTATCAGGAACTTCCATTATATTAAACTATAATTTCTCCTGGGATGACAATGCTTTAGTTCCCAGACTCCCGTTCCTGATCTTCTCTCTCTTTACTCTTCTAATATCCAACAACATTCAGGTATAAAGGCAAATATTTCAGCATGGTATTTATTTCATCCAAATAAGTCTATTGCTAATTTATATGAATTAAAATTACCCCAAATAACTTTCATTTTTTATGTTAATGTAAATGCTCATTTCAAGGCTTTTTTAATGTAGTACCAAGCACCAGACTTCAGGGTGAAAAATTAAGTTATCGGTAATTCCCTTTGAATTCACTTCTCTTTGAAATAGGGAGGGGGATGGTTGTATTGTTCAGTCACATCCAATTCTTTGTGACCCCCATTTGAGTTTTTGTATTCTGGGGGCATGGGGATGTTGGTTATAGTTTTTTAACAATGATATTGGAGTGGTTTGCTATTTTTTCCTCCAGTTCATTTCACAGATGAAGAAGCTGAGGCAGGGTCACAAAGCCAGTATCTTGGGCTGAATTTGAACTCAGATCTTTTTGATTCTAGGCTCAGCATCCTATTGATGGAGTTACATAGTTATCAACTTGAGGGAAATGGAGTAAGTATTTATACAGCATCCATTATGTACCAGGAGGCACTCTGTTAAGTGCTTTACTTAGGAGCAGATAGGTGGTGCAAAGGATAGAGCACCAACCCTGGAGGCAGGACTTGAGTTCAAATCCAGATTCAGAGGCTTACTAATTACCTAGCTATATAATCTTGGGTAAGTCACTTAATCCCAAGCCTTAAATAAATAAAAAAAATTAAGTGCTTTACTTCATTTGATTTTCACAACAACCCAATTCAATTATAGTTGAGAACACTGAGTAAAGATTAAGTGAGTTCAGGTCTTACTGACTCTAGGCCCAGGGTTCTATACACTGTGCTACCTCTTTGCCTCATATATCATGTAGCCAATTATTTAGTATGATATAATGAAAATATCTACACACTCATTTGTGCATTCTCTCTGCCATCCACAGAAAAAAAGTAAGTTGGGGGGGGAAGATAAAGAAAGAAAAGGAGTATGGGAAAAATAGAGAAAACCTGATTTTTTATACTATGAATAGCACTAACTTGAACATGATTTCCTGTCTCTATCTATAAAGACAATGTTGGTAGCCATCTCTGTCATTACTAGTCTGCTTGAACTTACTACAAAGCAAATATCCTAATGTTAGGACATGATGGCTGAATTCTGATGCCACTAATAAGTATGTTACCTGGGCAAAAGACCACTTTTTTTTAATGTTCCCTCACCAGATTCTAGCAGACTCTAGAAGAGAGGTGTCAAATATGCTACCTACAACAATCTCTAGATGGTGTGAACCAGATTAAAATGTAACTTGGAAATATTTAATAAAATAAATAAAAATATATTAAAGCATAGATAATTTTAATATGTGTTTTTCTGAGTCAAAATGCACCTGCGGGTTTCTTATATGGTTTAGTGGCTGTTCTTTCTATTTCCATTTGACACTACTGTTCCAGTCTGGTGGATAAATCTAGGCTACATTTTATAACATGTAAAGTCATTTGAACAGAAGAAAACAGAACAGAAACAACATAAAGCAACATAAAGTTCCTTCAGAGATTACAGACTTAAAGCTGGAAGGTGCTCTAGAAATTATCTATTCTAACTTCCTTTTCTTATAAACAAGACAACTTGATCTCATTTAATATTTGTGATAGCCTCAAGGTAAGTGACATCACTAACCCCATTTTACAAATGAAGATCCCAAGATTCAGAGAAATTGTGATTCGCTCAGAATCACTAATGAACTAAATGGCAGAGATTGGGAATCCTTCCTGCAAAGGATGAGTCATCTGCAGTCTTCCAAGTCTGTATATTCCCCAGGCGACTTCTGGAAGCAGTTGTACTGTACTGACCAGCCCATCAAGGTGGCTACTACATCCATACATATGCCCTGTTTGTGTCTGCCTTTTCATATTTGTCTGGGAAAGATACTTTTTTTTAATGTTGTTAGCTTTATGGTTCATATCTGTGACTGAAATATCATTTATGACAATTCCCATCTGCTAAGCTTCAAACATGATATAGTTTCACTGCAAAGGAATATGACTGTGGATTCAAAATCTTAAGCAGGTAGTTGGAGAGAATGAGCATGAACCAAAAAAAAAAAAGAGAGACCTTAAATGAACCTAAGCCTGCTTAACTATGTAAATTCCCTTGAGCTGTGATGATTTAAGCCCGGGCCAAAACAATATAGCAGAGGAACACAGCCCAGACCTATAGCACTGAACAAACCCTCCCTGCTGCCTGCTCCAGTAGGACCCCATTTCTTATTCCAAGCAGGTGGGCAGAATGCCCCACTCCTCTGTCATTCTCTGACAGTTATAGACTAGATCTGCACCTTACTAAAGATTAAGGTTTGCCTAGGCACTCTCTTTTGGCCATCTCCTGTTCACAGTCAGGCATTTATTACAAAGAAGCTAGAGAGTAATACCATCTATTCTGCCAGGGGAAAACTCTACATTACTTAATGGGTCCATAGTAACCAAAAAATGCAAAACCATGTGAGTAGGTAATCATGCCTGCAATGTCCAACATTATATTGGTCATTCTGCCCTTCCAGGGCCCTCCTAGTCCTACATTTCAGGCCTAATGTTTTCAATTTTCACTTCCAGGCTACTTTTACATATAATAAAACAAAAAAATGGAATTTAATTCTCTAATCAAGAATTCAGTCTGGCTTATTTTTACTAGTATTTTATGCTGACTTTGTGAAGAGGAAAACATATCAAAAGGCATTGGAGAAGGGAGTGGAAGGAAGGAAAAAAGTAAAGACAGCTCAGGGTGTGGGGGAAGAAGAAGGAAGCCTTGGTAATTATCTCCAGGGACTTAAACTGAACTAGATTCCACCACATGCTCTCTTGAGGACCTACATTAGTGCTAAATCAACTAGCATAATTTTCTTATAGAAGAGATGATTATCCATTATTCAGTAGGTATTTGCTTCCTGTGAGATATATACTGTGCTCTTAATAGTCTCTGGTCCTTACCTAAGCTTTGAAATCATACATTTGGGAATAACAGGCAGACAAAACAGGATTTATCTGCAACACATCAGTAATACCTGGCTTGGGAGAGGTGAAGGGCATAAGGGGAGAAGAGTGAATTCAACCAACCTTTATCAACAAGGAAAAGTAAGGAAACCTCTGTCTGAATCTGGATTTGAAGATACTGCTATGTATTTTAAGGGATTCATTTGATATTATTCTATATGCCGAGTACCTATGTTTGCTTGTGAGGGAATAAAAGTAAAAGCAACTTTTTATCTTTGAGGATGTTTGAGTGGGCAAATATAAATGAAGAAAATATGAATCTAGTGATAAATGAGTGACAAAACAAAAATATTAGTAATAACATTACACATTATGAGTGACTTAGTCTTGTAAGGCAGTATTCAGAGCAATGACAGAATTTAAACATGGCAAATGGTGTTTGTCAGGGAAGACTCTTCATGGTCCATAAGTTTGGAGTCAGGTCTTAAAAGAGGAGAGCTTGGTGGAGAACATTTTGGGTAGAAGATTCCCTGGTAAGATGTTCAAGGAATGAAAGAGAGGCAAGGGCATTTACCTGACACTCTCTTTATCATGCAATAAACTAGCAAAGAATTCTGAGGGAAAAATCAACTTTACAACTCAGCATTTTCAATGAGAAGAGAACAAAAAGGAAGTCACAATACAGTGAGATCTGTCCCAGTAAAATGCCTTTATTACTGATGTAGAAATCTCTACTTTTTGGTTCACATTTGGGGTCAAAACATATTAGTATTCCATTCAACATTGCTGTAGTCACCATTCCCCTCCACTTCTTTTTGACCTCAAGCCTTTTATGCATAAATGTCAGGGCTCTTTACAATTAATCATGTCTACCACAGACTAATTGTGGACAACAAGTACAGCAATTAACCAAAATTTGTTTGAAATATGCATGAGTATTCCAATCACATTCATATTCAAAAATACCAGTTACCTAAACATGAAAAGTGACCACTTTCTCTTTCCTTTTCACTCAATTCCCTTTCAAATTCAGTGTATACTAGCAAGCTAATCAGATCACAGCTGGTGCCACCAGTACCTATAGTCTGCTAATGAGAAAATGGTATCCTGATATGAACCCAGTATGGAAGCACATTTGAAAATATCAAGCATGCCCTTTAGAGAGCTATAAAAAAAATGAGAACTTATCGAAAATGATAGAAATGAAGATGCCTTTGAGTGATAGATACGTAATTCCCAGCATGTGTAATGTAAGCTTCAGGTATGTTGGAATCACGCACTATAGACTCCCTCTCTCCATTCCCATACCACCAGAAAAACTGAGTGCATTTCTCAAACTGCATTAAACCACATAATTATAGCTACAGTAGCCACAGTAAGCTATTTATACATAGAAATCTGAAGGGATCACGACTGACAACATTATTTTTATTTATTTATTTTCCATATTACATGTTACCAAATAAAACAAAAACACTAACTTCTGGGCAGTTTTGCGTGTGTGTGTGTGTGTGTGTGTGTGTGTGTGTGTGTGTGTGTGTTTTAATCAGGCCCCAAGGCAAATATTTCTCAATCCTCACAGGAATAAACTAGTTTCACTTCAAACAATTGTTACAGTTTGAATCCAATTGACTCTAGACAAAAGTATTGAGATAATCAGCATATTAAAGCCAACACTATAACCATATGTTAATTATGTAAATGATTCATTTTAATCAGCTAGAACCATGTAAAGAGTTACTAGGAATGCAAATGCAGGGAGTTATTAAAAATCTCATTATTATTCATCTTGGTTCCATGCAAGAACGTATCCATCCAAACAGATGAATTAATAGTTAGATGAAAGATGAAAGAGCTGGAGGGGAAGTCTGTGGGACACCATCTGTCTGGCTTTGTATCCCTCTCAAGCCTCCACTACACGGTAAAGGCTGCAGAATTTATGGGGAGGGCTAATATGGGGCTAGGGACTTCCTGATTTGTGACCAAATCTTAAAAACTTGCTGCCACAGCAGCAATTAGAGAGATGAGGTTGGGAATGGTGATGAGGAAGGGCATAGCTATTTGGTGGATTAGGATTTATTTCTTGGTTCTTTTTAAAAAGAAAAAAGTTTGTTGTTTAAGAGAACTGGATGTGGAATCAAACACATTATTTTTGAATCTTGCCTCAGACACATTAGTTTTTTGACTGAGAAAGTCTTGATTTTTAGTCCTTATTTTCTCTGTGTAAAACTGTTACAGGATTAATTCTCACCCCTTATAATTATTATAAAGATCAAATGAGATAATGATTGTAAAATGTTTTACAAATACAATATAAACATTAGCTGCTCTAGTTATGCTATTTTTTAAAAGAAGGAAGGAAAGACAGGACATTAGATGAATTAAGTCATCAAGAAAGAAGTTTGTTAAACTTTTCTGTTATGAACCCCTTTGGTGTACTCTTTTGGAATAGAATGACACATGTATTTTCAGACATGATTGTTAGTTTGTTTTTCTTGTTATACTTGTTTGTTACCACATAAGACTATCAGAGGGCTGGTACAGTTGCTGGGATATCATTGTGATGTGAAAAAAAAATCATCAATAAAACATTTGAAGAGGAAAAAAAGACTCATCATCTTGAAAACTTGACATTTCTTATAGGTTTGTTCTTAAGAGAACATAATGCTTTAACATCAAGAAGGAAGGAAACAAGATTTTATTATGTAAGAAGCATCATGTCTAGTGATATTCTCACATATCTCATTTGATCTTTACAACCACCCTTAGAAGAAGATGCTATTATCAATCACACTTTATAGATGAAGAAAGTGAGGCAAAAAGAGATTAAGTTACTTGGCCAGGGTCAAATAGCTTGAGAATCTGAATCTGAATTTGAACTCAGTTTCCTAACTGTAGGTCCAACACTCTACTTTGCTACCCAACTACCTCTAGACATCAGACTAGAGAGACTGTAAATTCTGTATAATTTTCATCTGTGTAGCAACAGCACACAACACAATACTTTGACAACACAAGCACTTAATAAATATTTCTTGGATTGATTAGTGCTGATTCCAAAGGGTAAAGTGAAAAAAGTCAGGAAATCTGGATTCTGTCCTTGGTCCTGCCCCAAATGAAATGTGTAATCCTACACAAGACACCTAACCTGCCTGTGCTTTGGGTACCTTATCTTAAAAGCAAAGTCATTCTTTGGACTAATTGACTGAAGATTTCTTCTAGCTTCAACATTCTATTAAGCTATAATATATAAGCTGATGATCCAGGGCAAGTCACTTAACTTCTCTTCACCTCAGGCTGCTCATCTGTTAAGGAGATAATAATAATAGCATATATAGAATTATATACATATATATATATATATATATATATATATATATATATATATATATATATATATATAGGATTGAGAGAAAAAGTATCAATAAGATACTATATACAAGGTAGACCAAAAGTGAAAGATTAAGTTTTTAGATTTTAGTAGATTAAAACAACACTAAGACTTTTGGGACCTCCAATATACAATGCTTTCCAAACTGCAGTGCACCATACTTTGTTGTGGTTCAGTTGTTTCAGTCATGTCTCACTCTTTGTGAACCCATTTGGAATTTTCTTGGCCAAGATACTGGCATGATTTGCCATTTCATTCTCCAGCTCTTTTTAATGATGAGAAAAATGAGGCAATAGAATTAAATGACTTGCCTAGGGTCATACTGCTGGTAAATGTCTAAGGCCATATTTGATCTCAGATCCTCTTGATTCTAGGACACTGAACACCTAGCTGTCCCTCTCTCTTCCCAGTTACTTAGAGAGTTCTACTATGATATTCTACCCAAGGCTCATCCATAATATTCCATTGGTGACCATTCCCAGTTATCCATTCAAAATGCATCTATCCTTTACTCATATTCCTGGGTATTCTCTTTCTGTTTAATGACAGAGAATAAACTAGTGAATCTCATCTGTAGGATGTTCTCATATTCTTCCTAAGTAAAACATTTGCATTTTGACAGGGACTACCTTAACAAAGTGTCTTAAACTTATAGAAGTCTAAACTTATAGATGTCTAAAATTTCAAAAAGCCTGGAAAAAAACAGTGGCAGAACTGGATATTGGGAGTGTTAGGAGAAAACTTTAAGAATCCTTTAAATCACATCCAGTTTATGTAAAAAAGGTTGTTCTGCATTGATAAAAATGTCATCTTTTCTCTGAATAATCAAGAAGACTTCATCTGGAGGTAAGATCTCTATCAAAAATGAAAGAGAGATGGCTTAGTTCCTTAGAAAGGCCACAGAAACAAAGAAAAGAAAAAGGTCATTAACTTCCCTGTTTTAAAGAAATGACTTATTGGCTAATGTGAAAAGCAAAGCAAGCACATTGAAAATTAAGCAACTTTATAGGATAATTTCATTAAAAAAATAGTCTGAAAACTAAAAGAACACTGTGGATGAAAACCATGAAAATTATTCCAGACTACTGGGACTAATGCAGGGCAAAGTTCAGTGAAGTCTAAAGAAAATCAGATTCCTGGCAAGGCTGAATTGTAATCAATGTTGCGATCATATCTTCTAGCTCTTATGCTAGGAGAGCCAGACTATGGATGTAAAGAGCCATAAGAAAGCATCTCATTGGGAAACTAGAGAAAAAGGTAGGGAAGATATTTGTAAGTTATTCTATAGTGTTCAAAGAAGAAATCTCCTGGATAGACTTAAAAGATATCATATAACATAAAAACATGCCACACTCAAGAAAGGAGCAGATACCAAACTTTAAACAACTTCTGGATCTATATAACATAGATAAATTAGATATTCAAGACATTTGTTCTATACTGGTACTCAAGATTCTGTTTAACCAGAATGTATATGTCTGTGTGTCTGTATATATATACATATATATATGTATATATATACACACACACACATGCACACACACACACACAAGATTGGATGTTCCAATCTTGTTCTGTTTGCCTAGGTCAGAGTTAGTATATTGGAAAGAACATGGTATTGGGAAATAAATGGCTTAAGCTTGGCTATTTCCTAGCTTTGGCAAATATCTTATTCTCCCTGAATGAACAAAAGAAAAAATAAGTGCTTTCTATTTATCAGGCATTGTGCTGAGCAATGGGGAAACAAATCCAAAAGTGGTCCCTGGCCTTTAGAAGCTTGCAGTTTTATGAGGGGAGGAGACAGATTTAAAGCATACTAGCCAAAGAAGGCTATTTCCTCTGGTACATCACAAGGATGAGAAGTGGAGCAATAGGACACTGGAGCAGCACACCCTTTCTGGAAGTCATGGGAATGTTATCTGATTATATTCTTAAAGTCAGGAGGGAAAGGAAGGTGGCAGCAGCAGAAAATGGTCAGGATGAAAAGCCATGACTGTGTCTAGCTCCAGTCCTATTTGAAAAGTACAACAGCAGCAGCAGGACACCAAGGTTGAAAATGACCCAAGTAAAGAATAATCTCAGTTTACACATTAGTCAGATGGGGGCAGTATCACCTCATGGGGTTGTAAAAAGTCTAAAATGAAAATATATATATTTATGTATATATATATATATATACATTTATTTTTATTATATTTATGTATATATATTTATAATTTGCCATGATGCAAATGGAATATTTTAGACTATTAGGCAAACAAAAAAAATGAAATGCATGGCACAGTACAGTAGATATAGTAGAATAGTATTTGGACTGAGGCTTCAGCCCTTACTCTTGCCATTAACATTCTTTGGGATCCCGGACAATGACTTCACCTTACTAGGCCTCCATTATATCATGAGTAAAATGAAGAGGGTTAAATTCTATAAGCTCAAAAGTTTCTTCTAATTTTAAATCTAAGTTTCTGTGTCTACTTACAATGGGACAGAATTACAAATCCTGATGTTGGGACAAAGATGCTTTGAAATTCTTGGGTGAAGAATAGGTGATTGGAGGGAAGGATTCAGGCAGTGGGATGGGTGATCAGAAAAAAGATATAGAAATTCCTTCCATATCATGATTTTTCCCCATTACAGTTTAAATATATTACAAGTCTTCATAAGATTTTAAAAGAAATATTTTGGGAGTTTTTCAGCTATCATGGATGACATGTGAAGACCAGTAGATAACACAGAAGAAATTCAGAACTCATAAAGGAACAACATATATACATATATTATATATAGTGTTATATAATATACCAATTTCTACAATAATCTACTGTAAGCACACCATAAAAAAGGAAAAAAAAATTAGACTAATTTTCTGATATGAAATGAAGGCTGAAACACTTTATATCAATTTTCCAAATCTTGAGGGGTGCCATGCCCCTTTCCCCCATGATGTGTAAGGGATAACTGTATAAAGCTCTGCATGATCACAGGATGTTGAATCAGGTCCTAGCTCCTGATCTTCTTAGTGCTGCTGAGTCAAATGGTCAATAAAGATTTTCTTGATGTACACTTAAGACTAGTGCTTCAATGGACCCAAAGGTCATAACTATCAGGAAGTGGTGCTATTATTATTTTTAATAGTCCAATTTCTGCATAGAAACACCTGGACATACCTAGTGTCCAGAGAATCAGACTGAGACTATGTCCCTATGAGAGGTAGCATGTTAAAATGGAGAAAGTTTTGAAATTAAAGATAGTAAGATGAATATTCAAACCCTGCATCATACACTTACTAGTTTGAGTGACCTTAGATAATTTAAATTAATCTCATAACCTCAATTTCCTTATTTGTCCAATGAAGTGATATCTGTAGTATTCTTAATGGTTTGCTGTGACAGTCGAATGAGAGAATGCATTTTAATCCCTTTGCAAAATTTAAAGCATTCTATAAATGTCAATAATCATCATAATTATCACTATTAATATTCCACTTTAAATGAGAATGTATACAGAGTTGGAGTGAAGTTATTTGAGAAGTTTAAAAGAGAAGAATTGTGGGAGAGGGAGGCCATTGATAGATGCCTTCTAAGAATCACAAGGCTGTCACATAATAGACAAATTAGACTAGAGGGTAAAACTAGAAACAATGGATAAAAACTGAAGAGGAAAATTTAGGCTTGACCTTTGGAGAAACAACTTGAGAGCCTTCACAAGTGGAATGGTTTTTGTAGGAGGCAGCTCTCTTCACTTCAAGAAAAGGCTAAATAACCTCATCTGCATATATAGAGAGGGGATTTTGGTTTAGATATAGCTTGGAATAGATCTCCCCTGAGATCCTTTCCAGTTCTGAGATTCTCTGATTTTGATCCTGTAATAAAAACCCCAATACCTTGACTATATTAAACCTTTTAACTACAGAGGACTATAAAAATATATATAGCTGTTCATACCTATAAGAGATCTTTTCCTTTTAAAAGATGTGTATTGAGAGGAACAGGTAACAGAAAAGACTGAATGAAAGTTTTCCCAACTATATGATTCAAATGAGGTACCACCACCTCTTTGGAGCACCTAGATGTCACAGTGAATAGAGTGCCGGGATTATGGTCAGGAAGAATCATCTTCATGAGTTCAAATTCAGCCTCGGATACCTACTAGCTCTGTGACCCTGGGCAAGTCACTTAATTCTGCTTGCCCCAGCTTCCTCATCTGTAAATTGAACTGGAGAAGACAATGGCAAGCCATTCCAGTATCTTTGCCAAGAAAACTCCAAACAACAAAACCACCTCTCTTTTGGGGCACTGGGGCCAAATTCCTTTGCCTAAAGCCTGAAGGACAACCTTAAATGTATGAGCAATGAATCTTTAGTATCCTCTGTGTACTGTTTCCTCATGTATTCCTTATCTCTTACTGAAACAAGACTACCCCAATACTCTAAAAAGGACAGCAAAAGTTCCAAGGTATCAGTTTATGATTCCCCTATACCATAATTATCTAGAGCCTTGAGTTCCCAGATGGTAATAGTGGATAGATCTTTGTACTTGGACTTTGTTTTGTTTTGTTTTTAGGTTTTTGCAAGGCAAATGGGGTTAAGTGGCTTGCCCAAGGTCACATAGCTAGGTAATGATTAAGTGTGGGTCAAATTTGAACTCAGGTCCTCCACTGCACCACCTAGCTGCCCCAATGTACTTGGACTTTGAATTCAAATTTTGCCACATATACTAGCTATGTGACCCCAGGGAAATCATTTAATTTCTTTCTGTCTCTATCTTCCTATCTTTAAAATGGGGAGACTAATAATGGCTTCCTCACAAAGCTGTTGTGAGTAACAAATGAGATCCCTTATGTAAAGCATTTTGCAAATCTTACAGCAGTATTTTAATCTTACTATAAATGAGATAGAAACTGAGTAGACGACTTATTTTACCCCATAATTTAAAAGCATGTTTACCTGAGCAAAGTAAAATCAATAATCTCCATTTGGCATTTACAGAACAAATACATTTAAAATGAAATGATTTGGGAGTGAGGGACAAGGACTTCCTAAAAAAGTCTCCTCAGGCTTTGTTCTTCATACTCTGATTCTTTCATGTTTCCCTGCCTGATGCCTGCTCATATCTTTTCACTGGAATCCCACTTTTGATTTCTAATCTCCATCTACATTTTCTTTTGCTTACCTTTGCATGCCTTTGTAGCAGTCATAATTGGATCTTTGTTACTATTTTAACTGGCCTAAGAACAATGTAAAGCTATACAGATTTCAGAGAGGAGGCTAGCCTATCAGGATCACTTCAGAAGCTGACCAAAGCTTCAACTAACTTGCTACTTGCTACAACAAACAGATCAAGCAGCCCATATTAAAGAGACTGAGTGAGAAGCCTCTGTGGTCTCTCAGGTTGGGTCATATATAGTTAATATTTTTTTTTTTAAAGATGAGAGCTAAGCTTGGAATGAGAAAGATAAGAATAGACAACCAGTTGTCCTGGGTTGTGTAGAAATTCATCTGCCTCTTTACTGAAGAACCAAAAACTATTTTCAGCTCTAGGATTCTACAGTAAATCTGTGATCAAACCTTCCCTCAAAACATGAGATTTATTTTCACTTCTTCTCTGGGTATCAGGGTGATTTTAGGTCAAAGTATCCAGAAATCTAATAATATTAGAGTAATTAATCATCACTGAGGGGGGAAAAGGTAGATTTTCAAATATCCCTTTAGTCTATAACCCTAGAGCAACCACTCTTGAGATGCCCTCTTATTGCAATGCAAGGCTGAAGAACAAACAGTATGTGATGATTGTAAAAAGCAAGTCTCAATTTAGGCTGGCAATCCTGGGTGCACTGTAAATGCTTCCTTGCTTGGGAAAAAAAAATCTGGCAGAATCCATTCACATATTTATTACCCTTTAGAGAGTTTCATCTGTTTTTCTGGTTCTTGGTGACATTTATATCTCATAATGATGTTTATGGTTACAAAGAGAAGAAAAAAATCCTTTCATAATCCAGATATAGACCTTAAAATGGAGCCTACCATACAGTTGTATGCAGAGCATTTGAGTATGAAATATAAATGTGAATAGTTTGTTCCTCCCAATTCAGATCAAATTTGGGAAGCTTGACCAAAATCTACATTCCAAGATATGAGCTAGTACCCCTGATATATTCATAGGCCATACTTCACAATCTTTCTGCTTTTTAAGGTGATGTTGGCACACATTTGACTTCTATGTCATCTTTCCCTTTGGAAAATGTAAGAGTCAAGACAAGTCAACAAGCATTGATTAAACATCTACCATATGCCACATACTGTACTAATTTTGGGAAATACAAAGAAAAGCAGAAAAAAGAAAAAAAAATAGATCATGCTCTCAAGGACCTCACAGTCTAAAAGGAAATAAAAAGAATAACAAAGAAAAATCTTGACCCTCTCAGGTTTGGATGCTTGGTGATATTGGTGTTTAGACTGACATCAACTTATGTAATATAGCTGCATTTGTAATAAGAGGACCCAATTCCAGCTCTGCTATTTATTGACCATGTAACCCAGAGTGTGCTACATAACTTCTATGTAACTTCTATGTATACCAGCTACTCACCTGTAAAATAAGGAAACCATACTACATGACAACCAATATCCCTTCTCTTTCAATCTACTATACCATCAATTTAAAATGTTACATCAGATAATTAAATACAGTAATTCAGGTGTATATTGTATTTTCATAGATTCCTAAACTCATTAATTCCTTTTGGTCAAACCATTGAACCATCTGTCATGTCATAAAATTAGGGAAGACTGTGGCATAGCAGAAAGGACAAATGACTTCAAATCAGAAAACCTGACTACTTCTCAGAAATCACTCTCTATCTCCACACAGCGCTCTATCCCCGATCCTCACACCCCAGTCCTAGAATGCTCTCTTTTCCTTCTACCTCTTTTCTCCACAACTCAGATCAAATGCTACATACTCCAGGCATCCTTTTCCTTTCTTAGCTTCTACCCCCCCACTCCCTCACACCCCTATACTGTAATAGTACCAATCCTTCTGAGATTACTTTCCATTTAAGCATCTTGTTTGTAAATAGTTATTGGCAACTGGTCTCCCCCACTAGATCATGAGCTCCTTGTGAGCAGTAACTGGGTTTTTGACCTTCTTTGTATCTTTCTTTTTTAACCCAATGCCCATTTGTTGATTATATTTTTTCAGATATAAGTAGATGCCTGTCTCCTAATTGGTGCACTAATTTTAAAAGATGGCAAAAATTATGAGGGACAGATAAGTATCAGAATAAAAAAGTGATGGTCCTTGGAAGTCTCTCCTCTATACTTGTTATCCCTGTGAAGACTATAACTAGACAACAGAAGGGAAAAAAATCTTTGGATGCCATTCCTCTTCTCCCTCTTAAATGTCACAGTATGATCTGTCCCTTACTGTTTATTGACACCTAAATTTAAGGACAACTGAGGTAAGCTAGCATATAATTAAGACTTCAAATTATATTACTTCAATCAGCACAATGCTTAAAGCAAAAAAATATATTTTAATATAAAGTGGAAAAGGGGGACAGGGTTCTGAATTATCCAAATACTTATCCTTAGTTGTAATATTTATTTTGCACCCATAGTCATAGTTTACATGTATCTAAGTTAAATTTACATTAATCTTTGTGTAAACCTATTTGTCAGGACTCTAAAATTATGTTCCTGGGTAATGATGGTCATGTCTTCTTAACTCAGTGAGCACAGCAATTGAGCTATATAACAAGTGAAAGTTATTTTATATCAATCCAATAACAATACTAGTAAGGGACAATCCCAAGACTATACTCTAATTGTGTCTAAGATCTGGTTGTTTGGCATCAACTAGACAAGCCATTTATAAAAATGAATTCAACATTGTTCTCCCAGATTTATGATTGCAGAGATTGCCTCTCTACTTCACACAATTTAAAAAAAGTTTGCCCTGAAATATATCCTTTTTCTCACCACAGGATCTGAGAAAAGCCAAAATACTCCCCCCCCCATAATCGTGGAACCTGTCAGCAGCAGTGTTGATAATGTGATCCAGAAGTCCACATGCCACAGCAGACTAACTAATATGGCTCTCTTCTTTTGTACCTGACAGCAATAATAAACAACTGAGGGAACACCTCGAGCTCTGTGGACTTACTCCTTTCCTCTGAAACCAACCCAAACACGGCTACTCAAACTTCTTTAAAAGGAGTCATTTAGTGCTTTAAAAAAAAGGCTCTTAGCATTAAGCAGAAAGATTTTTGCCTTTCAACAAAACAACTTAAATGGATGCAGCAAAAAAAGTATTCAGTGACTTAAAAACAGCTTGGAGTTATGCAAACTGTGATCTTCCCTCAATTGCTCTACAAACTTCTCAGAAGTACAGGTTGTCCCTCATTTCCTCTGAACCATTTCAACTCTTCTCAAAGAGTGGCTGCCTGGGAAAACCTAATGGGAGATCTATACTTCCTCCTCCCTTAACTGGATGATGTTTACAGATGCAATCAGAAAGTCAAGTATTTAAAACCCTTTACAACTTAGCCCTAATCTACATTCAAGTATTTCCAGAATCTGTTACTATTCATCTACAATCCAGCCAACCTAACTTTAATATTGTTCCTCATTCATAACATAATATCTCTCATTGTGATCTCAGCTTCTTTGCATGACTATACTGTGCCCCTAGAATGTGCACCACCTTAGCATCCCTGGTTTTTTTCAAGACTTAGTTTAAGCAACATCTTCTACCTGATATCTCTACTGATCCCTATCTTTCACATATTACTACCTTGTCCTTTTCTTTGTCTCATCTCTCTGGTCTCCTCCTTCTCCTTCTTCAAAGGGAACTTTCTGGATAAGGAAACTATCTCTAAAAATGCAGGTTGGCCTATTCTCTACAATTCATAAACTCAGGGACCTACCTCAAACACTGAAAGATTAAATACTTTGTCCAAGGTCACAGGGCCTGTATGGCTCACAAATAGGGACTTGAAACCAGGTTTTCAGCACTTTATCCACTTTACTATGTTGTCTCTACTAACTTTTTTGTATAAACTATAAATTTACTTATCTCCTCCAAGATGGCAATGTTGAATCCAGAAGAAGCATAAGGCCAAAACCCACAATATGGACATCCAAACACAACTCAGGAATAGAAAAGTTCTAATTCCATGATCAAAAGTACTAGAATCCTCCTTCATTTTCCTTAGCAAGATCACACTGAACCTACATGAAGATTCAGCAAATCTTGAGAAAAAATATAGCACATCCTAAACCAGTTCTTTTTCTGTGGTTCAGGGCTTCTCAAAAAGAGGACAACAACATTTACATGGCACCTTTTTTGAACTCCTGCCTTTTATTTGGTAATGGACATGGGAGTTAAGAGACAAAGAAAGTATTTTGACAGCAGTGGACATCCCTATTGATGAAGTGGAGAGGCAATCTCAACCTCCCAGGACACATCTTGTTCCTTAAGCAATAATTGGCTAATCTGATTTTCTATTTTAAAGATAGTTAATCAATTTCCAGGAATTATGGGGTGATAAAGGGAAAATGGAACTGATGTAGAGACAGAAAATTCTCATGACTCGTCTCTTTAGAAATCCCATCATTTCTTATAACAAGAATGACAGGTTATGGAAACATACGCAACAGTACCTTATGGTCTTGAATATTTTAATAATGTCAAAATATTACCATATTAATACCTGCCACTAGAGGCTTAGTCTCTTTATGTGTAGGGGACAGAGAGAAAGACTTAGATTTTCCTTGGAAAAATGGGAGAAATTTGGAGAAAAATTATTGAAATAACTAATTAAAAGTTGTTGATGATGATGATGATGATGATGCCAGGGCTCCCTTACCATCTATCTCCATTTGTGGCATTACTTTTCTCTCTCCAGGTTTACAATTTATTTTTAAAGCATTCATGTTCAGCTACATTTGTATCCAAGTCTATCAACCTCCCAGGGCAGTATGTGCATATCCAATGTGATGACAATGGACGCATAATTTATTTTCTGGAGTGAGTTATGAAAGTTAATCAATAAGAAGTGGAAGTCTTGTAAATTATCCATCCAAGATCGGCCTATTAAATGTTTGGCTTCTACAAGACTGGTTTTAGTTGAGGGCTCAAAATACACTATTTATTATCTCACATGCAAGATAATGTGATTCTCAGGCGGATGAAGGCAGGCCTTGCTATTAAGACAGAGACAGTAAAAATAAAAATGAAATGTGTTTTGCTTCAACAGCAAATTCTGCTCCTGCTGTTGCCAAGAGAGAAAAAAAATAAAAGGAGAATTAAAAGCAGATGAGAAAGTATCTTTCAGCGAATGGATGGTATAGATTTACAAAAGAGTGGGAATTAAGATAAAAGTGAAAAACTTTTAGCAGGATGCTTTCTATGTTAATACTAAGATGAGATGTACAGAATAGCAAACTAGTATGTGTTAGAATCATGCTGTAATAAAATGCTAGCATTGTCTTGCTCTCACACCCTACACCTGAGACTTAACATTCATCCATTTGAGGTTAGTCAGTCTATAATTGCTCCTTGCCACAACAGGAACCACATAAGACTTCTGGGCTTGAGGCAGAATGATTTGCTAGTTACAAAGATCTTTTTCCATCAGTTCAAAAAAATTAATACCTACTCTGTACCACATATAACTGATATCATATGGCTTGCTTTTTCAATGGGTAAGGGAGGGGTGAAAGGGAAAGAGAGAATTTATATTCAAAATAAATAAATATTTTATTTATAAATATATTTATATTATTAAAATTATGTTACATTTATCTTACATTTATATAACACGTTGCGCACTTTTCAAAATCCTTTCAAATATCTTGATTTTACATCAATCCAGCAAGGTAGGCAGGTATATTCACTTTACAGGTGAGGAAAATAAAGCATCAAAATGTCATTACTTGCTATCATCATACAGATTATCAATGAGAGGGTTTGGATAAGATTCTAGGTTACTTAGCTCTGAGTTCAAGGTTTCTCCTATATTACAATGAGGCTCTCTTTTGATAAGATGCCTTGAATCTTGTTTTTCCTGGTTGTTTTGTCTTGCTTCTTTATGAACTATACATATCCTGGCTTCTGACTGTTGCCTTAGCCCTCTGACCCACATGCCCCATGGTTTGCATATTTGTCTCTAGCATGCAAACTTCCTTTGGTGCCTGAGTGACTATCAATTTGGACTTCAACTGGATCCCAAATCCTGCATTTGCTTTTATTATTTCCTAATGGATATTGTCATATTGGTCTATTCCCTTGACTATCTTACAGATTCAGGGTTCAATTAATCCTGACACCTTAACTTGCTGACATGTAACCTAGTATCATTGGCTTTTATTTAACATGAGATTAAGCATTTATTAATCATCTACTAAGTGTCAGGCCCTGTGATATTTCAATAGTAAAGCTCTGTGCATAAATGGAATGAATCAGCTCAGCAACTTAAACCAAGTAAACATAAATTAGTATAACTCCATCAATATGTTCCATTTCTGAAAATTACTGTGAATTATAATAATCATGAAATTACAATGGCTCTCAGGATTTCCTCCTGTTATGATAACATCAAACATAGGAATCTTTTCAGTTCCTTATTTTTAAATCTGTATTGTGTAGCAGAAATTAAATCTGTGAACCACTGAGAATGAGAGACCTGACCAATTGGATGAGATGCTTCCAACCTTACAGGTGAGGAAGATGTTACTTTGTTAGATGTTACTTTGAGATATAATATTTCTTCCTTAAGGCACTTGAATTGTATTAAAGATACTCATTTGCTCAAATATCCTCTTCACTTCCTCAAAACCATAATTGTTTTGAAGAGGCAAGGGATGGACAATCTCTTGGTCAAATACTCTGGCTCACTAGCAGGAACTGCTGTCTCACAGAAGACTTAGAGTAAGTTTAAAAAAAAACCAAGAATGATTCTGGTTACTGCCAGTAAATGGAAGGATATTTAAAGAGGTGATAACAGTGGTTAACTGCTCAAAAAGAAATCTCTCTGAGGATGTCTTTGTGTTGAGTGATGAGAATTAATTCTATTAGCCATAGTAAGTAAGGTCAAGTTACTCAGAATAGGTCTCCCAAACTCCATTTTTATCAATCAAATACTTGCATAAAGAGGGGAAATAAGCATAAATAAGAGCAATTCAAGATTTTAGGGTCTATTTTACAGGCTCATCAAATGCCCTTGAGTTTTTTAATTACTTATCAATTCTATGGCATGGTGGAGAGGAAGAGAATAATTATGAAATGACAGAGGATTTCTGCTTTCCTTGATTTATCTTACTAGCTAACTTCCTCCAATCTCTGTTTCAATCAGCATATGGAAATCTGCATGTCTACAGTAAAATCTAGTTGTCCACTTAATGATAAATTGCAATTTTATAAAAATGTGGGGGCAGAATGATATAAGCTATGAATTAATTAGTACAAACAATATAACCCACACTGAAGTAGTTGAATGTATTCAAATTTATATTATTCGAAGTTATCATAATGTAAATTATGGTCATTGGTTCTTGCCCAGTGGAAGCATGCAATATGAATTTAAACAATGTACCTACTTTCAGAGGATTAATTATTCTCACTTAGCTGGACCTAGATGTAATGAACTTGCCACACTGCCTTATGTAATGAACTTGCCACACTGCCTTATTATGCTTACCCTAACAGCATTTTCAATGATCCTATAAGAAAGATTGGGTAAGTGAAATTAGTGAAATTACTTCATTGGATAAATTTTCTTTCTTTTTTTTTCCTGAGGTCACATTTGAACTCAGGTCCTCTCGACTCTAGGGCCAGTGCTCTATCCACTGCACCACCTAGCTGACTCTGTCAAAGTCATTCTGAAAACAATATCACTATTACTGTATGCAATATTCTCTTGCTTCTGCTGACTTTGCTCTTTATCATTTTGTAAAAATTTTCTCCCTGCCTCTCTAAGCTTATTGAGCTTTTCCTTTCTTACAGTAGTATTCTATCAGAACCATAAACCACAACTTGTTCAGTCATTCCTCAGTGACCATTGGATAAATTTTCACTGACCCCTTTGAATTTATGAACTAACTATAAACTGTACTCATTGTTTATTTAGTAGTACATATCATTATGATCTTAAAGTTAGAAGAAATGTTAGGGATCACTGAATGCTATTCCTTACATTCATTCAGTCATTCATTTATGTATGTTTTATTGATGTCTTTTGTTTTTACATCACAATCATTTTTAGAAACTCCTTCGCTTTGGAGATGAGAAACCTGAAGCCTCAAGGTGCGAAAGAATTTTCCCATAATAGCATGGTAAAGGTGGCAAGAAAAAGTGGCATAGCCAGGATTCCAACCCAGATACTCTCTCAAACTTTTCTTCAAATTCTTCCCATTACAACATACTGTAATCTCCTTTGTCTGTCATGCCTACAGTGTATGTTCTGTTCACCTCACCTTACCTTTAGGAATCCTTCCTTTTCTTCAAAATAGCTCAAATGCTACCATCTACATAACTTTTCTCCCCAGGGACTAAGGCCTTTCCCACAAATAACAACCTTGTAACTATTTTGCATACATGTTTAACAATCAGTTCTCTGAAAGGAAAACCAAAGTTTGATGGCAAATTTTTGTTTAATATACATTATTAACATTTCCTCCATTACTTTTTTAAGTCTATGCAATCTACAAAGAAATAAATGAAACAACAATGTGTAATGTTTCATGAAAAGGCTCACACCAAAATTTTAACAATCAGCTCTCAACAGTCAATTCAAGCTGCTTTCTGCACAACTCTGTATTCACCATTGTATGTGTTGTTTCCCCTAGCTAGATGGTAAGATTGTTGCATTTGCATCACATAGTACCTAGTTCATTGTCTGGTACATTAAGAATATAATCTCCTGAAGAGAAAGGAGTATCTTTTACTTTTCTGGTATTAGAAGCACTTAGTACATAGTACCTTTTACTTGTATTAAAAGCACTTAGTATAGTATAGCATAGTAGATGTATAATAAATACCTCTTGGTTGATTGACTAGTAATTTAATAAATGCTTTCTATCTGACTTATGTTCATCCAAATATATTTCCTTATACTCAAATTAGAGATTTTCAGTGTTAGAAATGTCCTTAAAAAATCATCTAAGTTAGGGTTCTTAACTTGGGGTCCAGAGAACCCCAGAATGAATCTAGATAAATTTGAGGGATAGGTGAAATTGGGTGGGAAAAATAACAAGTTAATTTTCATAACCTCTGATTGAAACTCAGAATTTCCTTCAATTCTTTAAAAACATGATTCTTAGAAAAGGTCAATTCAAAGACCCAGCAAACTAGACAACCAAAGTTTAAGAACCTCTGGTTTAAACTAACGCTAATTTTGAAGCTAAGGAAGTGAAATAAAGTAAGTGAGGTCAAGTTACTCAAAACAGATCTCCCAAACTCCAGTTTTATCAATCAAATACTTGGATAAAGAGGGGAAACCAAGCATAAATAAGGACAATTCAAGATTTTAGGTCTATTTTACAGACTCACAAAATGCCCTTGGGTTTTTTAATTAGTTATCAATTCTATGGCATGGTGGAGAGGAAGAGAATAATTATGAAATAATAGAGGATTTCTGTTTTAAATCTATTTTACTGCTTTCCTTGATTTATCTTAGAAGCTAACTTCCTCCAATCTCTGTTTCATACTGCTTTTTAAAGTTTTCCTAAAACCTTTCATGTGCTTTCATGCACTGTATTCTTCTATACCCACCACAGTTACTAGCCAAATTGCAAATGGCTACTGCATGACTGAAATGGAAAAGGAACAACATAAATTTATCACCTCTTCTTCCAGGTTACCCCTTTACTTTGTTTCTTTTGAACAACAATGGTTTCTGTGGCGCAAAGATTTTGAGGAGTTGGCAACTGTGTCCCAAGAATCATGGAATCATGGTCTAGGAGCTAAAAAGGATGTGAAAGATCATTTAGTTCAATCATCTCTTTTTTATAGAATAAAAAACTGAGGCCCAGAGAGGGTGAAGAACTTACTTATAGTTTCTCAGAAACAGAGGCCAGGCACTTTGACTACAAATTTAAGATGTCTCTTATCAATGACTGAGGTCAGGTTAAGCTGACTTTACTGTAGCAGAGTAAACCAGCCTAAGGATAAATTCTAATGTTATCAGGTCTCATGCTAATAAGTTTCTGGGAATTCTAGGCTTCTGCTTGGAAATAGGTTAACCCCTTGGGCACTCTCTTCTAGGGGAGTTTCACCCTAACTGGGGTTTTCACAACTGTTCATGGAAATATCTAGACAGCCACATCTCTCTTACACAAATCTCACCCTAGGCAATGGTGAAAGTCTTGTGTGAGACTATGGGGTGTGTCAGATGGCTTCCCAACTCCTTCCCAGTTGGCCTCAAGGGGCAACTGCTGTCTGCTGAAAATACCATTCCCAGGAATAAGGATCAAGTAACAGAAGGCATACTCCAACGCTCTCCCTGGAACAGGTGGTACCAAAAGCCCCGGGGAAGCACATTCTGCCTTCCCATGAGCACCCTCACCAGCCCTAGCTACCTTTCTGAGATCACATGTGCTCACTGGAGGGTAGAATTCAGTCATCTGTGACCCCCAAGACTTAGAAGGCTTAGGGAGACAAGGAAAAAAAGACATAATAGGAGGAGAAAAGAGGGATCCTTTCCTAAGGTCTAGACACTGGGAGGCCTACCCTCAGGAGACCAATACTAACTACAAATCTGTACTTGAATCTAGTTTTTCAATGCTACATCTCCCAAAGGAGATTCAATCCCCTGAATTGTCCTTTATAAACAGAAGTGAAAAATCATCCAGTCAGCCCCAAGACAGGTCTGCAATATAATGGAAAATGCAGAACATGGAGCACATGGGACTCCAGATGTAGTCTGCCTTGGGAAGGGACAGACTAAATGAGACAAACAGGAGTACGTTCAATTTCTATAGCAAGTTTTCATTCTTTCAACACATTTTTTTTGGATAGGTATGGTGGCAATTTTACAATTACATACATTTTTATTCTCCCAAAGAGAAAATCTAATGCCCAATTCGGCAAGTTGACAAAAGAAAAGGCACTTTCCCTTATACTATCAAACTCTTTGAATAATCATGTTGTTTCCTCCTGCATTGTTTACATTTTCAAGAAAAACTTCAATTCAATTTTTAAAAAGCATTTATTAGGCACCTAATATATTCCAGGTACTTTTCTAAGTGCTTAGGACACAAAAACCATAAAATAAGATAAAATAGAACAAAATAAAAAAGTCCTCACCCTTAGGGAGCTTAAATTTTACAGGAGGAAAACAGTGTGTGTGTGTGTGTGTGTGTGTGTGTGTGTGTGTATACATATGGGGGGGTAAGGATCAGGACTGGACCTATGATGTAAATGGCATATGCAACTAAAACAAAAAAATTTCCTCTGCCAATTCAGGTTGATACCTACTATACAACTTTAGAGCTTACCAGAGCACTGACAGGCTATATGTATGTATGTATGTATGTATGTTTATACATATATATATATATATATATATATATATATATATATATATGTGTGTGTATGAATGAAAAGTCCATGCTTTCCCAGAGTTACATAAAACACTCTGTATGAAAGACAGGAGTTAAATTTATGATTTTTTTCCCATGCTGCCTAAGTAAATGCAAAATATGCCAAGTTAATGCAAAGTAATGGGAGTAAAGAGAAAGCACTTACAACTGGGAGCATTGGAAAAGACTGTCTTGAATAAGGTGGCTTTGGGGCTGGTGCTTGAAAAGAACTAACACTTCCAATAGACATTCTGTCAAGAGGTGAGAAAGGAGAGCATTCTTGGGGTGGGGGCCAGCCTGTGATAGTATGTTACAATTCTCACTACTATAAGAATAAAAAATTCGGGGTATTTTCATCATCAATTAAATACACATTATGATTTTGGTCTATACAATTACATCTCAAGCATATTCTTGTTGGCATAAAGCTGACATTAACTGACAGTCTTTTTTTAAAAATCTATTTTATTTTAAATTTATGAACTAAACACACATTTCTATAATATAGTATGATAAAAAGACTTCCAAATCCATATATCCAACCCTATTCTTCTCTTAAATTCCATTATTACTAATCAACTTTTTGCTGAACATCTCTACCTGGATATCTTATTAGGATCTCAAGCTTACTATTTTCAAGACAGAATTCATTATATTTCCCCTCAATTCATCCATTTTCTCACCCTGTTTCTGTTGAGGACATCCTTCCAAACTCCTAAATCTACAATTTCAGACTCACCTTTGAAATTCTCTTTCTCTCTTCAAACCCCACATCAATGAATTGCTATATCATGCTGGTTCTGCCTGCACAGCATCCTTCTTCCCACTCAAACAGCTACTATCTCACTTCAGAACATCATTCTCATCTTGATTCTAACAGTAACTTCCTATCCCATCTCACTGAATCCAGTCTCTCTCCACTCTAACACATCCTCCATGCAACTTTCAAGTTAATATTCTTAATTATATATGACTTCACTAACCAAAATTTTTCATTAGCTCTATGAAAAAAAATAAATTCTTCCTTTTGGCATTTAAAAACTTCAAAAACCTTCCCTTCATCTATATTTACATTCTTATTTCATACTCTTCTTCTTCTAGTAACTAGTAAACACACCAGCTTGCTAGCAATTCCCCAAACTCTACATACCATTTCTTATCCCTACTACCTACTTGAAACCTCTCCTGAGCTTCTCATTGTCAATGATCCTTTGATCCTTTCTATTTTCTAATCTATACCCACTCTATGTCCAAGTAGAATATAAACCCCCTTGAGGAAAGAGACTATTTTATTTGTGGTTTTGTACTCACAATATTTAGCAGAGTGTCTTGCATGAAATAGATGTTTAATCAGTGTTTGTGGAATTAAGTTGACTATAATATTTATCTCATTTTATCCTTCCTAGAGTTGAGACAATTTAAAAGTTATAGTCCTTCTTTAAATTTATTTCTGATTCTGGAGGGTGAAGAGAAAGGAAGGACATTAATAGAATAAGAAGCTGTCACTTTTTTAATGGACCCTCATCCCTATTCTTTTCCACATTCAGACCAGACCCAGCTGGTTCATCTTCTCTGAATGTCATTGGCGAGAGCGATCCATGACTTCTTTATCCAATCTATAAAAGGAGAATGTCATACTTTAAGGACTTAGAGGAATTAGGAAGAGGATTTATTTTTTAAGAGAGAAAGTGAATTCATTTAAATTGAAAACTGATCTTACTCCTTAGAAGTGAGTTTGGTCTGCCAAATCCTTGTGCAAGGTAAATCCTCTGCTGGGAGTGATGGAAGCTGACAAGACATGGACCGTCTCCCCAGTCTCGGCCTCAACTCACTGACAGACGGGTGGTCAGGCAGATATCTTGATCTGTTGAATAGGCCTTATCCAACTTTAGTCCTAAAAAGAGCACAGACTGTGTGTGGCAAGGTCTCTATAAGTGAGTTTTGCGCTTGTCATATGCATTTATCTAAGCTTCTGGAACATGTAGGTTTATATTTAAGGGGAAAATGAATGTAACATTTATTTTCAGTTCACAATGGTAAAGAAGAAGGTGGTAATGAGGCACCTTGAATGGTCCCCACAAACACATCTCACTTCTAAGAACCCCCTTTCTCTCTATCTTGTGATCTGTGCTCATTCAGCTTGATTTTACTACTGTAATCTTCCTCCCTCTCCCTCATTTGACCAGAGCTACATTTACATTCTTTGCTTATAACTAAAATGACTCCAAATCCTGGTTTTTCTAATCAAATTGATAGTTCAAAGAAGGGGGTCACACTTTTGTTCATTAGGAGAGTGGGTAAAGTGGCAGCTGGAGAACTAGAAAACATCAAAAGAGAAAATAATAAGGAAAGAAATGTTTTAATTGATTTCCTTTTTTGTAGGGCACCACATGCTTAAAATGGTCCCAAATTGTTGTTCCAAAGGAAAACAAAGTGTGTGCAGCCTTGGCTCCACTTGACCCAAGGCACAGTGAAGATGTTACTAGGATTTCACCAGAACCACTGGGCAATGATTCTCCAAAAAATAAAATCACAACAACAAATAATGATAAGATGATCTCATCTTAATTACAGAAAATTTATGGAAACTCTATCTGACTCAATTTGAGGCTACAAGATTTAAAGTTAGTATAAGGGTATGACTGAAATGGATCTCATACCATGATCATACCACATGATATCTTTTTTTTCCTGAACACCCTTTTCAACCTGCTTTTATATATTTTTTTCTCCCACTAGAATGTAAGTTTCTGGAGGACACAGATTATCTTTTTTTTTTATTTCTATCTGCATTCCTAGTGCCTATAGCAGTCCATGGGAAACAGTAAATATTTAATATTTGCTGACTTACATGGGCCATGACATCAACTACAGGAAATATACAGATTTAGTCAGAAGGGAAACCCTCACTTGGAAAGGGATAAAAAGTTTAATAACATATGAATAGAATCATACATCAAGAGCAGTGAGACACAGTGGTAGATAGAGTATATAGAATGCTGATTATAGATTTAGGAAGACCTAAATGCAAATCCTATCTCTTGCTACTTAGTAGTTGTGCAACTCCACATTTAATTGCTAAGAGTCTCAGATTCCCTATCTGTAAAATAAGGAAGTTGGACAGCTGGCCTTTAATTCTCTTCCAACTCTGAATATCTGAGCATAAGATCTTGTCTAATGCCTTCATTTTATATTTTTAAAAAAATGAGATTCAGGAATGTTAAGTGATGTGATCAGGGAAAAATGTGCATAGTAAATAGCAAAAGGCAGGTTCCTCCAGGCACTCTGCCTTAAAAGCTGATGTTCTTTCAAATATTAAGATGAGAAAATCACAACAATGACAACAATGATGACAACAACGAAAACCTACTAGTATGTAAGATTGTTGATAGTACAGGATCAAAAATGTCCAAGTGAAAACTCCAAAGGTGTCAAATTAAAGTATTGTGCTATACTAGACACTGGATGAGTCTTTCAAAATGTATTCCTCAAATTGTTTTCCATTAAAGGGAAGGGGTGAGCTCCTCACCATCATATTCCACAACAGCTCATTCAGAAGAAAGAGCAATATGTTCTCCAAGGAAACAAGAAGGGCAACAGGGTCTTCTGACTCTCCATTTCTACAATGTAGAGCAGTCTGGTATGTGCCAAGGAAGGGAAACATTTAGCTATGCTTATCAGTAGTGTTACAATCACTGATTGCTAACATTCTATATGATAGGTAAAATCATTCAATATCTATAAAAGGGTACACACAATTTTTAGTCACTCTGTTAATATGAACAAAGTCCCCAGATAAGATACAATAAGGAACAGAAAGACAACACATAAAGGGGAGGGGGGGGTGTAGGATTCTTTCTACACATTAAAATCCTCTATCTCCCAAATAACTTCTGAAATGCAAGAGTTTAGGAAATCTCTGGAGTTCAATGAATTGCTATGGACCACCCAGTTACTCTATTAGGCCAAGAGAATGAGCTTGGTTGCCTTATTTGTCTTATTAAGATGGTCACTGTAAAGACCATGTCAATCTCACATTTTATGTCAAAAGATTTCAGAAATCTGGCATCACGGTATTTACACCTCTCACCAGAACAAATAAAAAAAGCTATTTGAGAGGGGAAAAAAAAACATTCCACCGTAGTAACAATGACAGAAGACATAGCTCACAAGCTGTCTACAGTCCCTGGAGTAACTGACATGTTTGACAGAGAATGTGTGTTGGTAACATTACTTGATTCTTGTTTTAAAGGGAAACTGAATTCATTTCTAGAAGGTTTAGACAGTAATAACTGAGAAGAAGTTTGTCTAAACAGAGCGACATCAACCATGTTGGGTTGACCTTGCTCTCTCCTACTGCATCCTTTGATCTTCTCCCATAAGCATAGCTTAACACACTAGGGGAAAAGGTCTCTGGACAGAACTGTGTAAAATAAAGGGCAGGGGAAAAGCTCTGAAATGAGAGTTAACATTCTACTTGGAGGAAAAACGAAATAGGTTGCCTGCATGATTCTCCTATGGGAAGACTTAGATGAACTGATGCAAAGTAAAGTAAGTAAAACTAGGAAAACAACTTTTGCATTGATTGCAATAATAATGTAATTTTTGAAAAAAATACAAAGAATGCAAAAATGGAAAGACCACCAGAAAAAAATTTCTATTTAATTCTGGTCCAGAAGAGAAGACAACAGAATGGACTTCCTTCCCTTCTATATCTAAAACAAGGTTCCCAACATCCCTTCTTTACATTAGCAGAGGGCAAGGGCATGGCATGCTGCATATTCCATTAAACTTTGACTAATTTTGCTGAGCTTGTTGTTTTTCTTTCTTTTCCCTCATTTTTCCCCTTTTTTAATCCTGTGACATAAAAAATAGCTCTCTGATTATGGACAAATTAATATTTGGGGAATTAAAAGTGACAGACAAAAGATGGAAAAAAATTTTTAATGAATACAATTATTTTCTTTTTTTTTAGAGGCAGCAGAAGAGGGGAGCTGCATTTATTCATACATACTAGAAATGGGTTTAGAGAAAGTGGAAAGAATTAGCAGGTTACTCTGAGCTGAGTATCAGGCCAGTGACTCCAGTGTATATTGTTGCAGAAAAACAATCTGCATCTACCTGTGTATTACTCAAATTATTTGTTGTTGAATCATTTCATTTATATTAAAATCTCTGTTACCCCCCTTTGGGGTTTTCTTTGCAAAGATGTTGGAATGGTTTGCCATTTCCTTCTCCAGCTCATTTTACAGATGAGGAAAGTAAGGCAAACAGAAAGAAGTGACTTGCCCAGGGTCATAGAGCTAGTAAGTATCTGAGGCCAGATTTGAACTCAGGAAAATGAGTCTTCCTGACTTCAGGTTCAGCACTCTATCTACTATATCATATGGAGCACCTATCACCACTGCCTAACATAAAAGACAGTTTTCACTTTTGAGGGGGAGAATGTCAGAACAAGTGAGTCCAGTTCAGGTAAAATCCTCCTTCAAAGTCCAAGAGATGTTTTTGAGACCGATTTGAATAGTCTGGTCACAATGGCAGTCTTTAGGATTTTGTTTTAAATATCATTACCTATTTCAAATGTCTTGATTGATATCTGTATCCCTATTTTATTTTATTTTAGTTTTTTAGTTTTTTGCAAGGCAAATAGGGTTAAGTGGCTTGCCCAAGGCCACACAGCTAGGTAATTATTAAGTGTCTGAGACCCGATTTGAACTCAGGTACTCTTGACTCCAGGGCTGGTGCTCTTTCCACTGCGCCACCTAGCCGCCCCTGTATCCTTATTTTAAAGGCCCAAGGGGAGTTGGAGGATACAATGAATCTATTACTTTCATAGTCTAAAAAAAAAATTAAATAAGATAACCATAACCTTCACTGTTGTTCAATGATATGTCTGTTGAGAATGGATCACCCTATCTCATCCAGACTGAAGAAGCAATAGCTACTCAAAGACCAAATCCCACTGCTGTACCACCTGGAAGCTACTCCATTTCAACCTGAATTGATTCACCTCTCCTTAGGAAGCCTGATGTCTTCTACTCATCATTCTCAGGGACTCACCCTATCAGTGCCAAATTTTACATGGATCTTCATGAACATTTGCTCTACTGCAGCTCAGTTTTCTAAATTCAAACCTTTGGCCTTCCCAAAGTAGCAGGAAAAGCTAACATGGACTACCACACTCAGGGCATTTCCGTTCATTTGTATAGCATTTGGCTTTCTAAAAAATTTTTCTTCCATTACTTTTCTGCTAATCCATATTGTTAGTTGACCACAACTATAACAATTTCCCACAAATAAAGAAAATAGATATTTTCCAGTGGCTTGAAAAAATGTTCCTTGCTCAAAAGGGATGACCTATGAAAAAGAATCAAGGAAATCAAAATTCAGTCAGTATTTCCATATTAAGAATTATGAGATTTGGGAAATTTTCCTTCAGTTTATAAGCTTCAGATAATTCCCTGAAGCATTCAAATTTCGGGCTTGAAAGGACTCACCTCACCTGAAGTGAAATAATAGAAACATCTTTGACAAGGTTCAGCAGATAAGCCAAGCTGTGCTATTCTTTAACCCTTTTAAGAATGTCAGAGATAGCTTTCAACTTTAAGCCCTTTTATTTTAAAGGTTCATGAAAAAGCAACATTGGTGCCAATCCACAGTCCCATAACCCAGATCAGATTCTCCTCGCCATCCTGCAATGACAGATGGAATCTATTCTGACTATTTAACATTTATTAGGCACAGAACAGTGGTGTGGGTGGTCCCATGAAGTCTGTCCCAAGAAGCTGTGACCACATGGAGCAGCTGGGAATGGGCTTTCTGTTCCCCTTGTTTGATGTACACTTGACTGAGGTGAGTAATCAAAGGGATAGTTTACAATTAGGCAAGGGAAAATTGTATCTTAAGTAACCTGCTTGATAATGGTCTTTGTACTTTCCTCCATGATCATAGGGATAGCTTAGGGATATATACATCTTAGGGATAGCTCATGAGAAGTCATGACCATTTCAGGTAAGGATGGATTTTTTTCCTTTTATGGGCTAATTAACATTCCTTTTTTCTTTGGTCACAACCTAGACCCCAGCCTTGATTAGACATACTGTCAATGTCTGGCATTGATCAAATGAAGAAGGAAAACTGTGGATAAATCAGGACAAATTCAACTCTATTAATGGGAAAGTTAGAAGTATATCATGTACCCAGAAATTGGTCAATAATAATATCATCATATATAAAAAGTTGTAGATTATACTTCAGGAAAGAACTGATTGTTCATTCATCAGATGACAGTTAAAGTCAACAAGCTTGTAGCATATATAGAGGGCTTAAGAAATTTTAAAGCACTCCTTAATGACTGAAATCTATCCATCCTTCACAGTTAATATAGAACACAGAGCACTAGAATGAGCTAATGGAAGAGGGGAACTGCATTCATTTATACATAGTAGAAACGGGTTTAGAGGAAGTTTAAAGAATTAGCAGGTTACTCTGAGCCGAGTATCAGGCCAGTGACTTGTATAATTGTTTTAGGTGAGATATTGTAAAAAGAGTTCCAAGTTTAGAGACAGAATATATGACTTGAATCCAGGCTCTGGCACATAATATCCATGTGACTTTAGACAACTCATTTTAGCTTGCTACCTCAGTTTCTTCAACTGTCAAAAAAGGGGTGAAGGAGATGTGCTGGATAACCCCTGATGTCCTTCCAACTCTACATCTATGATAATATGAATATTGACATTACCATGTGATCAATATATAAGCATAAATTATGAGCCCCTCTGGGGTGAGCTGAGACACTACCTTTGACGGGAGGATGAATAACAGATGGGCAGGCAAGATTCCACCTCTTCCATTCAGTTATATTCCAGTTATGGTCAAGTCCTTAATTGCATGCCAAGAAGTTCCACAGCAGACCACACTACTCTTACAACTGCCAGTAATTTAAACTTAACTTAAAGTATTAATTAGGGAGAATAACAATGATTATTTATTTATTTTGTTTAGAACCTAGTAGTCTATCCCTAGAAAAGATCTGAGGAGTATTAAATTTAGTGTTTCTGAGTAATCATGAAGGCTCTTTGAACTCTAAGAGACAATGAGATATGCTGATTTCTTGGCATTCCAATTGGATTCAATAGATATGCCTATCTTTAGATGAGGAGAAATGTAAAGAGGCAGAAGTGTCCGCATCATAAATCACCTAAGAAAAAACACTTAGCCAAAACCACCTTTAAAAGACAGGGAGAGAGGCCCTGGTTCATATTCAAAGGTTCAGATTGCTGAGCACTGAAGCAATAAAGCTAAGTGTGAAACCAGCAAGCCTTTCCAGCCTTGGCTGCCCCTTGCCAATTTATTATAAAAAGCATACTTGCTGATATAGCATGCCTTTAAAATGATCAAAATGACAGATGGCTGCTGCAGAAACACAGCCTTTTTATAGTACTGATATTAATCAGGAGAGATTGACAGTGTCCCTTTAATCTTTTAATTAAAAAAGTACATTTCATATAAAATAGAATGGTGCTACTCTCGAGCTTTTCCAAGTACTTCTATAGGTTCCAAAATCCCAAATTATTTCCAATTTAATAACTTGGGTTATTTTCCTCCCCCCAACTCCAAACAAAAGAAGAATCATAGTGTCTCTAAAGTGGTAATATCTGCTACTTTGCCTCTGTCCCCTGGGAAATTTTCTTGCCTTTTCTGGTAGGTCACAATTTTCTTATCTATAAAATGGACAGAAATTCTGTCAATTTCCTCTACTGATGAAAACTGCAAACCCTCTATATCCTAGCAGTGGTCTTTGTGAGTAGTTGTAATGAGTATCTTCTGCTTTAGCTAGGAAGTCCTCAAAATTGTTTTCTCCTGAACTTTTCTCTACCCCACTTCCAATCCCTCCACAGGAAGAAAACCTAAACAGACATTTCAAAAAACTGAAAAATATCCTGCTTATACATAGGCCAATAAAATAGAAATCTTAGCAGTTTTCTAGTTATGATGATTACTGAAGGCACAGGAAGGGTAATAATAAAATGGAAATCACTGCTTTCTTCTCTAAAGATATCTATCTCTTTTGGGAGTAGAGAAGAAGTAAAGCAAGAGGGGCTAAATCAGGTATCATACTCCTTTGAGTATGCCTACACTTTTCCCCAGTCCCAAAATTCCCTATCCCCCAAAATATTCTTTAATAAAACCCACTGAAATCTATCATTGGGGTCATTATTTCAGTTTATAGCACAGTAAAGTGAGGGCTAACTCTGGAATCAGAGAGACAACCTCAGTTCAAATCCTGATTCAGATATTCTATCCATATAACTTTGGCTTATATAACCTTAACTTCTCCAGGTCTCAGTTTCTACATCTATAAAATGAGAGGTCAGACTAGATGATTTCCCAAGTTCCTCTAAACTCTAAAACTATGATCATCTATGATTTATGATTTCATTTTAAGAATGTGGTTTATATTCAAACACTATGACAACTACTTCAATATTCTCCTTAAGCCAATTCTCCTTAAGCCAATGTGGGCAGAGCCTCTATGACAACATAAGCACATCCTCTGATGAGTAATATACAGAAAACACAAAATGAAATCACATGGATCTTGACAGTTATCAGAAGCATATTATTTTTAAAAATTCTATACGAATAGAGCTCTCAATATAAAAGATCTTTGGACTATGAAATTTCTTAAATAGGTTTAGTCAATACTGTCCTCTCCACAGGAAAAAAAAACAATGATCCTTAAAGATTACCTACTAAACCATTGAAAATTACAATTTCAATTTGGTACCCCACAATTCTTCAAAGAGAGCTCAAACTAGGCACTTATTTCATTATTAAAATCCTATGTTTTATTTTAATATCTCTACCAAATAAATGAGAGGCACACAGCCAACATCTTATAAACTTTTTAACACCTTAAGGATCCAAGATCCTGCCAGTATGGGACATTTCCTGCAAGCCCTCTAAATCCTAGCAGTTAGTCTTTATAAAAAGCTCTTGTCAACCTTTTGATAAGCCTCTGTGACTTAGTGAAGTGAGTCCTCACAATTGCTGGGTCTGTCCTTGAAGTCTAGATTTTTAAAGCTTGATAGAGCTCCTGTTCTTGCCTAGCTTTTGAGAAGCCAATGCTACCTGGTACCATGATGAGTGAGGCTTTCAGTTTGGGACTGGATATAAACACTGCAAAACTCAGTGGAGGTAAATTCCTTCTTTCTGCTCTAAAACTCACAGGTTGACTGATAAAAGTACCAACCACACCAGAAAAGCCACTTTTCATGTGTTTTCATTTGATGCTGTGCTTGGCTGTGTACAAAGGGAGTTTAAAAGGGCACTATCTTCTGTATGCTTTCAGTGAAGAAGTTAGGTATTTATGACATCCATAAAGTTCAATATAATAATAGAGAAGGCTATTCCTGAAAAGCCTGATTTTAGTTGAGACACAGCATTGAGGAGAGAAATAAGGCTTCTGAGACCAATTTCTAAAATTGCTCCCAACTCTGTCCATAATCCTGCTAGATCTGATTTCAACACAAATCAGAGGATCCAATCATAAGCCTTTGACTTTCTGCTTTGTATAATGACATTGATATATTTATGCTTCATAAATGAAGGTAATGTTACTGATCTACTAACACTAGATACGAATGATGAATTTTTTTAATCATCATCATCATAACCATCATCATCAGAGGTAATATGACAAAATAGATATATCAACTGACCTTGGAGTAGGAAGAAATTGGTTCAAATACCACCTTGGAAACATGCAAAGCAGCATAATTCCAAGCAAGTCACTTAACCACATGTCTCTAGGATTACAAGTTGCAGGTCAGGTATGGAATTGCATTGGTGGAAGAATTTCCTTCCCTGGGATTCAACTGCACAATGAAAATGGAGATTTGGACCTTCATAATAAAAAAAAAATGAATGAAGATGTTAGGGTTTGGGCTAAAAGCTGGGCATTTGTTTTTATTTTTCCTTCCAGTAGTGGCCAAAATCATTTATATCTATTATGAACCAATAAGGAATTGAGGCAGAATTTAAACACAGGCCTTCTAATGAAGTTTAATCCTCTTTGCTACTGACACACTGCTACAAGTTCTATTTGAGGTTTGTATTCATGACCCCCAAATCTTGATATTTTTACTACTGATCTCTTAGTTCTGTTGGAAACCAAATGTGTTGATTACATGATTAAAAGCAGCTTGATATTTGGAAATATCCAGATGTTTCAGGTCACATAACCATAGTCTGTATCTCAGACAACTATATCTGCAATTGTCTCTGCAGGTATTCAACCCAATGATGCTTACATTGATGTTTCTGTCTCAGTGGTATACATGTCAGATCCAATGGGAGCTGCTCTAATTCTTCCCTTCTGTCTCTTGATACCATAAAACAGTTCAGAATCATTTAAGTACCTCCCATTCAGGAATTGTACATACAGATGATTAGAAACTAACCCTGGCTATATAAAGACTAGGGTCATAAGTTCAGGGGATACAGTTCTTGCCAGTATACTGAAAAAAGAGGCTTTCAGATAGGGCTAGCTGCTGTTCCATCTATAAGAAGGTGTGAAAGTGGCTATTCGTGAGAACCTATTAGGAAACTGAAAAGGTACTACTTGGCCAAACCATAGAGTCTCTTCAGGCTTAGAGGCAATGAAATATCCAGTGTCGAGAATGTTGAATCAGAAAAAAAAGTGGGTTTAAATTTTTGTTCTAATACTAAATGAGTTTGTGATCCTAAGTAAGTCATTAAAACTCTATGTGTCTCAGGCAACTCCCTTAGATTTACTTACTAGATGCTCAGAATCTATAATGTGGGGAGAGAGTTTCAGAGATCAGACATTTATTGTAGCAAATAAAGATCACTCATCTATGATTAGGTTTATACTCTATACCCATCAAGCTATTCTAACTTGACTAGAGCACCAAAGGGCAACAGGCAGGCATACATGGGTATGAGCTGATTTCAACACATTACAAATAAGAATATATACCAGAGTACAGGGTTAAGAATGCTATCAAATAAATGAAGGATTGAAAAAGAATTCAGGCCAGTTACATAGAAAGGATAAACAATAAATGATGGATAGTCCACCTGTATCACTAGAGGAATCCTTGTAGTACTTGAGTTCAAATGAAGCCTCAGACACTTAATAATTACTTAGCTGTGTGATCTTGGGCAAGTCACAACCCCACTGCCTTGCAAAAAAAAAAAAAACAACCAAAAATAAAAAATAAATAAACTAGAAAATTCTAGGGATCTGTGACTCTGTGACAATGATTTCCATGGAAAAGGTTGAACTTCGTAGTTGGACAATCAGGTGAAATCCATTAACAGGAGCCTCTTGGAATCTTTGTGGTAATAAGAGAAATTCAGGGAAGGCAGGGTGGCTAGGTGGCATAGTGGATAAAGCACCGGCCCTGGAGTCAGGAGTACCTGGGTTCAAATCCGGTCTCAGACACTTAATAATTACCTAGCTATGTGGCCTTGGGCAAGCCACTTAACCCCGTTTGCCTTGCAACCCCCCCAAAAAAAATGAAATTCAGGGAAGGCTTTTAGAACTTTGGGACTGTCCTCTGACAAAATTATACTGGATGACAGTAGCAAAGGATGGGAAGATGTGCATTTGCTGTAATCTATCAGAGGGAATATTCAGGACCATTGGGATAGTAGAGTATAAAATCAATACAAAAAATACTAAATTAAAGAAGAATTGGAGTTTACTTCATCCTCTGAGATAATTAAATGGTAAAGGTTCCTTTGTATTATGGCAAATCCCATGAAATGGAGAATATCTCACATGTTACAAAAAGTATTTTGTTCTTGGTGGCAAAGAATCCAGGGCAGGAAACAGGCAACTAACCTGATATTAAGTTACTGTAGAAATAGAAGGCATTTGGTGAAGGGAATATTCACTTATTTAATTTTTTCTCAGGTGTGGGGTGATTCCAATGCAATTGTCATTCTAATGAAAATGTTTAATAGCATATTTTGGCTCAGGGTACCAGAAAGAAAGATAAGTACTCTAAGGCCCCAACCCTTCATGGTATAGAATGGAAGAAGACAGACTCTGGACCAGGGATTTATAAATGATCATGGAGTTAGATTTAGAAAGGACATTTTATTTTGTCTTCTCTGACCTCTAATTTTCTATATAAGGAAATTAAGGTCCAGAAAGGGGAAATGACTTGCCCAAGACCCTAAGGGAAAAGACAAAACTGTGAGTTGAACTCAGGTCTTCTGATTTCAAATCCAATAGTCTTTTTACTATTCCACTGTTAGTCTATTCTCTTTCATTTGGGGGCAGATATGGCATATGTACCTCCATTAACATACTACTAGGATACTGGACTATTGCTATGGCAATAGAGTTTTGTTCACTTCTACCTGGTTGCAAAGGCTCTCAGCAACCACCTACTTGTCTGTCTTCAGAAGACCAGTGTCAGTAAATTCAAAACACTCACCAAAAACTTTAGCTGTCATGGGATGAGTTGTTCTGGACAACCTGGGAAGCCAAAATCTAATATTCGGGCGAGCTGTGATCTTCACAGGTGGAGAGGATACTATCCTTTGATAAAATCATAGTTTTAATTAAAAAGCCATCCACCAAACCTGAATCCTTGGACAGATAAATTCTAGTATTACAGTTTGCAAATGATAGTACCAGTCCATTCCTACTTTCTAAAAGCAATTTGCCACACTCCACAAACATATTGGCTAAGATGGTTCACCTAACAAATAAAACCAGATCTCCCAAATTTTTCAAAGAGCCCTTGTGTCTTCTAATCTATCACCTGGGTAATGTGTCCAGAGTGGCATTTCGTAATGACAGCAACATTCCAACAAATCAATAGTTATTTAATTCCCAACAAGCTCCCGAGTCCATTAAACCTGATTACATTCACCCATTTCAGTTGGGTGCAGTTATTTTTCCTACACCGGCACTTAATCTATAACAGGAACTTATGAGAACTTTCAAAAGCAATTTCAGCATCAATCAGCATAGAGTGAAAGGCACGATTTGCTTGTAATTATTTATTGGACAGGATAGCAGAGGATCTGACAGAGCTCCTGGTCCTGACCTTCACCCAAAATCTAAAATGGAAATAAGAAGAGTTGCCTGTAAGCTTCCAGTCATGCCCTCATATCCCACAGGAGCAGTAGTTGCCCATGCCTGCCTGGACCAAAAAACACAGACATTTCAGTATTGATAATGGCCAATCTCAGGTAGATCAATTTATTTCTACTTCATACACATGTGGCTGATATCAAGTAAACTCTCCAGTGAAGGCGCCAGCCAGCAATCCGGAATTATTGAGCTGTTCAGCTGTTTGGAATCACCCCAGGTTTGCTATCCTAGCCAGCCTTTTGTAATAAACAATGGGTTACAATGAAGGTTGGGGGGAAAAGTAATGTGTCTGCCCAATGATCTGTGCTGAAGACTTTTTTTTTTAGTTCAACTCTAATGAGCTGGGCTGAATTTTATTCACTTCACTCACTACCAAACTACAGATTTGGGGCATCTGGGTGAGGGCAGGGGGATCCTTTTCTTTGCTTATTCGCTATGAATAACAATTAGATTGTATTTCCTTCATATAGAGCAAAGTATCATAGAGAAGGGGTTATTTTACATTAAAGGCAGATTTCAGAAAAAAAAAAACCTGCTGGAAAATAACCAGAAAATGTTGGAAAGATAGTACTGGAATATAATCATGCAAAAAACCTTACAAATACTATACCACAGAATATCTAGACTAGTAGAATTGTTAAACTAGAATGAGGAAGGAATATTAGAAATCCTTTCACCCAATTCCCTTATTTTACATATGAGAGAGTGACTTGTCCAAGATCATATAACTATTTAGTAGGAGAGTCAATCTGAAAACACAGGTGTCAAGTGTTTGATCACTACACATTAGACCAAAAACTGCAGCTTGCCAAATTCTCACAGTGAAGACAGATATTTTTCTAAGCAAAAACAAAGTCCCTTGAAAATATTTGGAAAAATTATCTGAAATACAATGCTAGCATATTTGCTCTGAACTCCATGATGGAATTAACTCCTAGTTAATTCCCCAAAAAACCCAAATATGTTTCAAGTCACCAATTTCTTGCCATCATTAAAAACTCAAAGGACTGATGTGGGGTTCCTATAATAATCTCTAAATTTCATAAATTAACCATCATTGCATTATTCCATCTTACCAAAAAAATTCTATTAAAACAGACATTTCATGTGAAGTCTAACATATGAATTAATGCATATTTAATGTTACTCATATTTGCTGGGCTAAAGCACTTAGCTGAACCACATCATGGTAAGTTACTTTCCCTCATGATCTGCAGTGGGAATGCTGAGTCCCTCAGAAAGCTGAAACGGATAGCAAATCCTTTGCCCTGTGGTCAACCTCTTGAAGCAAAGGCATGAATGTTAAGCAGCAGGCAGATCAATACAAGCAAATATAGCTCAACTACACCATTTATTCAGCCATGAGAGATGTCAATACACAGATTAGGGTGATCCATCTTTTTGATTTCCTACTGTCTTCTCACTGACTACATGAGGGCTTTTTCCTGTATTAAAAGTGTTTGCTTTCTCAACCATAAAAATTCCAATTATTACTCTAAGTGCACCAGAGTTAAGTTGCTTGTTGGAAGCGGCCTTGAATTACCTGAACAAGTCCCGTGAAGTACGGTGCCGCGGGCACAATCATGGGCACTCCGTAGGGATGTAGCAAAACTCCTTGAGACGACAACATGGTTTAAGTGATTGTATTACTCCCACTCAAGCTAAACACATCAATTGAAAGTTAGGCGAAAATCTATAGACCAAGTTCTTCCAAACTACAAAGCTTAGAGCCAAATAACTTCTGTCAGGGCCCAACCCCTCGTCAACTCGGAGGAAAAAAAAATCTACATCAGCAACTCTTAATGTTAAAGTTTTCTTCCCAGACAACGAAGAGAGACAGCAGCTGCAAAGCTGAAGCTACCAAAATGGAAGGTGCTATTTTGGGAACAGCTTGTCTAACATGACTAACCAAGTACTCTTTGTTAATTTAGCTTTGCAAAAAAAAAAAATGAGAGGAAGAAAGCAACAAGATTCAAGCGATTCCAAAATGAATTCTGCCAAATGGTAGATGGTTGGTGCCACATAAGGTTTTGGGAAGATACATGGAAAATAAAAAGTGAGAAAGAAAATATAGGTCGATGTTTAAACTTGAAGCAACTTGTTAATACATATAGCTTTGTTCATTTATGAATGCTAATTTTTTAAAAAGAAACAAAATTATGGAAAACTATAATAGTGTTTAGAACACTGCTATTGTGTGTTCATTCACATAAATTTTGAGGTAAATATTTTCTGATTATTAAACTTGACTCTCAAATTCTGAAGCATTTCTTGATGAAAGATACTATTAAATTTTGAGATATAAGACAGGGTCTATACAACATCAAAAATCTGGATGAGATCTGAAAAACTCAGGTAAAAATCTGAACTTTCTATCTCCAACATATTTGCAAACAGCCTGATGAAGACTGACAGCAATTTTTTTTTTGCCAGTTTAGAACCAGATGTTAAGCACAGTGTAGACATTGCTCTATATTCTCCATTCTGAAAGGCATAGATAGCAGCTGTGCTTTTGATCTTCTGGTTTTGTCTAGTGGGAGGGAAGGTTGTTATATTTAGATATTTCACTCTTTAGCAGGCAATTATATGAAGGTCCAATGTGTTGTGTCCACTTAGGTGATATTCAAAGTGGAGAAGAACTTACAAGAAATCTTTCAATAACACCTGCTGAATACATTCCAACCCTTAAATATAAACAGGAAAGATGTTTGAAATATGCTGAAATGGGGAGGGGGAGTTAAAGGTACCTTAAATTACATTCCACTGTTGCCTTCTCATGAAACCAAACACAAATTCCTGTACTCTGAGAGAGCCTTTATACTAATTTTAGTTACTTAAATTAGCAGAATAATTGCTTTTCTAGATAACAATAATAGATAATATTTAGCACAAAATTTCATTTAAAACTGAATTTTGGCCATCTTGAAAGCTTTTTTTTTTTATAACTGACACTGATGAATCAAACAAGCGCCATTAGCAGCTGTAAGCTGACCCCTCTTACTTAACAGCCCGATACGGTTTCTAACTTTAGATTTGGAGCTGTGACTCCCAACATGGCATTTCTAAGAAGTTACCAGTGAGGACAGAAAAGTCATGATGGGATATAGCCATGTTTACCTATTCCTGGTTTCCATTTATAGACAGCTTCACTCTTGGGTTTGAGTTGGGGAGGTGGGGGAAGGGTAGGGATTATTTCTATCAGACTGTATTAATCAGTTCAAATTATGTGACTTTATAGGAGTAGAGAAAACAGTCCCTGGCAAGTTAGAAAACCTGGGTTCTAATACAACATCCAACACTTAAATATGTGATCCCGAGAAAATTATTTCCCTTCTTTTGAGTCTCTTACTTCAACTACACTATAAAGGGGCAATATTACTTACTTAGTAATAGATTTGCTATAAGGGTCAAATGAAATCCTATACAAGGAAATTTTTGAAGAAACCTAAAGAGACATATGTACATATTATTATAAGATTCTATTACCTCAAATGAGAGGTAACATGGCATTGTAGAGAACCAGTTTTGAAGACCTGGGTTAGAATCCTGTCTGATAACCAGAAGTCTATAATCACTGTTAAAGTAACTACCTCTCAGGTCCTAGACAATTCTCTAAGATTCAAAATGATAGACTAACTGATATTATCCATTAGTAAAGGATCTTTCTACCAGAAAATTCTGATACTAATGAACTCAATGGCATGGAATACCATATTCTCTTATTCCCCTCTCATAAGTGCATAATATTGACATCACAAGGAATGAAAAGCAAAAGGTTTTCACAAAAATTTGTTTTTAAACAAGATTTTTACTCTTACTTCCAAATAATATAAATAGCAATATCTAATATTAATACTGGGTATACCCAAAATTTCATTGTGATCTTAAACTATTAGCTTAAGCATTTGCTTTAGACTGAACTAAGATTTGAGGGACAGATTCTTTAAGTGCTTTAACATGTCCAAAGTAATTCACACCTCTCAAACTGGCCAATATGACCAGAAAGGACAATGATCAATGTTGGAAGGTATGTGGGAAATCTGGGACACTAATACATTGTTGCTGGAGCTGTGAACTCATCCAGCCTTGCTGGAGAGCAATTTGGATTGCACCCAAAGGGCAATAAAAATGTGCATACCCTTTGATCCAGCAATGCCACTACTGGGTCTATGCCCTGAAGAGATCATGAAAAAAAGGAAAACATCACTTGTACAAAAATATTCATAACAGCCCCATTTGTGGTAGTGAAGAATTCAAAATTTAGTGAATGTTCATCAATCGGGGAATGGGTGAACAAATTGTGATGTATATATATATATGTATATACATATATATATATATATATATATATATATATATATATATATATATATATATATATATATATATATAGAGAGAGAGAGAGAGAGAGAGAGAGAGAGAGAGAGAGATCTTATGGAATATGGAACACTATTGTTCTATTAGAAACCAGGAGAGATGAGAATTCAGGGAAACTTGGAAGTACCTGCATGATCTGATACTGAGTGAGATAAGCAGAACCAGAAGAACATTGTACACACCATAACAGCAACATGGGGTTGATGATCAATCTTTTTTTTTTAGTTTTTGTAAGGTAGTGGGGTTAAGTGGCTTGCCCAAGGCCACACAGCTAGGTAATTTATTAAGCGTTTGAGGCCAGATTTGAACTCTGGTACTCCTGACTCCAGGGCTGTTGCTCTTTCCACTGCGCCACCTAGCCACCCCAGATGATCAATCTTAATGGACTTGTTCATTCCATCAGTGCAACAATCAGGCCCAATTTTGGGGTATCTGTGATGGAGAACACCATCTATATCCAGAGAAAGAATTGTGAAGTTTGAACAAGGAACAAAGACTATTACCTTTAATTAAAAAAAAACATTAACTTATTATGTAATTTTGCTGTATCTTATACTTTATTTTCTTTCCTTAAGGATATGCTTTCTCTCTCACATCACATTCAACTTAGATCAGTGTATAGCATGGAAACAATGTAAAGACTAACAGACTGCCTTCTGTGGGGTGGGGGGAGGGAAATGAGATTGGGGGGAATGAGTTCACAGCTCCAAAATATATAAATAAATTTTAAAAAATAAAGTAAGAATTTAGACCACCTGGGGTACTATAGGGTATTATTATTATTATCATTATTATTACCATTTTACATATAAAAACTGATGTTTAGAGAAGTTAGGTGACTTCACTAAAGTGACCCAACTAGTTAGTACCTGAGAAAGGATTTGAACCCAAGTTTCTCCTGGGTCCAATTTCATGTTCCATCTACTACACAATACTACCAGTATTATGGAAATTAATAGTTCTTCTATTATATATAGTTTCAAGTTTCAAATTAAGTATACAATAGAACTGCAAGATCATGTAGGTTACAAGTGAGGATAGCTACTCAAAAAATCTACATTCTTGAATGAGTAAAGTCAAGAGTTGGGAAGAAGAAGCCTTTTGAATGGATACTTTTCTTAACTCTGGAACTGTAGAGTAACTTTTTGGAGACAAACTCAGTTGGGACAATCTTTACTTTTCCAGAGATACTTTCTGTCTCTTAAATTTGCCTGAGATGGAAACAAAAATAGTAAATCACTAGAGAAATATATTTACTACCTTTACCACCAAAAATCTGAAAATACATTTCCAAAGAATGTGTTTTGTATCATTAACCACTTTGAGAATAACAAAATATAATTCATTTTGTCCCAAGTTTTGAAGCCAGCCTTCAATTAAATGACTAATTTATATTCCTTTTGTTTTTTCACTTTGCCTCCTATCTGTATTCTCTCCTTTCATGTTACTTCCTTTGTATCATTTGATGTATCCTTATGTAGTTTTTCAGGGATTTCCTTCAAGTAAAATTTTTACTTATAACTTCTTTGATTTTTTTAGCTTCCTTTCCCTAAAATAATCCTCTTCTCATCTTTCCTCTCTCTCAATCCATGATCAAACTCCCTTCTCAATTGCTGACTCTTTGATTCCCTTCTGTCATGTCTTTGTATTTTAATCAAATCTTTCCCCTGCTCCTTTTATTTTCCACCCCCCCTTTCTGTGTCTCAGTATACCTCCCCCAATCAAATATGCAGAATTTGGGATTGTAAATGATTACACCATCCACCCCCATTCCTTCTGGGTGACAGCCGCCCAAAGACTAAATGTCAGCTTAGAAGAGAAGAAAGCAGAACACAAAATCAAAAGAACAGGGTAAAGGTGAAGGTAAAGCATTATGATAATAGTCTTGATTATTTAGCAGATCATATGTATAAACACACACATATGCATCTACATACATATGTATATATAGTCCAAGAATTCCATTAGTTTACAATTTGTTTACATTGAGTTTACATTTAAGCTTACAAGTGTAAACCAAATTCCATTTGGTTTACAATTCTCATTTACTAGTACTTATATCCACACAAAAATCCAAAATGAAGCATGATTTTTTTTAAGTCTCAGAATAAACTGAATTTTAAAACATTCTCTTGTACAGAATGCTCACACATCTATGGTATGATGGTAATTGAATTTTTTAATGATGACCTGAAAGTACTGAAAATTTCTAATACTACTCCCAAATAATCAAATAATAATTTATGCAGAGGATCGTTTAATAATGATGATGGTATTTCATTTTATTGAAACCCACAAAAAAAGAGGTAATTTTTGATTACCAGACTAAGTGAAAACCAGACTGGGGCTGTCCAAAATGCTACCTGCAGGCTGCATATGGCCTGCAGTGCAATTTCATGCAGCTCCCTATGGATTTACTAAATGGTTTAGTAAACAAAGCTGTGCTACTGTAGAGCTCTCACTAAAATGGCAAATCAAAATATATTGTCTTTTTTTCAATAAAAACTTTTAAAAGTGTTATTGGACAGCCCTAACGTAGACTATTCCTTTTTCAGTCTTAGCTGAAAAATACAAAATCAACTATTGTAGCTCTCTAATACATTATGCTATGGGTAATGTACAGGGAAGTAATTTATACTGGGATAATCAAGAAATTACTATAATCACAATAGAGCAGTTATCTGAATATCTTCTAATCAGATTACTTGGTTAGAGTAAAGATAGCTGAAATAACAATGGGGAATTCTACTGTTTGTATTTATATTAACAGAAAAGCCTATGAGGTATCCTTCTGCAGTTCTTTCCATTCCATTATATCTTCTACTTCCTAACTTAAGATTCAATTAAACAACAACAATGTGAGAAGATCAACCTTGATGGAAGCAGCTCCTCTCAGCAGTTCAGAGAGCTAGAACAACGGTTTTATACTGGCTATAGACTATGTTATCCCCACGCAGAGGAACAAAACAAAACAAAACAAAACAACACACACACACACAACTTCAAAATCTGATGAACACTTTATAAAAATTTTCTCTTATGTATCTCTTTCCCTTTATCCTAATTCCTCACAACGAAAATAACTAATCTATAAGCATGTTTATCAAAAATATTTAAGTAAAATGTTAACCTGACTGTTCACGACTAAAGGGAGGGGGGGTGGGGAGGGAGGGTGGAGGGAAATTTTGTAATTTAAAAATATACATATGCATATGGATGAATGTTTAAAAAAATAAAATAGATGAACTTAAAAAAATTCACAAATCAGTTTGCTACTCCTAGGTGCAAAGCTTTCAGTGGTTTCCTACTTCACAAGAAATGGAATCCAAATATTTCTATCCTGTTTTGAAAGACCTTTATCACTTAAATGTCTGAATAGTTCATAAAGCACATCTTCCATTCTGACCAAGCTAATCACCTCACTATCCCATGAACCTATGATGTTCTTTCCTCTATTATAGATTCTTCCGTACAGTCATATTGCTCCTTCTCAGCCTCCTTTGCTGAACCTTCATGAAGATCATGCCCACTAACCTTGTGTATTCCACAGAACTATGCTTTTGGTCCTCTTCTCATTTTTCTTTATATTATTATTCACTTGAAGTTCTCATCAGCTTCCATAATTTCCATTATCAATTCTACACTGATGATTCTCAGGTCAATTTAGCCAGCCCTAACCTCTCTCCTGAGTTCCAACTGCTTAGTAGATATCTCAAGAGGTCTCAGCTGTCCCAAAGATATCTTAAATTCAATGTGTCCAAAATGGAAATTATCATTTTTTCCCAAAAGTCTCCCATTTGACCTTCCCTTTTACTGCTGAGTGTACTACCATTCACCCGAGTCACAAAGATCCAACCTAGGTCTTTTTTACTTTCCTTATTTATTCTAATGCCAGGTCCTGCCAGTTTTACTTTCATCACATCTTTCCACTTATCTCTCTCATTTTGCAACTGAACTATTGCAGTAGCTTCTGATTGGTCTCCCTTGCTCAAGTCTATGCCTATTCCAATTCATTCTCCACTTAGCTGTCAAATTAATCTTAGAGACACAGGTGTACAGATATGACTTTATCAAACCCCACCCCATTCAATCAACTCCAGTGCCTCCATATCATCTTCAGGATCAATATAAAATCTTCTTTTTTGTCATTCAAAGTCCTTTACAACCCAACTCCCAGCTACTTTTACTTCCCATCATGTATTCAGAGATCCAGTGACACTAGCCTCTTTGATATTCCTCTTCTGATACCCACCATCTCCAGACTCCAAGCATTTTCACTGACTGTTCCCCATTCCTGTAATTCTCTCCCTCTTTATCAGGTTTTTTGTTTTTGATTTTGTTTTTGGTTTCCTTCAAGCTGAAAGTAAAATCCATCCTTCCATAGCAACTTTTTCCTGATCCATCTTAATGCTTGTCCCTTCCCTTAATTTTTCTCAATATTTTCTGCATATAACTTACTGTACAAAGTTGTTTTCATGTTGATTCCCCCATTGGACCTTGAGTTCCTTGAGTGTAGGGACAACACTCCAGAAGCTTAGAGAACTAAAGTGGTGGATCAAGGGTCACATAACAACGGAAGGATTTGAATTTCAGTCTTCTTGACTCCAGATCCAACCCTCTGTCTATCAGGCCACTTATTTGCTGAAGAAATTCCAGAACCCCAGGCAGATTCACAGACACCCTAATTAACACTGAACTAAGAGTGAAAATAGAATGTCATTCCCAACTTGGTTGTCTAATTGCACCTTGACTTCAAGTTTGAAGACCCAGAATTGACTCATTGAATGGGAACATTTAAATCTTCATTAGTATCACACACTATCCTTTCCAACAACAAATGTTTGGTGAATACTAACTAACCATGTCTAGAAGTACAAAATCCAATCACAATTTGAAAGACTTTTTGTTGCTATTTTGGGGAAAGGGGGGGTAGATTGGGTTTTTTTGTCTGTTTGAGAATTGTAAAACTTTCCTTGGAGGAAATGGAATATTTTAGGAACCGGAAAAACTATATCCAGGGATCTCTAAGCTAGGTCCTTTCCTAAAACATGCTTACTGAAAATAATGTTTGCAATAATTTGCATATTTACAAGGGAATGGGATAGAAACCCAGGCCTATAAGTTCACTGGTAAAGGAAACATTTCTTTACCAGTGCAGGTCAGCATCTTCTCTGCAACTTAAAGCCTTAGAAAGCTACCTAGGGCCTTGAGGAGTTATGCTGAGTTGCCCAGGGTCATATAATCAGAAGTCAAAATGAATTCATTTTCCTGGTTTCAAGGCCTGTTCTCTAAACATAATGCCCTGTCATTTTTAAAATTTTATATATAAATAAAAAAAAGAAATGTCTGCATAAATATGATAAGTGAATATTACAGATATAAAATGCATATCTACTCATAGATATTTTACATGCATTTTGTATCCCTATATATTCATAAGGATACATATATTTACCTATATATATATGCATGTACTTATTGACAGAAAATTGTTACTATAATGTCATAAATTATTGTTATAAAATATCCTTATAATGTCAAAATTTCACTAATGTCCTTACATTCTTACTCTTAAGATATTTATTCTTGATTAAGTTGCGCTGAAAGCACATCTAGATTTCTACTATCTCAGGGATGTTACCTTTTGGGCATCCAAGCTCAAGATTCAGCTTGAACTGAGATGCCTACAAGGTAACAACCCTTGAGCTATTCTAATGAACTTTTAGTGACCTTGCCCCCTTTCCTTGGGATGCATGGCATGACAGGCAAAGCAATAAAAATGAAGTGGTTGTTCTTGCCCAGACTGCCAAGGATCAATGGAGTCTCAAGACCAGGCCCTGATATTTCACCTCTCTTTCTAAAACTATAAAAAATTTTTAATGGATCTCTTTGGTAGGGAAATCGACTGGACAGCTTCCAAGTTCTGCCAACCTGCTATCTCAATTAAAGGCACTTTATTATTCCTCAACTTATAACTTTGATTTACTGCAGGTCTAAACAAGCACAAAGAAATATTCTCTCTCTCTCTCTCTCTCTCTCTCTATATATATATATATATATATATATATATATATATATATATATATATTTCTTTTTTTGTGCATGAGAGAAAGAGAGAAAGGGGAAGAGGGAAGGGGGGAGAGTTAGAGCAAGAAAACAAAGGAGAGGGAGAGAGGGAGAGAGGTGGGAAAGAGAGAGGGAGAGAAAATGAGAGGGAAAGAGAGAGGGGGGGAGGCAAAGGGAGAAGGAAAGAGGGAGAGGGAAGGAGGGAGAAAGAAATGGCGAGAAAGACTTGGTGGATCTCTGTAGCAGTATTAAAAACAGGTTTATGTTCAATGAAAGTGGATTGAGTAGGGTAGTATAGTATACTGAGAACTGACTGAAAACAAAACCCTAATGTTTTTGCAAAGAAAAAAAGAAGTTAGGTTCTAATCAGAGGGAGATAAGAAGACCTAACAATTCAACCCTTATATTCAATCAATCAATACTGCCACAGCTTATACAAAGGGTATGTCATCTATTCCCCTGTGACTCCACTCACCTTCTCTGTAATTTTCCAAACCAAAATATTCCTACCTGGCAGAAATTATCTTATATGCATTTTATCCCCATTAAAATGCAACCTCCTTTGTGACAGAGGTCATCTCTACTTTTATTTAATTTCTTCAACACAAGGCTAGGCACATAGTAATTAATCCTTTAATAAAAGCTTTTCATTGATTCCATTCAGTAATCATTTATTAAGCACCTATTATATGCCAGGCATGTTGCTAAACCCTCTGAATGCAAAGAAAAAACAAATAATCCCTGTCCTCAAGAACTTACATTCTAAAAGGAATATTACAAGAACATACTTAAGTATATACAAGATGGATGCAAAACGACCCTAGAGAGGAAGGTTCTAACAGTTCAGATAATCAGTAAAATGACTCCTGAAGAAGTTGAAGCTTGAATTTAAAGTTTCTAAGAGCTTTGGTTGAAGAGGGAGATCATACTAAAATGAAGTTTTTATTGTTTATTATTTTTTTAGTCTTGACCCACTTTATGTGATCCTATTTGAGGTTGTCTTGGCAAAAATCTGGAGTGATTTGTCATTTCCTTCTCCAACTGATTTTACAGATGAGGAAACTGAGACAAACAGGCTAACATAACTTGCCCAAGGTTACACAAGAAGTAAGTGCTCGAGAGCAGATTTTGAATTCAGAAAAATAGGTTTTCCATAGCCTATTGCCACCAGCAAGTTGCCCTGAAGCACAAATAAGGAATAACAAATAGGTCAGTATGGCTGAGGAGGCTATGGCGAAACCTTGGAGCACAGTAAGGTGTGAGAATACTGGAAAGGGAGGAAAAGATCTAGGTTGTGAAGACCTTCAAAATGTCCCAAAAAAGGAGTTTATGTAAGACACTGGATTTAATAGGAAGTTACTGGATTTTCTTGAGTAGGGGAATAACATGGTTATAACTATGCTTTTCAAAAATCCTTTTGGTGACTTTGTGAATCAGACTTGTGTTCTTAAGGTAAGGAGAGCAATCCAGAAGCTGAGAGGTGATAAAGCTCTGTAATCTATAATGGTATCCACATGAATGAAGAGGAGGTATGGATGAAAGAAAATAAATCAAAGTCATAAATTGAGGTCACAGAGATTAAAAACAGGATTCAGTAACTAGATCGATGAGAGAAGTAACAATGAAGAGTATAAAGTAAGGTTGAACTTCTGAACTTTGAAGTTGGGAAGTTGGTGATGTCTTCAAAACATGGTGGTGCCTCAGTTTCTTCATCTATAAAATGAGAAATTTGAACTAGTTTCCCTTCTAAGATACCTTCTAGTTTTAACATTCTCTTATTCTCTAAAGTAATATGAATTTTAAAAAAACTTTCTTTGCTGAATCCTCTATCCTTAGCTTCAGTACCAAAAGATATATCATTCAGCATTTATTAAATCAATAAATATTTATAAAGCACCTTGGATCTCTCACAATTCTTGATATTGTGGGAGAATAAGAATACTAAAACAAGACCTTCTTTCTCAGGGTTTACAAGCTAGTTAGGAAAGAGAATTTGAATATAAAAGCAAATAAAGAGATTTTAATATATAAATATACTTAGGCACCCAGGTAGAACAGTGGACAGAGTATTGAACCTGCAGTTAAGAAGAACTGAGTTCTAATACATCTCTCAGACATTTACAGCATTTTAACCCTAAGCAAGTCACTTAGCCTCTGTATGCCTGTTTCCTCATCTACAAAATGGAGATAAATTAATCAGCCTTACAGAGTTGTGGTAAGGGTTAAATTATATAATATTTGCAAACTGCTCTGCAAGCTTTAAAGCAGTATATAAATACTCTCATATCATCATAGCAATTAAGTTAAGTCAATAAATAATTCTGGTGGTGGAACATGGTACCACAGAACACAAAAGAACAGAAAAAAAGTTTGTGTTTCTGTATAGATATAGTAATTGTAATGCTATTGCTGAGGAGAGAATCTTTCACAGGTGAGCTCTCATTCTGTTAATTAGTGATCCTTGATTAACTCTTGGGAAGGTACCAGAAGAAGGAGAGGAAGAAGGAAACCTTCAAAGTAGCATATACCCATTCTTGTCCTGAGAAATCAGTTTTTTGAAAATAATTAATTGTTAACTAATGTTTGTCTTTAAAGATGAAAAAAATTTCAATGCATTTTATTTTAACATTCTAGAAATAGCACCCCCTCTTTATTCCTTTCTTATAGCAATGAAAAACAGTGACACAATACCTCCTTGCCTCTGAACCAACAAAAGAGAGAGAGCTATTATTTTTATTCTTTTTTCTCTAGGGCCTTATTTTATTGTTTAATAAGAAATTAAACTCACTAACATAGCAGTGAGCTATGGTAGTTTATATGGTAGGAATAATCAGTATCATTTTTTAAGAATTCTGGTAATCATAATAACCTTTGCTCAGATTTAGGCAGAACAGGATGGATGCAACCCAGGCATATGAGATCAAAAGTAGAGTTTCCAGGAGTTCAAGCTGCATCCTCATATCTTAGGAAAGGATGATACAGACTACCTGAATTATGAGCATGAATGAGTGTGTGGAGGGGGTGTTCTATTACTCAGCAATTTTTATTGTTAGAAAGTATTGCCCTTTATTCATAAATTTAAAATTCCTGAAGCATAAATGACTGGAATTTTCCTCAGTTCCAATACTTCTTTTTAAGGGACAGGGCCATGGATATATAATCCGTAGGGCCTTCAGAGCTATTTTGTTCCAGTAACTTCATATTCTAAATAAGGAAATTGAGGTCCAGAGAATTTAAATAAGATCACAATAAATGACAAAAGAAAATTTTGAACCCAATCCTCTGACCCAATATGCATCAAAAATGTATTCTAGGTCTGGCTAGGTGGCACAGTGGATGGAGCACTGGCCCTGGGTTCAGGAGTACCTGAGTTCAAATCCGGCCTCAGACATTTAATAATTACCTAGCTGTGTGGCCTTGGGCAAGCCACTTAACCCCATTTGCCTTGCAAAAACCTAAAAAAAATGTATTCCATAGGGGTAAAAAAATACAATTTAATTTTTTGCCTCATTCCCCTATCGCCAGCCCTCACTGTCAGCTCTCTTAGATAAAAAGAAGAGTTCTGGAGTAGCTGACATTTAATTTATAAAATCACAGGAGCCAGAAGGGACTTTATGATCAGCAAGTCCCAGATTCCTAACTTGGGATCATTTTTTTAAAAAAATTTTGATAACTGCATTTCAATATAATCAGTATTCTTTTTTATAATCAGTCTTCTTTATAATCCTCCATATTTTATTTAATGAATTTATTACTTTAAGGAGTCTATAGTTTTCCCAACCTGCCAAATGGATCCTACACCACAAAAGGTCAATAACTCTTGAGCTAGTACAATCCTCTTGTTTTATGAGAAAAAATGAGGACAGGTAGAGGTACTTGTCCAAAATAATGGCAAAAGTGTCAGAGCTTCTGACTGAATCTGATGTTTTTTTACATAAAATTGAGTTGTTGCCTGAGTCTGAATTCAGAATACATTTTCCCAAATATATAAATAATAGATCTGTGATTTAATTCTAGTGTGGTCACTCCCTTTACCAGTGCTGCTTGCGGCTTAGGTGCTAAGTCCCAGGGATTTACTTGATAGTGGTCAGAGGTTTAAAATGACTTGCTTAGGATAACATGGGAGTAAGTGACAGAGCTGGGCCTAGCCCTTTATCCATTACACCCTCCTACCTCTATGTTTTCAAAGAAAAAAATGTCAAAATGATGGTTTAAATGAAATTATTTATTATAATTCAGTTACATTGTTTTATATAACCTTTTGTGGGTTAGTCTGAGAACCTAATCATCATTGAAAGCACAATGTCTAAAGGAAAATGAGGTCTATGTTATAAACCCTTAAAAATGAACTTCTGGAACATGATCCACTGGTAACATGGGGAATTTACCTGTTACCCCATTAACCCTAAAAACATATTTCACTGTCCTTTTGGAGGTTCTTTCTTGTTTGCATACAGCTCACTACTCCAGAAGCAGAATCTAAGATGCTGAGCAGGTAAGAAAAAAAACAAACAGAAATGAAGAAATTTTACTATGATTACAGTATGAAGTAATAATTCTCTGATCCATTTTCCCCTATGGCAAATGATGAATATATTGTGAAAAAAGAGTTGAATTTGGAAAGGTAAAGAACCTGAATTCAAATCTTTGGTGACAATCAAAAAGTCATTCACTGCTTCCAAATCTGTAAAGTAGTAATAATTTGACCAAATGATTTCTAAAGTCCTTTCCGATTCTAAATCTATGATCTTCAGGTAAGTCTTTAAGGGAAGTAGATCCTGAAAGAGTCAATGATTTATAGAAAATACTTCCTAGGTAGGGCTCATAATTACTGCTATTCACTACCCATGCCCTCCATCTTTCCCTCTCTCCCAAATTAGGGAAATAGGGAAGAACTCCTTCCAACTTCTGACAGCTTCTACTCATTCTTCTTTCTTGTAATTTAGGTCATTTCTCTTATGAGATAAGAATTTTAACCACATCTCCCCCATCTCTCCTGTTTCCCATTTCCCATGTAGGATGGGATACTTTGAAGATATGGACAATAATGTGTTGTCTAAGCTTCATGAATTCTGTCATAACCCCAACTCAGTTGCACCAGTAACTAATGCATTTGTGGGTTACAACTCCTCCATGCATTGGACTGCAACCACCATTATGGCTGCTCTATCATTTCTGAGCATGTTCAATGCTAATGTGCCACTACTAATTAAATCAAGCTAGCACAGCTCAGCTGGATTCCTTGTGGGTTTGCCAAAGATGGTTACTATGAACAGAGAGGAACAATTTCCTAACTCTCAGACACGTTAATATCTTCCAGGTTTGATTGGCTAACATGTTCCAGATTACATTTTATTTCTCCGAATGTATAAGAATCCAAAACAAAACAATTTCATAAATACTAGCTAAGAACCTCCAAAACAAGGGCCAGAAGGTAGGTCTTGGATGAATTTAGGAGATTGTGGATATAAAAGGGCCTGTTGTGCTGTGGCCCTCTCGGTCATGAAGAATTAAACATGACTTGACAACTGGAAAGCAAGGAAAGTGGCAGTGGGTTTCTTGACATGAAAGGATGAGTCTTTTCAATAAGCTCTAGAAAATCAAAAGTTTCTCTCCTTGCTCCTCACAACTGACTACTGAGTTGATGTGGCATCTATCTCTATCTTTAAAAGCAAAGACCACATTATCATGATGTGATAGCAAGAGTTCTTGACTTTGAACAGGAAGACACAAATTCTAATCATGACTCTCTCAGTGTGACCTTAGTCTTCTCAACTTACTCTTTTTATGATGAGAGGGTGGGACAAGAGAATCTTTAAGGTACCTTTTTAACTCTGATATTTTGTGATCCTACAATTTGTACTTTAGTGATTACTGAAAGTAAGTCTCCCATACTTTTCACGGCAAGGAGGAGGATTTAAGAATGAGAAGTAATCTGCTCTTTTTCCCAACTAGACGGAGGTTCTTGGTAGTCAAAGCAGCAATGTGGTACAGTGAAAGATTACTGTATATGGAATCAGTATAACTGAGTGCAGGCTCTTCAACCTGCCACATGTGACTTTGGACCAGTTACTTAATCTCTTTTAATTTTTTTTTATTAAGGCAATAGGGTTAAGTGACTTGTTCAAGGTCACACAGCTAGGCAATTATTAAGTGTATGAAGGCAGATTTGAACTCAGGTCGTCCTGATTTCAGGGTCAGTGCTCTATCCACTGTGCCACCTAGCTGTCCCTTCTCAATCTCTATGAATCTCAGTTACTCATTTTATAAATTAAGGGGATGGACAAAATAACTTATACAATCTATTCTGGCTCTAATCTATGATCTTCTGATGGAAGACAGTATAGTTGAAAGAAAAAGATTTGAGGGTATGCCTCTGCTTGCTCATACATTTGTTTAAAATGTGCCTTCTGATTCAACTAAACATCATGGCAGCAACAAGCTAACAATCGCAATCCTCAGCTCTTTCCAGTTGGAAACCTTGTAAATCCATTCCTCAGAGGAATTTCCCTCAAGATATTAAAACATGAATTGGGACCACAGAGCAGAGCAAAATTGTGCACAGAATTCTAAGCCACTCATGAAACTACCTGCATAGAAACTGGGAATACCTATGCTAAAATGTAAAATAAACAAGAGAATTAACACCTAGTCATGATTTTAGGTTTAGAAACTGAAGAAATTATACCATTTATCTTTTCTTGATCTAACTTCTTTATGTGTATATACACAGACATACAGATACAGACACAGAAACAGATACACACACACACACACACACACACACACACACACACACACACACCCCTTTGAACTTTGAGGTACTTTCATTTTGGTTCTATTGGTAGAGCCAAAACCTGCATGTATTTTGTTCTTTCTGGCATTCTCCCTTTTGTATCTTACTACAGTAAAGGTGGCATAGCTCCTTTTCTACAAAAGCATCACATTTTAGGATAATTAATCAACCAAGTAAGTCTAGTGACTTTTGTGCAAAAAAAAATATACCTGAGGCTTCTTTTGCATTCTCCTTGGTTCTTATTTAAAAGATGATGCTTATTTCATAGAATGTTTTTCATGCCTTTTCTTGTTGATCAGTTTTAACACTGCATTGATAGTGCTATTGCAGACTGGGGACTAAGAAAGCTATCTATATACTAATTTGAAATTTGGTCATATATAGTATATTAAAGAAATTCAGATAAAAAGAAATAATATACTTCCTGTATTTTATTTAGTCTTCCTACTAAAGAAGCAGAGAATATCAAAATTAGAAAGTACTTCAGAAATGATCTTGTCTAATCTGTACCAGAACAAGAATCTCTACAATACCTCTGCCAAGTGGTCATGTAACCTTCACCTTAATAATTCCCAGGATAAACACCTTACTACCTCCTGAAGCAATTCAGTTTGGACATTTCAAGTTCTCAGGACATTTTCCTTATATTGAAGGCAGATCATAAGTTACACAACATACAGAATCATTTCTAACCAATGAAAATAGCAGTTATCACAACTAGGAAGCAAGTGTTCAAAGGATAGACAAAGCAACACTATGTCAGCTCCAGCCTCTCAATAAACTCTTCCTAAGAACCCTCCCTCGCACTGTGCATTCATAAAATTGGGGAATAACAATACTGACCCTGCACACTCCAAATCTTCTAAGGCGTTGGCACTACCATTTAAAGGGACACACATTGTAAGCCTCTATTGTGTTTAAACCACTTCTGATTGATTTATAGGGAAAGCTGAGTAGGAGGTAAGTGTTCTTAATTAGCCCTGAACAAAAAGTGCCCTGTTTCTGTTCCATGCCAAATGCTGATTGCATAATTACAAAATAATATTCAACAAGATGCAGAAACAACTATCTAAAATCCACAATTATGGACAGATAGATCTCTTTAACCCTCCCTTTCTTCTAAATGCTTGTGGATCTATCTTATCACTAGATCTTTAGGAGCTAATCTTTTTGCACATGCAGTTACTAGAGACTTGAACTAAACAAGCAAACATTACATGAAATATTTACTGTTTGTTCATACTTCCTGCAACACTACTGAAAAGAGTTCAATATGGAAATTGATGGATTTCAGTTTACCTATTTATTCAAAGGTTGCAACTCAACTCCACTTCTTTAGATACCTGTTCTAAGAGACAAATGATTCTTTTAGAACCAAAACAGAACAATAGATCTAAAAGAAGCCCAAAGATTTTAAATTAGGATAAAAAACCCAGGGAATAGAAGGGACTTCCTTAACAGACTGAAAATTGCCAATAATGCTCAACTTTTAAGACAGTTTATCCTTATACGCTATATTAGTCTCACTGGAACATAACATTTGCGAGTACCACTTATTATCCTGGTAAAGGTTGTGTTCACCTGCCTACCTTACTAACCAGACATCACTGCTATTTTTATAATTATAGAAAGCATTTTAGGTGATATATTCAGAATTCAACATAAATATTCACCTATTACACCCTGATATAAGAATAGGGCAAAGGGAGGAAAGCAGATTTAAGTTTCTCTTCCCTGCAACAAAAGCAAGGAGGCAAGTTTACACACAGGCACAAGAATAAGGAACCAAGTTCATAGACAGTGGAGAAGAAACTGCTTTTCACCTACACAGAATTTCACTTAAGAATGGAATTCTACTAGCCTCTCTCATTTTTTTCTTCCCCTTCTTAACGTTCTGCAGTATCAGAGTCATCTAAAACAACTACAATCTTTCCAAATGATTGGAGATAGAACTCTATGAGTTACACAGCAATAAAAGAAATAAGACCCATGTAGAAATTTAGAACCTCCCCTGAGTAACCTTCAAGTAGAATGTAATGGAACTATGCCATGGATAAGATGTTGGACTTACAGTTGAAAAGTCTGGGGTTTGAATTCTACCTCTGACCCTAATCAGTTGTATGACCAAGAGCAAGCCATTTCATTGCTTTCTGAGTCTTAATTTCCTCATCTATAAAATAGATATCAGAAAACCTATATCTGCACTCCCTCCTGATGTTTGTGAGCTGCAGATATTATCATGAATTTATCAAATTAGCTGGAGAAGTGACCTTAAAGACAAGTTGGTCCACATTCTCTGCCCTTCCTTCACCCCCTTATTTTATAGATGAATAAGCTGACCTTTGAAGATTTGAAATGAGGTACCCATAGTTACCTATACAGTGTCAGTTGCAGGACTTACACTCAGATTTTCTATATTCCAGGTCCAGAATTCTATCCACTGCATCCTCTGTCTCTTGATTAAGTAAATGGGATTATAAATAAATATTATTATTATAATTAATTATTCTTCTAAAATAAGGAGTTCTGCTATGTTCTCTTACAATTCCAGAAACACTGAAAATTGTCTATTCTTGCTGTGACATTATTACTTCAGGAATATTTTGACATATTCTTGTCAGCAGATTACTGTGTCTATGAAGATCAATAACCACTAGTGTGGTGTCTTTCAGGGTCCCCTGGATCTTACATCTAAACCAAAAGTCTAATTATTAAGGTCTACAAGGAATCCTACAGCCTGAGAATTATCTTTCAGGTGCATAGAAAAAATAAAAGAACCATTTTTATACCCTTCTCACTTAGTTAAATAAAGGACTAGGTTTAAAACAATAAGATCACTATGAAAGCTACCCACTTGGCAATAGACTCCCTCTCATCCTCAACATTGTGTCTTTGTCATAGGATATAGTAAAACATCAGTTCAGTAAAACAATTGAGGACAACTTTTTTAATACTTAGGATTATGGGAGATAAATCTATTGCTATTAACACATAAGCACATATAGACATACACACAAAGACACACAAACACTTTTACATACAAACATACTTTTCCTAAAAGCATTAGTCCACGCAGGCACAATAATTTTACAGTGACATACATCTTACTTTAAAATTTAGTTTATAGTGAGAAGCATAGGATTAAAGGTCTGGGTCAAGCACTCCACTTTTTTTCCCCATTCCTTCCCAAATCTCCCACATACAAAACATACCAAATCTTCTTAGGCTTAAGATAGTTTTGCAGAATTCATTATTTCATGTTCCAAGTATAAAAAGTAAAGTATATTCATGCTAGTAACACCATTCTCTTACATTTTTCTAATACACTGTACTTTCAAATGCTAGAAATTTTATTTGGGGGGGGGGAACAGGGCTTATGATTTTTTCTATAATGATAATCAAAAGCCTTCCAAAAAAGGAATATTTATTTGGATCAAGCATCAGAGATGTAGAAATCCTAAGAGGTAATGGCATAATAATGCTTTCCCAAAATAAGGTAATATGTGTTCTGCCAGTTTCTTCATTTTCTATTTGGAAATAGATTGTTTAATAACTCATCAAAGCTATATGTAAACCAAGGAAACAATAGAGCAGATGTTGACTGCTGTCTTGTGCCTCATAGACATAATTAAAGACAATGAGACATTCACGAACTCAAATAGTAGAGGACAAATAAATAAAAAAAGGGTACAATATAAACATAAACCTCATTTGCTGGACACCTGCCTCGTTAATTCATTATGGTACATCACCAATCTTGTCATAAAAAATATAAATTTGTATTTACTTATGTACATTCTATTTTCATCCTTTAATAAAAAAGACTATGAAAATAAGCACTTCAAAGGAATATTTGTTTTAATTTCACTACTGCTGATTACTACCCTATACAGTTTTAAAAACTATATTAATTTTAAATGTTAGCAAGAGAGTATTATATGTCCTGTTAGCCTGTCTTTCTATTCCATGATGAATGTAAATTTCATCACAAAAATATGGCAAGTTTATTGAATATTTTTCCTAACTATAAAATATGATATATGCTTTCTCTCCATGTTTACAATATATGTGAGGAAAAATTCCTCAGTTTTTCAAACAAAATATCATCATAATGGACAGAAGACCTGAGATGCAATTCATATTACATAAATACTCTGATTTTATTTTGGATTCTTGCTGAGTCCCCTGTTATAATTTAATTCCCATATCTAATTGGATGGGAACAAAATTAGATAAAATTTAAACCAAATATGCAATATGAGCAGTGGAAATCCAAATATACCATCTATTTTTGTGAACTTCACCAAAAAAATGGAATCTCAAACAAATCATTTGAGAAAAGAAAAAGATTATACCCACAAATCAAATATAAATATACAAACATATATATATATATATACAGTAATATATCTATAGATATAGACAAATATATCCATAGATATAGACAAATGTGTATGTATGTATCAGATTAAAAACAAAGGCAAAGTTATGCTGGGTTACAGTTTCATAGACAGGTCCGTCAAAATTTACCTATTTATATACTGATATAGACATATATATATATATATATATATGTGTGTGTGTGTGTGTGTGTGTGTGTGTATGGGTATATCAGATTGAAAACAAAGGTAAAGTCACACTAGGTTTCTGTATCTATTTATATATAAATATTTATATGTAAATATATATTAGATTAAAAACAAAGGCAAAATTATGCAAGATTACAGTGATCTGGAAAGGATAAAGTTTTTTTAAAATACAAAAGCTGAATTCAGAAAATTAAACTCTCACCTGTTCTAAGACAAAGTTGATCCTCTTTGTTCAAATAAGTAAAATGTAACAAAACGACTGTGAAAATTAAAAAAAAAACAACCCTTCAAGCATTGTTTTCTTTTATTGTGTATACTTGTGTAGAGCAGTGTCATAATACTGTGACTTTAGAAAAAAGGAAGCTGCTTAGATTGCTTACTGTAAATTCGAATTTCCTCTGTTTCATTTGGTAATATATAGAAAGGAAGACAGAATTTAATACAATCTGCATCTCTTTATGCTAATAAAATGGTGTCAGCCCATTTCCATAGACAACACCATAAAGCATAAATACCAAATGGGAAACAAATGGATGCATAATGTTACGGTGAAGCTAACCAATCAACCCTAAAACAGCTGAGAAAGATCTCATCCAGGACTTCATTCATTCTTTATAGAAAAGCAATGAAAATATTCCTAGGTGAATCAGATTTAAAAAAAAATACTCTGAAGCACAGAAAGGTTGTAAGGCACTAAATTCTTTTGATTTATGAAGCAACATTTGCCGTATTGAGCAAAAACAGCTTGGCATGCCGGGACCCCGCTCCCTGAAATTCCTTTATTAACACGACCAGGACCTGCTGGTGAACAAAAGCAGTGATGCGGCGTGTATAAATCATTAATACTGTGCCGGGCAATGGCTGCATTTCCTGTGTTCATTGGAAAGCCCTTCTGCACAACAGGGATTTTGGGATTGGAATTGGCTGCTAGGAAATGTACTCCATCATTCTCTGTTTGACGCTTCCCAATAGTCTTGTACTTTCCCTTTTTCCTTTCTCCCCCAACTCCTACAATTTCAAAGTAGACTTAAATACATTAATTTTTTTAAAAAATTAAAAAGAAAGTCAAATAGGTATTATCTAGGAATGGATGATAAGACTACTTTGCAGTTCTCATTTGTTCAAGGACTTAGCATTCAAAAAAAATTTTTAAACTATGAAACAACTACAGATTACACCAAACTATTTTCCCCTAACAAAGACAGAGATGAGTCTACTTTAAATTAAGTAAAAAAACTGAGATAAAGGTTTCTATGAGGTCAGAAACCCAGCCCAAGGAGGACCATTCATGTCCAACATGAACTAGGCACTTCTGTTATTGCCTTGTTTAAGTCTACTAAGACCCAAATTGTAATGGAATCTTCTGTACCTTTCAAAAGAAGCATGTGCACAACTATATTCACACACATACACACACACACATACATGGAAGTAATCCTGAGGATGGGGGAACAAAGTGAGGGTAGGAGAAAGTCATGTAAGCAGATCTTGACACTCACCATTTCTGAAAGATGGCCTATAAGAGGAGGTTCTTTAGGTGCATAAATAATGGCTTCTTCCTCTTAATTTTACAGCTCATGACAAAACAAAAGCAAAAACATTACACATTTTTAGACAAATTATGTTTATAAGAGAATTTGTCATAGAGTTTAAATGGAAAAAAATTAATAGATTTCCAAGAGTTCATTTTCAGTAGATGCCTTTGCTTTCCAGATACTTGAGGATGCAGATCAGATAAAGAGTAATGTTGAAATAGCAGTCTCACGTCACCTGCTTTATACCTGAAGAAATAGGACAAATGATAAGGCAAGCAGCAATGCAATAGCTCTCATAGGTGGGAGGCCTGGAGGCTGACTCTACTCACTCCAGGTTCAAGAAAGAATATTCTCTGAGTGGCAAACCTTCCATATCTAGGTAATGGTGAAGAAACACAAGAACCCAGTCGAGCAAAACAGAAAGAATGGGGGTGGGAATCAGGGTGGGGTAGGAACCTCAGAAACACTCCTCTATGCCAATGTACACTGAAGTAGTCACCCAGTATAATAAAGATTATACGAATAAGTCTGCGACACCCGCCTAAGTCCCTCTGCATTACAGAATAATGACATTCTGAACAGAAATAAATGAAGCCCCTGCAGTGCTATTCTGTCAGCTTTTGAAAGTAAATAACTTTGCTTCTGAAAAGAGAGAGAATTTTTTTCCCTCCTCCTGTCATAGACCATTAATTGAGCTACGTAGCCACATTACAAGACAGGACAAATAGCTGACAGGGAAGGAAGAAAGACCCAGGTAAGTGAGGAGGAACCAGAATGGGGAGGTGTTCACTTTATTTTACCAGCAGTATATCATAAATATATCATAAATACAACTGTCCACCTGGAGGATCAGGAGGAATGGCCCATTTGATTCAGCAGAAGTTTTGACCAAGTTCTGAGAACATCTGTCCCTTCATGGTACTCACCTAAAGCAAGCTTTTCAGCCTAATTTCCCAAGTTATTGATATTGATGGCGTCCAACTCACAGAGTATGAATGTCACAATTTAGTTGCCCCATTTCAAAACATCTATCGTCACTGCCTGATTTCAATCTTGAAACCACATCTTTAAAAGACCCAAGCTCTCCACTATCAAACAAGGTGAATAAGAATCCAAAGAAATAAAATCCAGAAAGCAACTCAGGCTGAGGTACTTCTTGGAAGAGCTGAGTAACAGCCCCCATAATGGTGCTCATGCAGAGATAGAAGTAGGCATACTCACAGAAAGAGAAGAGAAGACAAAAGGTTTGATGGCTGTAGTTTTGGATAAGGAAAAAATGTAGTCAGAAGCTGAACAATGGTCAAAAATCAAACACTCTCCTCTCCACCAACACAAAAACAAGCAAAGCAAACAAAACCACACACAGAAATACAAACCAGCTTTATTAAGATAAAGCCATTTGTGTTCCCATTCATCATCATTGGAACAGTTTTGGTACTTCAATCCTAACTAGCATGCACTCTGGTTCCATAGCTGCAAAAAATCATTACCTCACTGGGAGCCCAAACTAACCCTCCGTGTGCTTTTAGCTCTTACTACAGCTCCTAATTTTGATTCTGCATGTGTTTAACACAACAAAAAGAGCAGGATCAAAACAGAGTGAGCTCTCTCCTCAGCTGGAGCCTGCTACAGTGCAAAAGACCAAAGGCCCCAACTACAAGTACTCAGCACACTATAGACATTAAATATGCTATTTTCCCTAATTAAATTCACTGGGCTGCTGCACTGACAGAAGGGGGGGGGGAGTCAATGCTTGGGCTAGTCAGGGGGAAATGACTGATTCTGGCAAAGAAACAGCACAAGTTGCTCATGAGAGCCTATGGACTCCACACATCAGCTGCCACCTGATAAATCAATCACCTGTGCACCTTTGAGCCTCAGCAGAGCTGATAGGTCAGATTGCTTCTAGAGAAAGACTCATCACAACACGCTGGGCACCCAAGCCTGAGTTTCCAAGGGTTTGCCTGACCAGAGTAGGGTGCCACTTCTCACCTCATTTCTGGGTAGGAAATTTGGTAAAAGTTTTATAAAACAGCTCACTTTTTTTTTTGCTTTGACCATGGAAATTCAGTTTTCTCTTTCTCCAATATCCCTGGTATTCCACTATATATATAATAACTCTCTTAGTCTTAGGACAAAGGTATCACCTGTCACCAGATAAAAACTAAATACTCCAAGCTTTAGCAACAATATCCTCTAAAATGTCACTATGAATATCTCTATTACGTCTTCTTCTGTCTCTCTCCCCATCTGTCTTGCTTTGTGTCTCTGTCCTTCACTCCCAGTCTCCATTTCTGTCTTGTCTCTCTCTCTGTCTCTCTGTCTCTCTGTCTCTGTCTCTCTGTCTGTCTGTCTCTCTGTCTGTCTGTCTGTCTCTCTCTCTCTATCTCCCTCCCTCAGTCTCTGTCTCTGTTCTTTACTCTCAGTCTCTGTCTGTCTTATTATATGTGGCACCTCTATGTCTATGTCTCTGTCTCTCTCTCTCTCTGTCTCTCTCTGTCTCTGTCACTTTGTCTCTGTCTCTCTGTCGCTTTGTCTGTCTATCTGTCCCTCTTTGTCTCTCTTTCTCTCTGTCACTTTGTCTCTCTTTTTCTCTGTCTCTTTCTGTCTCTGTCTCCCTCTCTGTCTCTGTCTGTTTGTCTGTCTGTCTGTCTCTCTCTCTCTCTCCTCTCTCTCTCTCTTTCTCCCCCTCTCTCTCCCTCTCCCCCCTTATCTCTCCCTCCCTCCCAATCTCTGTCTCTCTCTTTGGCTTTTCATCATGCCAACTTTAATTATCTGGGGGGAATTCTGAAAGCTGAACTTTCTAAAGAGTCAAGTGCCATTGAAGTTCTGTCTTCTCCTCCCCCAAATCCCTACAAATCTCTCCAGATGTTCCTTTTTTCACAATTCTAGGTAATACAAGACTTCATAACTGTTTCATTTCTCAAGCTTCTGAGTAATTAGCAAGGAGCAATGGGGCCCAGTCAATGTACTTTTTCATGTCTTTGAGAAGAGGAATTAACTTTTTTCAACATGGCCCCAACTTAAATTGATCAGATGAAACATGTCCTCAGAAAATGGCAGCCACATTCACGCAACCTGAGCAGAACAGTGCCCTCCAAATGATGTGTTACTTTCCTTAAATTTAAGGTGTGTCAGAAAGAAACTTTATTGATGAATCAAACTTACTTTATTTTTCTTAATTGAATTAAATAGCATACTGGGACATCTCTCCATGTACATTAAAAGGTCTCTCCAGATGGGACAATTACACCCACACTTTGTCAGATTTGTTTCATTCAAATGATGACATTTCCTGAGAGTGCCACATTGCCCCCTTAGGCACAAATGCATCAACCTTGTTTACAATGGTGCAATTTCTTTCTCTTCCAGAACACTATTATTTGCCTGACAAACTACACTGTTTTTTACCCAACCAATACGAATAAACAAGCATTATGTTCCCTCTTGGGGCAGGGAGGCTGGTTAAATGAATCAGAAAACCCTAAAAAGATTGTCTACCCTCAGTCCATCAGCAACTGGACAATTATTCAAGGCCCAGCTGTAAGAAAAACAGATGGCAAGTGAGCATCAGTAATGTGGACTTCTTTTGCTCATGCAAGCATAAGCAGGGTTGTATGTACTCACATGAAAATTGCCATGAAATAGAACTAAATTTTGCAGAATTCAAATTGGTAAACTAACAGATGCTTAAAATTTTCATGAACTAAATTCAGATTAAATAATTTTATAGCAGGGGTAGTTAGCAACACATACAATGGAAAAGAAAGAATTTTCTATCTATTGGAGTAAACCATAGCTCCATTCCTGGATCAGAAATAGAGACACACTCTTGAAAGCAAGGCCAGTGTTTATATACCAACACAGATAATAACTCCTTGCCGAAATTAGGAGATATAAAAACAAAAAGGTTTCTCAAGAGATCAAGACTTTATGAAAAACGGGACTCCCTTTTAGGACAGTGATACTGGCTCTTATCAATCAGTAATCAGTACCTAGAAATGTACTCATCCAAACCATTTAAATTCCTTAAACAATTTAGACATGAAGATAATCTGTCCTAATTCTTTTCTACATTATTGACACCATTGACCACTCCAATCCACAACCCGATCTAATAAATCAACACTGAATTAAGCCATGAAGAAAGAAATGTGATTTTTTTAAAAAAGATAAATCATCAGATTGAATAGTACAAGGTAAGTAACTTGAATGAGAATTGAACTTTTCTCCATGGCCATAATGCTTATGGTCTATCTAATGTTTCCTAAATTTATAACTCTGGCTTGTGTATGGAGCTATTTTCCCCTGCTTTATCTTGAGTATGAAAGCCCTTAGCTCAGATCACTATCTATGCCGTGAACTACTTTCTAATTAAAGACAGAGAAGGTTGATATGGAGGTTTCAGTTCAATTGCTTTCGATCTGAGGATGTCCACTATGAGCAATGACTTCATTTAAGAGAAATTACCCTTTGTACAAACCACTTCACTATTTAAAACAAACCACATGTATCATCATTAAATGGAAAAAATTACCAATCTAAGATATTGACAGTGGCATGGCCCATTTTAAAGGTATTCTTCATCTTAAAAAACAACAACAAATATGTGGAATTTAAGTATCTGGCTTTTCTTAATTTTATCTAATAAAAAAAATCCTGAGTGAATGGAACTTGAAAGATGGAGAAGTATTTTAAACAAAACTGGTTATAGGCAACTGGGTTTAATAACAAGGGGAAAAGTCAGTCAACATACTATTAGATTCCTTTTTGGAAGTTAAAATACAGGATAAAAATCTAACTCTCAAGGAAAACTAATCACATAGTTAGAGTGAAGGCAACAAAAAAGTCTGTCCTGCCACCTAGCCAACCCTCTGTAGAATAACTCTTACTGAAAGAGAGAGAGAGAGAGAGAGACAGAGACAGAGACAGAGACAGAGACAGAGACAGAGACTGAGATCAAGAGAGACAGAGATTTCTGTTACTTAGGTTAAGAAGAAATGTGGTACCAAAGAAAGCTAAAGGAAAAAAAGATTCAGTTTATACCTTAGTACACATCAAGATTGAAATTTTGTGATCCACATTAAAATGACCAATACTGGGTTTTTTTGCAGAAAATATTTAATAATATTTGACTATATTGATGGATTCATAGTTCAAATGACTTCTATATATCACATGTAAGAATTTTTTTTTATAGTACTAAGGATATATTTTATGGTTTACCTGGTAAAATAACTATCTTCAGAACACACCTGATAGATGACACTGTGGAGCCAACACCAATCCATCAAATACTGAATGCCAAATAGGAAGAGTGACCTAAGTATTGGCTCCCTCTAGAGAATAGAGTATTTCCCAAGAATCCACCCCAGCTCTTCCTCTCTCACTCACCCTCTAAATAAAATAAACAGTAACAATGTTTCTTTTTCATACCCTTCAATGATAATTAACTTACTAGAAATAATGTCTAGGATTATGTAATATTCTATAGTTACAAAACAACACTCATTGAATCTAGGATATGGGGGGGTGAAGAATGGGAAGGCATTATTAATACTTTAAGAATAAGGGGGAAAATAAGTTAGCCAGAAAGGAAATAAATTAGTCATCCAAACATTTCTCACTTTGCCTAAAAGATTTGGCTATTTTGGACAAAATAGTCCCCCCCCCAATAATGTTTGTTTGTTTGTTTGTTTTAACTTGAATTAAGTTAAATTAAGAGTGACTTCTCTCCAGGACTTTGTTTAGAAACAAATTGAGCCTATATATTCCTGTATTAGATGGATTTGTTTTTTTAAAAAATCCTGAAAAAAGAGAGGGAGAGATAGTTTGGCTGCTGAGCATATATAGTTTTGGAGTAGAATGGATTGATAAATATTAGGGGTAAAGGAGAAGGAGGGGCACAAAGGAACAGATAATAGAATCATTGCCCAAGAAATAGTGCCCAACTTTGCTAGCAGGGAAACTATATCAAATGAAGAATCTACTGAGTAGCATCATTTAAACCTATGTTTGGGGGGTTGTTTGTTTTTTGGTTTTCTATTTACATTAGTAGATTTGAGCAAAAGAAACAAATTCTAACTCAAATTTTTGTTATAAATTTCATTTGATCATGTTTTAAAGAGCAAATGGGTTTAAAATGTTCTTTTTATATCCAACTAGCTATGATTTTTAAAATGTTTTATAGGTCACCAAATTGAGTAACTTGCATGTGATAAAATAAATGAAGTCATTCTAATTCCATTGGATTTGTGTATCTTTTAATTTCTAAATTAAATTTCTAAAATAGATTCAATATTAGTACAGTATCACAAAATGCGTGACAAAAGTGATATCCACAAGTAACCAGAGTCTGAAAATACCTCCAAAATGATTTATTCTTTAGGGAGGTAGATGGATAGAGTATTGAAAATCCACAGTTCTGGGTAAGATGCTTAAAATTCATGACTACTTACTCTATACCATAGGCTTCAGATCTGGTAGTGAGACAGGAAGCAAAACTATCATCACTATAACCCTCTATTCTCGATATCATACTATAGGTCTATTCACTCAAGGAGTTAAAAACATGGTGTACCAACAAGGACAAAAAAAGGAACTCCAAAGCACATTTTAAGTATCACTCCTCATCTTGTTCTCAAAATAGAAAGTGCCAACTGATTTAATCACTTCTAAACATTTGTTCTGACAACCACTATTCCCTTAAATCCAAAAGAACCTATACCAAGGTATGTTTGCATAAGAATACTGCAATAGATCACACAAGATTATTACAGCCTCTACACCTCATCTTTATGTAATCATTCCTACCAGTTCATTGCATGGTGACAATGACCTCTCACCTTATGTCACTCTTTCCTTGGGCTTACTGAACCTAAATCAACAAACTGATATTTGACAACTTTAGAGGAACAAACATCAAAAATGGGAGTAAGCAAGTGGGGGGAGGGGCAGTTGTTTGAAAGGAAACAATCCAAAATGCTGAATTATTATGTTGTTCTACTTATTATGTAACAACCTTTGAAATGAATGAATTTTTGAAAATGGGATAAATGTAGGTAGGATACAAAGGACAAACTCATATTAGTGAGGTGATTACAATTCAAGTGATCCTTAAGAATTTAAATAAAACACCTATTAGTACATTCATTTAATAGATAACACATGCATTCACACAAACACAGGTACACACAAGCAGAACAGGCTCATATAAACTGTAGAGCCAAATGAATCATTTAGTATGTTACCAACACTCTCTTGGGAAATATTTCCCAGTACAGGTTACTAAAGGAGAAATGGAATAAAATAATATTTAGAATTAGACACTCCAACCCCAGCATATTTTTCAAAATACTGGATGTTTCTAAATAGGCTTTCCACTTAGAATACCCTTAAATGCTACTTTCTTCAGGAGGCAAACTTGATATCAAATCACAAGAAATGTACAATTTCAAAAAAGAAATCTGCGTGTCTGTGTGTGTGTGTGTGTGTGTGTGTGTGTGTGTGTGAGAGAGAGAGAGAGAGAGAGAGAGAGAGAGAGAGAGAGAGAGAGAGAGAGAGATTTCTGGATATTTGGAGCAGGGATAATCTCAACTCACCAATTCAATTTTGAGTTTCAATCCCTAAATGCCAAATAAAAGGTATGCTTTAGGTGAGTTATCAAGAGCACAAGAAATGATTTTAAACTCTCCAAATAGTAGGGACAGGATTATAAAGCTAAAACAATTCCTATTTTCATGAAAAACTATTTCTAATCTTTGAATTATAGAGGTACTGTCCCCTGCCTAAAGTGATGAATCACTAATTTAAAGAGGGGGGGAGGGGGAAACAAAAACACCACCTTATACCACAGTCAGGATTCCAAATCCACCTAACCAACTCCAGTTCAGAGATCTAATAATATACAGGGAGACAGATAGCAAGAAAACACGCTGAAATGCAGACAGACTGCAAAGAGGAATGGGGGGAAAAAAATCCTCGTCGAGACCAGAGAAAGAGAAAGGGGATGGAGGGAGGGAGGAATGGGGGATTCCTACCGAAGCATGTGCCAGTAAATACCACCCCCCAAAAATTAAACAACTAAAACAACAAACAAAAGGTATTGTTCTTCGATTTTTGAAGCAAATTTGTAGGTTGACACAGGTCTACAATTCAAATGCTGTAATACTCTGCGTGCAGTCTGCCGGTTTGGAAACATAGGCAAACTTAAAAACATTTTTTTCCTCTAATTAAAATCAGTCTGATTGAAATTGTAGTCAGCAGAACGCCTCAACAAAGACTTAAAATTCCTGGCTTCAAAGGGGTCTTAGAATGAAATTGCCACTGGGCACATTTACATTAGAAGTGCAATTTATGCTTGCAAGTGAAGAAAGCACACCATTTTTATGGCTAGAACTCTGGTACTGTATGAGTAGGGCAATCAAAGTATTAAGCATATGTGCAAATAGCTTTTGGTGAAGATTTCATGAAATAAAAAGGATTTCTGATGCAAGAGATATGCTATTAAAAAGAGATCCCCCCCGCCTTTCCCTAACACACACCTCTTCTTTGTCCCGTCCCCCCCTCCTCCCGACTCCCCCAATGCAAAAGCGAACATCACAAACACTAAGCAGTTCGTTTATATACCCTCGTCCTATAGAGAGATGAGCTCTGAAAGCAGAGAATCTTCCCCGGTCTGGGGCATAGGTATGCTGTCCATGCAGGAACAAGGCAAGGTGCTGAAAAAAGAAACGCGACTTACCTGCTGTAAGTACATAAAAGTCAAGGCACAGGAGAGCTGGGGACACATGCCCACATTGGGGAGAGCTACGCAGGTTGCACCCGTGAGGGGATGCTGCATGGTGCTTCTCTGAAGTCTACGTAGAACAAGTGAAGAGGCTTGCATGCAAGCACGTTTCTCCTGTATTGTCGGTACAGTTTGGGTGGATTTTTTTTTTAATTTTGCTGATTATCTAAGTAAGAAACAGTATCTCTCTCTCTCCCCCCCTTTCCCCCCTTATTTTTTTTTTGAGTTGCTAGAGCCTTACGTTCATTTGTCTTAAGCTAAGGCCACTTGATAGATTTTTAAAACTATATTTTGTTTTGCCTTGTTGTTATTTGGTTTCCTTTTTCCTTTTTTTTAACTGGAAATAATCCTCAGCCCGACCGTCCCTCCCACCCTCCTTTAAGGGGGGTAAAAAGGAAGACACAACAGCAGCCTGCAGCCTATTGATGAGCAAATGGAACTTCCTCAATGACAGTGAGAGCCGGCTTGTCTCACACCACAGTAGCTGCTGACTAAGGAAGAGAGGGAGAGGGGGAGGAAAGGGAAGGAAAGAAAGGGAGAAAAAGAGGGAGAGAGAGGGGGAGAGAGAAAGGGGGAGAGGGAGGAGAGAAAGGGAGAGAAGGGGAGAGAGAGAGAGAGAGAGAGAGAGAGAGAGAGAGAGAGAGAGAGAGAGAGAGAAAGAGGTAAGAGACAGGGGGAGAGAGAGAGAGAGAGAGAGAGAGAGAGAGAGAGAGAGAGAGAGAGAGAGAGAGATTGACTCACTGAGGCTCAGTCGACTGGTGCTGATGCTGCACGGCTTCTCATTTGTCAAATGGGTCCTAGGGCAGGGTCTTTACCACTCACCAAAATTCAAATAGTGCATTTTTAAAATCCCCAGGGAAGATGGGGGAAGCAAGCGAGAGTGCTGTATCACAGGCATTCAGGAGATTTGGGCAATTAATGCTATTGCCCAGCTGGGACTGGATGTCTGTTATGATTTTTTTTTACCCTTTTGGAACCACACCTGACAAATAAAATGGAATTTCCCCTTCTAAGAACCAGAGTGCAGAGTGTAGCAGGGAAAAGGACTGGAGCTCAGGCAGGCAGCAGGAACCCAGCACCGGAGCAATAGCAGCGATGAACAACAAGACATTTTTAACAGCTTTAGCTTTACATCTCCATGTCATTCACTATCTATGTATTCAGGAGAAAGCATATAAAATCTCACTATCCACTTGAATTAAAGCCATGATGTAGACAAGTAGCTTAAAACTACTCTGAATCCTATTTTATCTAAAATTATAAATGTACATGCTAAGAAAGTAAGTGCAATAAGAGATTACTCTTTCATACTTGGGCAAATCATGATGACTATTTCAGGGGGGTTACTGTTGATTTTTTTTGCCTTTAATTGTAGTACCTCATTGTTTCAATTGGTATTCTACTCTTGCAGACTCCCCCCCCTTTATTTTATGGAGTAATAATTATTCATTAATAGATTTAGTTAGTCTTTATGCAATAAAATAGGATGTGACCTGCAAATCAAAAAACTAATACTCTAACTTGTCCTTGAAGTCCCATAGGAAAGCTCATTCTTCTTGACAGTAGTAAAAAATATGACCAGAGACACTAGTATTTTTTAATGGATTTTGACAAAATGATTGAATTATTTTTTTTCTGAAAGAAAGGTTAAATCTCAGAGCAGAAGTCTAATGATGTTGTTGTTTCCAGAAAGGAACCTCCCCCAAAGCTTCATCAAAGCCTAATGCAGCAAAACAGGGCATACAACTTTGAGAGACACATTCATATCAAAAAGTAACACTTAGGGCAAGGCATAATTAATTCCTAAGGAAGGAAAGGCTGGTGTCACTAATGTGATATCACAGACTTTCTTACAAAAATAACTGCTACTTAACAGAGCAGTCAGCTCAACAAAGCAGAACTCAATTTCAGGCAAATCAAAATCCTTTCTGAATCAAAGAAAATTAATCATTCCACAGCTCTGATTTTTTAAAAAGCTATTTGCAGTTTCCAAGTCATAATCATGGCACTTCCCCACCCCAAATCCTATCAATTGCTCTTATTTTTCACCTCAAAAAGTCAAACAATTCAACAAAAATTTGGTTTACAGTCTGTCAATTGATTACAGAAACAATAATATGAATTAATTTAAAATAAGGGATATGGAGGGAAGGAGGAAAGGAAGATTAGCAGATTGGTAAAATTATGGAAGATGGTGGCAATGTTGTAACATTTGAATACTTATATACATATATATGTTTATGAATACACACTACTTTTTTTATGAAAGAATTTTTGCAGTGTATTAAAACAACCCTGAGCTTTTTTAAACTAATGGTGGTTTATAAGAACTATTTTTACAAGAAAAACAAAGAAAAAGTAAAAAACATTATATCAAAGAACGAAAAGAAGAAAAAAAGTTTAATTTGTGCCCCTTCTCCTTTTTTTCCCATTGATTTCCTTTGCCTCAAGTAATCTCCAGTTCTGATAGAAATGAGTCAATCCTCTCCACTCCCCCTAACTCTTAAGTCTACCATTTGTAGATGCCCTAAAACAGACTTTTCTCTTCCACTCATTTTCATAAAAAACAATAAATAATACATGATATTTTAATAAGACTGTATCAAAATGTTCTAATGAAAATCAAATATATTATGTAAAGAACCAATAACCCATTTATTCTGCATCAAGATAATGCTGTTAGTTCAGCTTTCTTTCAAACACCTGCTATTTGTTTGCAAAAGAAAAGTTCTAGAAATGACTACTTTGAATGGTTCTGACTCTCTATCTCAGAGTTTTAGAGATATATATCCAAAATTCATGGAACTGAACAACAGAATTCAGATCTACAAAATTATACCTAACGTGATTGAGTATCTTGATTCTAAAGTATATCTCGCTGGAACAGATATGCTTGTCAAGCAGCTCTCTGTGGACAATCAAGCATGCTTAAGGGTGGCTACACGTACAGAGGCATACACTCACACACAAACCCACCTGTAATATGGTGAATACAAAAAGTATGAGAACAGATAAGAAAGATATCATGGTTATCTTTAAATTGAGGGGGGGGGGTTGCATTTAAAAGCCCCAAACCAAAGGAGGTAGTATGGCTAGAATTACTCTTTTTATTTTTTTGCAGAACTTTTCTAGGTTATTATCTGTGATAACTGAAATCCATCTCAGGAAGAGGAAGGAATTCCTATAGCCAGACCTTTCACTCCCAGTCACACATTTTGGTTCAGTGATAGGAAAGAAACGGTATATTGCTTCCAAAAAAAAAAAAAAAACTGGCTCTTTCAATTCTACTTTGGTTTTACATTTAAGGATCAAACTGCCTTTAAATTCAATGACAATGGCTATTAGTTGTGTTGCAATCCATATTCAAGAGGAAGCAGAAACAAGACAGAAAATAGGACTGAAGAACAATTCCACAAATAAATGAAACTTACTTAGGTAGAACCAGATCATCTCAATCCTATGCTAAATATCACTAGGTATTTAAAAGAAAAAAATAGAATTGTCTTCTTTCCTGTCAAAGCTCCATATTCTTAACTGAGCTTTCTAGATTAGTTGAATTTTACAAGAAAATGAATGTTTCCATGCATGACTAAATGCACACCTTGAAGCAAACAAGATCACTTAGTCAACTAACATTTATTAAGTACTTAATATGTGCCAGCCACTGTACTAAACACTGGGGATACTAATGTTGACTGCCTAGAATTTCCAAGAAAGGGGGACCTAATTCTTTCTTTCAAGGAGTTCAGCCTAACAGGGAGACAATATGCAAACAAATATGTACAAACATGATATATGCAGGATCAATTGGGGGTAGTCTCAGAGGAAAGGCAATAAGATTAAGGATGACTACAAAAGACTTCTTGAAGAAAGGAACTCTAAATTAGATTGAAAGGAAGCCAGGGATGCCAGGAAGTAGAAATGAGATGAAGAGAGGGTTTCAAGCATGGGAGACCAGTGAAAATGCTTAGAGTGAGAACACAGAAGTGTTCTTGTGTAGAAGAAGCAACAAGAAGACCAAGTGTCACTGAAGCTCGGCATATTCAGTAGTAATTCTAGTTGGACATAGATGGTATATGGAACTTGTTCCAGTTCTGAGATTCCCAAGTTCTTGAATCGCTGTTCCAATGTGTCCCTGGTAATTCTTTTTGCTAAAATGATGAAGCTCTCTGGGATGTGCAATTTAGGAAGGTGGTGAAATAACCACCTTTATGATGTGTATTGTCAGGCCCAACATAATGGAACATTGTAAGAAGACCTATGTTCAAGTCCAGTCTCTAACATATACCACCCTCTCGCTGTTGCCAGGCAAATCTCTAACACTGTTATAAAGCAGGTGTCAGTTTTTATTGGTAAAGGAAGTTTCTCGTTAAGAGTTACCCATTCCTACTTAACCCCATTTGCCTTGCAAAAACCTAAAAAAAGAAAAAGGAGTTACCCATCCCATGCTGAGTGAAGTAAGCAGAACCAGAACATTGTATACTTTTAATAGCAATATTGTGTGATGATCAACTCTGATAGACTTCCTCTCCTCAGCAATAGAGATCAGAGACAATTCTAAAAGACCTGTGATGGAAACTGCCATCTACATCCCGAGGAAGAATGCAGATCAAAGCATATTATTTTCATTTTTCTAAATTTGTTTGGTTTTATTTTTTTGCTTTTTCATTCTGGTGGTTTTTTCCTTTTTATTCTGATTCTTCTCTCACAGCATGACCAACATGGAAATATGTATAATACAATTGTACATGTATAATTTATATGAGATTATTTATTCTCGGGGGGGGAGTAAGAAGGAAAAAATTTTTACAAAAGTGAATGTTAAAAAGTTTTTTTAAAAAATGAATTTACAAGATCTACAAAAAAAGTTAGCCATCTCAAAGAAACCACAGGTGCAGTCCAAAATATGTTTAAAAATAGGACAGACACCCACCTGCCTCAGACACTTTAGCTATAGGCTCTGCCTGCAGGCAGAAGGCCAGATAACCTCTTGAGATTCCTTCCAGTTTCAGAGCTACATGGACTTTTACAAAGTCACATAGATTCATTGAGAGCATGGAGGCAAGTGCCTTCTCTCTGAAATCAGAGAGGGGCACCTGGTGGGGCCTTTTGCCAATATCATACAAAAATCTCCATTTCACTGATGCTGATCCTTTGGCAAGGTATCAGGGCATTCAGGGACACCCACCTGTGTAACTAAATCAGTACTCTGAGATGTTCCAAAGAGCTAAGATGAGCATGGCATTCTCTTCTCTTAATAAGTAGATGCCTCTCAGGCAGAACCTATTTCCGCCATTGTTACAATTGTTTTACAGCTAATGACAAACCTCAAGCCAGCCATTACAGAGACATCTTTTGTCGGAACAATGACCCAACTTTTCCTTTTCCCAAGTTGATAGCGTACTGTGTGTATATTCGTAAAAATTCAGGTCACCTATATAAAAGTCATAATAAAAATGTCTTCAATTTATGAGTAAGGTTACAGTACACAAATTTATTCATATATCAGTAGTGGTAAATCCTGAATGCATATTCCCCATTCAGAATCCATTCTATTAGTAGTTACTAGGTTCCCAGGCTAGACCAAAAAAAGAAAAAAGAAAAGCCTGTTTAACTGATAATGTGGTAAAAACACTTTTGGGGAAAAATAGTAGAAATAATACAATAAAATTACAATATTTCATTATGAGTTGAAGTTTTTTATCAGTCCAGTAACCTAGCCTAGGAATCTAAACAAAAATTTATTAGTTGCTGTAGGTAAATGTAGTCAGTAGAATATAATAAGAAAATCAATAAGTAAGCATTTAATAAATCAGTCTCTGCACTCAGTCAACTAACATTTTATTAAGGGAGACCATCCTTTTCTCTATCTTAATGATCTCTCTGTCTTTCTATATCCATATATACACATATATCTAAGGATATACAAAATAATAAAAGATAAATCAGATAAATTAAAAAGAAAAAAGATTGTGGGGATAAAAGAAGGCACTAGATGCTAGAGAAAGAAAGGTTTTATGCAGATATTGGGGCATGAATTGAGCAGTGAAGGCAAAAAGATTGTTATGGAATGGAAGTGGGGGGTATATGTGGGGGGTGGGGGTGTATTGTAGGGTATGTGTGTATGTGTATGTGATATTTATATATTTTTATTTATCTCTCTCACATTTAACTCTCATATTTAACTCTGATAAACCAAGCAACCATGAGGAACGTGAATAGGTACACAAAAATATAGAAATGTAAGGATATATTTGCAAATAATGATCAGATAACCTTCAAATCCATAAACATTGACTACAAAAATATGTGCAAAGACACTTTCTATCTGTATATTCATTGTGTTCTTTTAAGGAGAAAGGGAGAAAGATCACAATATGGCTTTAAAACAATGCCTTATCATTATCTCCTGCTCTTCTATAATATCTTAGCAGTTTCCTGTATATATGTAAATGCCAGTAGCAAAAGAGACTTACTATTATGGATGCCAAGTTATTGATCAACTGATAAGGATATAATACAAAGAATGAAGTATGATTTTTTTTAAAAAGATGGTCTCCATGCCAGGAAAAGACTTATAGCTGTCTATGCATAATGAAATTACTTTGACAGTTGACCATTTAAAGTTCCCAATCATATTCACCAATATCTCATTCATGTAGATCAGCTAACAAATTATTTTTCATTTGGGTTGCAAAGTGACTTTAGTCCTACCTTGTATTCTTTAGTCATATAAAGATATTTAGAGTCCCAGTGACATGATTTCTTTTGCAATTCTTTGGCATACTGCTTCCTACAAGTTTTGGGATAAGTGTAAGACTTCCCCTTCCTACAAATTTTTTTTTAGAAATAATCAACCCTAGGTCATCTACTACATGCCCTCAAAATATGTAACCCTATCCCCTTTCAGGGCACTGAGGTGGCTCAGTGGATAGAGTACCAGCCCTAGAATCAGGAGGATCTAAGTTTAAATCCAGCCTCAGACACTTCATAATTATATATATATATATATATATATATATATATATATATATATATATATATATATATATAAAACCTTTCCTTTTAAAGTTCAGCTAAGACTTTGAGTCTAGAAAACACAATTCAAATTTGACTTCAAATATTTATTTCCTTTGTGATATAACCTCTGTTTGCCTTACTTTCCTCATCTGCAAAATGAAGATAATAATAATACTTCTTGCTTCTCAAGGTTGTTGTGAGGATCAAATGAGAGAGTTGTACAGTGCTTTGTAAATCTTCAAGTTTTATATAAATGCTAGCTCTTATACCTGAATCGTCCTCCAAGAATTAAACAATTTCCTGTAAACTACTAACCAGCCAAATGTAACCCTTCCCACACAAGTTAATTAATTTCCACACCAGAGAAATCTTAAAGGATTCTGGGGTTTATACTATTTTAAAGTATTGATTGGGAGCTAAACAGGAGTTTTTCCTCTCCTTTTCTTTTAAAAACAAACCAAAAAAAACCCTTTTCTGCTCTCAACTCATTACAATTTATTATATTAGAAATATTTTAGAAGATTATTCCCTTTTGATGTACCCTTAAATTGACTTACTAGAAAGAACACCATATCCTATAAAAGTACCTGGATTCACCTCTTTGCTCTAGCACTTACTATATGTGTAACCTTAGGTAGATTCTGTCACTCTTTGTGACTCAGTTTCTTCATCTGATAAGCCAATGGCAATGACACCTACTCGACATTTTATGATTTATCAAATGAAATAATAATAGTGAAAGTACTGTGTAAACTTTTAAGTGCATAAACTTTTAGTTGTTACTATGTTATATTTCCATTTAATTAAATGGAGCAAATCTTTTTTTAAGGGCTTCCACTGTATAAGTCATTAGGAATCCAAAGATATAAAAAAGAAAAACATCACTGTCCCTTCCCTCCAGGATCTTACTCCTAAGATTTGAAACCTTTCTCTGTTAGGAAGATTCAATGTATGATATGTGCCTTCCTCCCATCCTCCCCTTCCCCCACTCTGGTAAATTTTATAGTTATACATCTTTTTCTTTTTCTTTTTTTAGTGACAAGAACAACTTGTTCTACTTGCATTTTTTTAAGGAACCTGATCTTTTATTTACTACAATCATAACATTTCAAATCTGAAATAAATCTTAGAAACCAACAAATCCATCCTTACCTCCCATTCTACAGATAAGGAAATGGAGACTAAAGGGAGGTTAAGGTGAGTCCCCAATATCAAAGAGCTGGTAATTAGCTATTCTAGTAAAAAAATGAATCCAGGACCTACTGACCTCTAAGAAAGTGTCCTTTCCAGGTTGACATAATTTGTCCCTTTCGAGTAATCGGCTCTGTGATAGCAATTAGAACACAGTGGATATTGAGTAGATATTTCAGACTGAAATAGGCAGGAAAAAAAAGCCTAAGAATCTCATATGGTAACATTTGAAAAAGACTCTTCAGCAAACTGATACTTAGGTTATCATACTGAGGACTAGAAGATAAGAGAAGGCTTCACAAAACTTTGAATTCCTAAAAATTATGTGATGGGAGAAAGACACTTGGCACTCAGGGGGTGGGTTTCAGTTTTGAGAGTACAGGACAGAATGTAAGAAGGTGTGAAAGTGAAGGTGGGAGGCAGCAATAAAAGCAGCTAAGTGGTGATTTCTTCTAATGAACGAGTGGGTGTTGCTGTCTACTTTGGGAAGCCTTCCCTCCTCATCCACTTACTTTATTTCTACTTTTTGGCCTGAATTCTAACAATTCTAACTTTGATGGCAAGTGGGGAATAGGAAGGCCTGGCACTTTACTCTTAAATTCATATTATTCTCACTTTCATAATTTTCCATTTTTTCCCATTTCTGTTCTTTCTTTGCAACTCTTTCTAAAGTGCAATTTTGTCCATACATCTCCTACTCAGTTCCAGCAACTGCCAATAGGTATACACTCCTTTTGACATTTGTCTTTTGCAACCTGGACCAATTCTACCTTTCCATCCGTATTACATATTACTTCCTTATGAAATCTCCTATGAAAATTAAATTTGCCTTTCTCTTCTCTTACTCTCCCTCCTGGATCCATATCTTTGTAACTAGCAATCCCCCCCCCCCCCAATGCCTGGAATGCACTTAATCCCTTCTATATATTCCCTCTTTGAAGCTCTAGTTTTCTGTTTTTTGTTTTGTTTTGATTTTTTTAAACTCAGCTCAAATGGCACTTTCTTTCTACGTGAAGTAGCCAATCCTGACAATCCATTCTCAGTGTCCAGTGCCTTCGCCCTCATCCCCACCCTCACCGATTTTTACTTTGTTATTTTCTACATACCTTACATATTTACACATGTTGGTGTCTCTGATAGAAGAGAAACAATCATCATCTTTAAAGAACACATTCTGTTTCATTTTTGCTTTAGTATCTAGAACTGTGGCTAGCACATAGTAAGGGCTTAATAAGTATGTGTTGCTTGATTGACTGACTTCAATCACTCTGACAAACTCAAAGATTGTTAGAACTAATAGAATCATACAGATACATGTCAAACCACATTTAGTGAAGGAAATTTGACTCGTCCAGGGTCACACAGAAATAGAAGGAAGACTAGTAAATAGGTCTTTCAGTTTCTTTTTATACTATGCTGCTTTCAAGCACCAACAATTAACAGAATTTTTATCTGTCTTTAGCTCTTCCTATTCTATGTGCTCCTTCTCTTTACATTCTTTCCCTAAGATCAAGGACAGATTTAAAACAAATAAATGCAACATTACTGACTATTGGAGTCAACTTAAATAGCTAATCTTTTATAACATTTGCCGTAGGACTGACAGGAAACTTTCTTTAAATAAACTATACTGTAAAATGCTAATAATGATGATGATGATGTGATAACTAGCATTTATGTAACGACTCTAGGAAGTCGTTGTAATTCGTATACTTATTTTACAGATGAGGAACAGAGGAACAGAGGTTAAGTAACTGGCCCAGAGTCACTCTATTCCTGACTTGAACTCTATTCCTTACTTCAGTCAGATACAATACTCTATCTATCATGCCTGCCATATAGCTGAGATATAGTATCCATCTACGGGTCTTATTTCCTACAATGTTTTTCTTTATACTCACTCACCTTAATTTACCAATGCTTTTCCCCTTGCTGCTTCTACAGTCTAATTCAGTGGCTCTCAAATTGTTGTCTGAGGACATTAGGGGACCTTCAAGACTGTTGTGTGTGGGGGGTGCCTGTGAAATCAAATTTATTTTCTTAAAAATATTAAAATGTTATTTAATTATTAAAATGTTTTCTCCCTTTCCCCATATTTGGTGAGGCTTTGTTTCCTTCATATAACTCCACTAAAACAATATATTAGAACAGATTAAATGCAGAAATATTCATGAGAAACCAAATGTCTTTTTTTTCGTAAAATAGTATTTTATTTTTTTCTAATTACGTATAAAGATAGCTTTAACACATTTTTTGGGGGGGTGTTTGTTTTTGCAAGGCAAATGGGGTTGAATGGCTTGCCCAAGGCCATACAGCTAGGTAATTATCAAGTGTCTGAGGTCACATTTGAACTCAGGCACTCCTGACTCCAGGGCCGGTGTTCTATCCACTGAGCCACCTAGCTACCCCTAATGCCACCTAGCCACCCCTTTAACACATTTTTAATAAATATTTTGGATTTCAAATTTTTCTCCCTGTTTCCTGCCCTCCTGTCCCCAAGATGACAAGCAATTTGAAATAGAAAACCAAATATCTTAAGCCAGACATTAAAAAATTTGGCAAAAATTTGTAAAATAATGCCAACTTTCTCACTTATTTTTGTTGTGGAAAATATAGTTGTTATCCACAAAAATGCTATTGGTGTTAATATGTAATCAATTTATTATCATAAATAAATAATTTAAGATTATCTGTTTTAATTTTTAATATGGTAAATATTGAATAGATCTTCTCAATATATTAAACACTCTTTGGGTTTTGTAATTTTATGAAGATAAAAGGATCTTGAGACCAGAAAGTTTGAGAACCACTGGCTTAGTGTATCATAAAGTTAATGTGGCCAGAGTTATGGAATGTATCTTCTAAGGGTCAGTGTATTTCACTTATTTACATGGTCTAGATTCTAGGACTAACACTGATCTGCCATAAGTGCTGTTAGCTATAACGGTGAAAGTGTGGAGAGAAAAATACAATTCTGTTCTCCTCTCCTCTCCTCTCCTGCCCTTTGTTCCTCTCCTGTCTTCTCTTTTCCCCTTTTCTCCAAATCCTGCTTGTTACTTATTACCAGTATGACTGAGAATAAAACAGAATTTCTATAAGCCTCAGTTTCTTTTACTGCAAAATTTGGTTAATGATAGCATCTTATAATAACACCATATAGGTTGATTATAATAATAAAGGCAACTGGGATGATATGTATAAAGTCTTTTGTTTAAAAGAAAGATTTTTCAGGCAGCTAGGTGGCACAGTGGCTACAGCACCGGCCTTGGAGTCAGGAGTACTTGAGTTGAAATCTGGTCTCAGACACTTAATAATTACCTAGCTGTGTGGTCTTTGGGCAAGCCACTGAACCCCATTGCCTTGCCAAAAAAAAAAAAAAAGATTTTTTTTTTACTAGTTATCCCTACCTCATCTGCACAGGAAGTACAGCATGCTGCCTCTCATGAAGCCTATCCTACTTTGACTTGCTCCAATCTTATGACTCTTCCTTAGGCAACCTGACAGCTTTACACTCCACATATTGGTAGAGATTAGCCCACTTGCATCTCAAAACATTTAACCTCATAGTATCCACAAGACTCAATCTCTCTCAGTTGCAGGGATTAATTACATATCTCATTTGGCTAGGTCTTGAAATGCAATATACATGTGAGATGAGGATGATGATGATGATGATGATGATGATTATATTGTGATTACGTATTTTCTTCTTTTCTGATAGGATTCAATTAAAAGCAAGGGCAGGTGATACTCCTGTGATTTTTGCATATTTAATTTTCTGAGGTTTATCATACAAATGTGTAAAATTTTGCTTCTTGTAAATAAATTATATTATTGAGCTATAAGCTCATCATTTCTAGACCAACTCAAAGAATCAATCTGAGGACAATTCTTAGTAGCAGACAGGATCACACTGTCCTGTCCTTTATGGTTTTAATTTCTTCTATTAAAGTCCATGTATTTTGAATGTTTTTCATTCCATTAAACTTGTTGATTATGAGTACTCAGAATGGCAACATCTACTACAATTATTATTCTTAATTTTTTGGTGGGAGGATCAATGTTACATCCAGGTGAGAAACATGTGTTGCTTTTGGTTTGGAGATTTTTGTTTTGTTTTGTTTTTTGGTTTGGTTTTCCTTGCATTGATGCTTCAAGGTTAGAGTTTATTTGTCAAATTCTCAAAGATATTTTGGAGTATGTGCTTACAACAAGGAGATTTGATATCTGTTGGCTATAAAGGATAGTAAGCTTCGGGAATACAAATTCAAATGACCTGATGTGTCTTTTTAGCTACCTGGTAGATGCTCCATTTTTGCAACCTGCAGTGATATCTTGTATAATTTCCACTGTTTCATTGCATAGTCGGCATCAATCAATACTTTCTGGCTCCTTAAGGATAACCTTCTGCAATTTCTGGTGACAATGACCTGATCCTGAAACACTATCCTAAATGTCTCCATATCTTTAAACAAATCTGTAAAACTTAGCCACATGAACAAGTTTTTTGGTAGATACACTATGAACTGATAGTAGTATTATTATCATTATGAAATGGATTCATTCTTCTGAAGATGGGTCAGCTGTATCTCCTTACTATGGAGAGTCATTATTTTCCTGGTGTTGTGTCCCCTCTTGCCTCCTCCATTTTTCTAGACAAGAAAGGAAGCAACTGGCACCCTACCCACCATGTCCTTCCTTCTTTCTCTTACCTCATGTCTCTCATGTCTCAAAGGAGGGTCTATAATGGAGAGAGCAGTTGCTGACACTGACATTTGTTAGAGGTGTTCTTTTAGGTTGCTTCTTACATCTTTAATGTTTTATGACCTCTTTACTGAAAAACAGCGATCTCTGGGGCACTGACACTTCTTTATATACCTCTCAGTTCCTTAGCAGGACTTCTGTCTCCCACTCGCTCGGTCTGATATTTTCTGTTTTGTAGGAAGAGTACAGTACCCCATTTCCTGTCTTGTTTGGCTGAAAACTACTGCATATCATTAACAAAATTTCTCCTATCTTATGACAAGAAGCTCAGTTTCTACTTTTAAGTGCTTAAGATAGGATCTTTTAAAAGAAAAGCTTCTTTTCAATCCAATCCATCCTCCATGCAGCTATAATTTTCCTAAAGTGCAAATCTATGTCAATCCCTTATACAATAACCTCCAGTGGCTCCCTATTTCCTATCAAAAAATAAAAATAAAAAGATTACATTTGTCTTTTGAAGTCTTTCATAACTTGTAGCCTTTGGACTTTTTTAATCTTCCCATGCCTTATTCCTTTCTTTATATTTTATGAGGCAATGACTTAAGACTCTTTGCTGCTCCTCAGACAAGACACTCCATCCCACAACTTAATAAATTTTCCCTTGTTATACTCCTCATGCCTGTAAAGTTCTTCCTATTCGTTTCTACCTCCTAGCTTCCTTCAAATCTCAGTTTAAAATCCTGCCTTCTGCATAGTACCCTTTTAAGTTCTCATTATTGTTAATGTCTTTAATCTTATATTATCTCTAACTTATTTTATATTTATATACCTGCATATATACACATCTATTTGTATAATGTGTATATCTTGCTCAATTGTCTCCCCCTTCCATTAGACTGTGAGCATTCTGAGGGCAAGGAAGTTTTCTGCCTTTCTTTGCATCCCCTGACTCTTAAATTTCCTGACATATGTTAGACATTTAATAAATTCTTTCTTTCTTAATTTGATTTGAAGAAGATAATTAAAACACTAAGGGTTAGAGAAATGGCACCTAAAGTACCAGGCATCAGGAAGTCCTGAGCTCAAATCTTGCTTACTAAATATATAATTTTCATCAAATTGCTTCATTTCTCTTCTGTAAACAATGGATAATAACTGTATTACCACTTAATAGGATGGTTATAAGGATGTGTGTAAATATATACATATACATACATACATACACAGACATCTATATGTATATATTTAGTTATAATTTATATATGTACATGTTTCTTTTTATTTATACAAATATTTACATTGCTTCTACCCTCAAATAAATATGCATTTTTGAGTTTAGTTTTATATATATTTTTAAAAGAATAGAAGTAAATTTCCTACTCCCTTACATTTATAAGGCACTCTGCAAATATTAAAGTACTTATGTACATTTCAGTGATTATTATTCCATTCTCATTGTCCAAGGCCAGAGTTCTGCCAGTGGTTAATAAAGCGAAACACCTACATATCATGCCTAGGATTCTCTGTACCAGTATTTGATTTTTAGCTTGTTATCATCCTAGGCAATGAAAGATATTTTTATGAGGATTCTATAAACAGAGGATCAACATATTTAATGGGTCTTAAGCAGTTCCACTTTGTGCAGAAGACTAATTACAACTACAAAAAGGTTATTCCTTTTTTCTTGAGTTCTAAGGTAACAGCTCATCATGTCAGTGGTATTTTCTTGTCATGAAAATACCTATTATATTTAAGGTTTTTTTATTAAGACTGCTTTCTTTACCAGCTTTTTGCACAAAGAGCAAGACATTTTGAAGGCCTGCACTTACCTCAGGCAAATAAGAAATACTAATTTTCTCTTTCTATTAAGTGCCATGTTACTTCCCTTGGCTTCTCCAATATTTCATACACTAAGTCCACAGAGATTCCATGACAAGGTTAACCTTTTCAGTACCACTTAAGTACAAATTTCAAGAGAATTCTGAAACATTTATAGCCTATGCATTTAATAATAGAATAGGAATGAACAAATAAATGCAATTTATATCTTAAAGAGAGGATATTTTAAAAAAGGAAAGATAAGAAAGTTGAATTTCAAGTAATGATGAATAATTTCAGAGTTCTGTATGACTTCACAGAGTCACCCTAAACAAAAAAAAAGGTCTCAAACTCTCTGAAATCTGGAAAGCTATAGAAAGTCCTCCTTAATGATACAAGTAGATGGATTTGAAGTAATAGCAAAGTAGCCCCAACCAAGTGAGGAAAGTAATGTTATGGGATAAGAAGAAAATACAGAAAGTCAAATCCAATCCCTTTTCACTTCTGGAAAAAATCTAGGTAGGGACACAAGTAAGCAATGTGGTTTGTGGATTTGCTTCAAAAATGATGCAATTAGGGAAATAAAAATGATGAGACAGCATCCTTCAGGGCATGCTAGGTAGAAAGAAGCAAAATCCTAACCAGTTCCTTGGTTAAGAAAAATTCAGGATATCCTGATAAATCAATGGAGCATGAAGACTTCCCACACAGGTAATTACTTTGGGTAGGAATGATGATAGGGTCAAGGAAGTCACCACTAGTTTCACTGTCAGACTAATCATGGGGGCTAGCCTTGTAGAAACAAGATAAGCTCTTTGCAGTATCCCTGAAAACATATTCTACTCTTCTAAAAAAAAAAAACCCACTTTTTCATGTGCTTAACTCAAAATGTGAAAGAAGAATCTGATGTTACACTGTAGATCACACTGGACTTGCTGCAGCTTAAAACAAAGCTTTGAGTCCAGAGTTGGTTGTTTTTTTTTTTCCCTTAAAGGACCAAGATACAGCTTAGGTCAGAATTGCAGTTAGCTAATTACCTTGATGTCTGTGTTGAGCCACTGACTTGATATATTTCACTTTCTGAGCTATTATTGACATAGTAGTCACAATATCTAGAAAATATTCTCTGAATTTTCCATAATTATTTGTACAAGCTTGAATGCTTTATGGTATACAACTCTTCATTCCTAAAAAACCAAATGAAAGAGATAGTACAAGTGCCCTATTTTACAGATAAGGAAATAAAATGGCTAAGTGACTTATCCAAGATAACAGAGTTAATAAATGATGAGAAAGACACATGTCATCAAGTCAAAAGAATTGGTTTTTAAAGTATATGCAAAGTCAACCTAATTCTTCTGAGTCTGTTTTATGAGCTTTAAAATGGAATAATGATAGACACTTGTATCGATAGACACCTTATAAATTGTTCTCTGATAAAAAATCACAAAATCCAAAAGTTAGAAAGAATGTGTAATCTGACCTTATCTAAACAGGAACCTCCACTATAACACTGCCATGTCCTGTAACTATAAAAAATTCTAGAAATTATACTTCATTGTTCAGTGATTTCACTGATGTGTGGTATTCCTTCCAAATATATCTGTCTATCCTATGTGACTCATCCATACCCTTCCATACATTTACCATTGGAGTTCCATCTACCTTGCAGAAGGCCTTCTTCACATTCTTTTCACATTTCAGGAATATTGGTAGAGCAAAAGGGTGATCCTAAGTTGTCCCTTATCTTTGGAATGTCACCTTTCCCATAAATAGCTTTCATAAAAAAGGTATAAATAGTCTTGCACATTGCTAGGATCAAAGATCCATCTACATAAGTGATGAGATCAAACCTCTACTGTGCATCATTACAATAGCCTTCTAATTTATATATTGCCATAGGTCTTTTCCTATTTCAACTCATCCTCCACAACAGTGCCAAAGTGATTTTTTTCTGAAACACAGATCTGAGCTTATCACTCCCATACTCAATAAGTTTCAGTAGTTCCTTATTGTCCCTAAGATAAAATTAAAAATATCAGCTGACTTTTAAAAATTCTTTACAACTAAGCCTCAATCTATATTTTCATTTGTTCTTTTTTCAATTATATATTTTCCACATCCTGAATGTTGTGGTTCAATCAAACTGCTCTTTCCTCTATCCGTTACACAAAATATTCCAGCTTCCTTGTATTTTTGCACTGAGTACCTCTTCCCCAATCTCCACTTTTCTTGATTCTATTTCATAGAAGGCCCCTCATTTCCTTTTACAAGTCAAGTACCAACTTCTCCATGAAGTCTTTTTTCTGATCATATTTATTTTGCATTTATACTATATATATAATATATATTCATATGGATATGCCACACAATATTCAGCATATATGAGATGTTTAATAAATTAATAAAAATTAATAAATATTCATTGACTCCCTTGACACAATGTGAGCTCATTGACAGAAAAGATTGTTCAACTTTTTTTTTGAAAACTCTGTCTTCAGCACCTAAGTTCCTGGCACAAAGTAGATGCTTAATAAATATTTTTGATCAATTGAATTTTTTTAAAGCCCCACATAGTTTGTTCCTCCCTAAATTTTCACATGATTTATCTCAGTGATTGACAGTCAAAAAATAGGAACTTATTATCTATCTGCAGACGGCAGTAATTCCTGGATATCTATTTATTAGGACCTAAAATAAAAGCAATTCAAACACATTCCTTACATATGCTTTTAAACAAAAACATCATAATTCATGGGTAGCCAGTTAGGAAAAAAAGAAGAAAAGAAAGCCTTCTATTGAACTGAAGCATAGATATTGTTTACAGCAAGTCACCAAGGGCAGCCACACTCATTTACTCATGTCATTAGCTACTCTGCTAACAAAGTCCCTAACAATACCTAGATACACTGCTCATCTTGCCTGTCAGGAACCTGATTTCTCATAGGCCACTGAACAACTGCTATCTTTCTGCTTCCCTGCTGGGAACCAGAGTGTGGTCAGGCTCCAAAAGATCCTTGAGCTTACCTTTTTTTCTATAGATATTTCCTCTTCCAGAAAGAACTCTAAACACCACCTCTCCACCTCCTCACCCCTATTCCCTAAGGGAAGAACTGTTTTTGAACTTAGTAGAATGTTGTTTCATAACAACAGACTAGCCTGCTCTTCACACATAGTGTAAATCTGAGACTCAGACTTTCTTGCTCTACCACTACATAAGCCTTTTCCTTTTATAAACTAGAATTAATCAATCAACAGGCATTTATTAACTGCACTGTGCTAGGTAATAGAGATATAAATAAGGATACAAAGAATGAAGTAATCTGTACTCACATAGAAATGATATTATAATGAGGATTAAACAAGATTTTTATATGCACAAATATGTATATATGGAAAGAAAAAGGAAAAGAGGAAGAGGAGGTGGAGAGAGAAAATAAGAGACAGATACTTGAAGAATTCACTCCTAGACAGCTTGAATTACTCTAATAGATTTTTTCATGTGCCTTTCTGATAAAAAATATAATGTTGACATCTCAGAAATTTTACTTTTTCAGGCTTTATTTTTCATTAAGTCATCTCTTGGGAGCCTATTTTGAGTTTTTGTCTAGTTCATAGAACCTTCCCTCCCAAACCACCTTGCCTGTCTGTCTACCTGTCTGTCTCTGTCTCTCTGTCTCTCTGTCTCTCTGTCTGTCTCTCTCTCTCTCTCTCTCTCTCTCTCTCTCTCTCTCTCTCTCTCTCTCTCTCTCTCTCTCTCTCTCTCTCTCTCTCCCCTACAGGAAATGCAGCAATCCTGAATGGTAAGTGCAGATCTGGATTTGTATATTTCCCTAGGGATCAGAAGCTCAGTCTTTAGACCTCCAATTTTTTTCATATCTCTAAAGAAGAATCTCCAAAAATCTGTCATGTTCATAACAGGAGTATGAAGATTATAAACAAGAGATGTTCTCATCTGTTCATCATTATTATTAAAATATTTTAATGGACCGGCAAGAGAGATGTCATCATTTTCAGAGTAGAAATTAAGAAAAATTAAAAAAAAATCAGACCTTAACTATCTTCACTCCCTAACCTGGACCAAAACTATTTCAATAATATAAATTTAGTAAGGGATCAAGACAGACTTCCCTAACTGTATAATTCATTTGACCTCTCTAATCTTGGGAATATTAGTGCATGTTTCTGAATTTTATTATTTTAAAAATGCTTAGGAAACCACTTCAAATCTGACAAGTTGGCAATTTATCTTGTTTTTAATTATATGTAAATCAAAATAAAATTCCAACCTCTCAGTAAGAGAAAGTGAGTATAAAGTAATGCAGAGATTACTAATTAGGGTTATATTGGGTATATACTTCCAAATAATCCATGGAAAGATAATAGGGATTTATGAATTTATATGGGGAAAATATTTTTATTCTCCCTAATCATTAATTGATATTTAGCATTTTTTCCAGTTATTTAAAAATATTGTTTGGAGAAGAGCTCCATTGGTTTCATCTGAACAAAAGATTAAAGAACCCCTGGGACAGTGAAAGAGCCCTCTCCTACCTCTGATACCAGCAGATCATTGAACTTCAATAAGCTTCAGCTTTCGTATTTATGAAATGGGACCAGTACTATTCAGGACTGTCGTAATGATAAAATTACATCATACTTATGAGCAATTTATGTGACCATAGCTTACACACACACACACACACACACACACACACACACACACACACACACACAAGCTTCTATTAAATATATACAATTAGGTGGTTCAGTGAATTGAGTGCCAGGCCAAGAGTCAAGGAGACCTGAGTTCAAATATGATCTTAGATAATGAATGACCCTAGGCAAATCATTTTACTGTTGTCTAAGTTTCATTATCTATAAAATGGTGATAATAACAGCATCTACCTCCCCTGGTTACTGTAAGGTTCAAATGAAATAAAAATTCTAAAGTTCTGGCACACAGCATGCATTATATAAAAGTTAATTATTATCATATCTTACACATACATGCACACATATATATATATATACTTATACATATATATATATATACATATTCATATGGATCTTTATAGTTACTGTTGAAAGTCCTTGGAACAATAATGATCTTAACTAATTCTTGCCTTTTGTGGTTATCCTCCCAAATTTGCTACCAAAAAATAGTTATTCAATGAGTTCTTCATAGTCTTCCAACTTCCCTGAGGATATCATAAAAACATATGGGTTCTTCATCTTCCTTGCTCTTGCCATGTGACCAGTCATTTCATTCCTATAACTCATTAAATGGATAATACACTTTACAAAGTCCTGTAATTCTTTCTTTGCCATATATTGCCACCTATTCACACCCATCATACTCCTGAGTCCTCTCTGTGAAGCTCAACTTCAAGTTTTAGGAGTCTGTAGTGTTCTGTGACTTGAATCCCTACAATATTGCTGGATATACATATATTTATAGGAATATAACATCAGTCTCCAAGTTTAAAGCATTCTAGAAAGAAATATCTTCTGTCTGCCAATGAAATCCATTTAGCATAGTCATAAGGCACTCTAATGGTAAAATATCTATTGCTCATAAGTGGGGGGTTATTAATAATACCAGCAAGGATTACAAAATGTCCAAATATTCAGGCAGGGAAAGTGACAATTTTTGTCCTCTCCATGTTCTTGCGCATCATGATTACCACCCATATATTTGTAAACATGCAGATGGTTAAGTAATTTTTTTCACTCTTCATCCATATTTTATCCTTGTGTAGGCACATCAAATGTTTCTAGTTTTACTACAGGACTGTTATAAGCAGTTATGCATATATTACAATGGCAATTTAAAACAAATCCATCCTAATCTCTTTTAATAAGTGAGAGCTTAGCCAAAGCTTCACTACCAAAATGGTTAACTTAAAAAAAAAAGGTCTTTAAATAGGAGCTGGTTTAACTGCTTTTCTTGAGAAATCTGACAACCTTTTTTTAATCATTTAAAAAAAAAACGTTACTTCCAAGAAAACATCAGTAGGGTGGTAGCTTAAGTATCAATTATTCCTTTTTTAAAATTTGTAGAATATAACATTTACTCCTTTTAAAAGGTGGCAGATACTTTCCTATTTATTTCATGAAGAATTACTTGAAAAAGATGCAAAGTTATGTAATCTGCAATTCACAGCACACAAGCTGCTTCTGATTATACTGCCTCACAAACTAGCTACTAGACTGGGAAACATAATACTGTTTATCACTAAACATTTGAGATTCTACTCAGATAATTTACACATAATTAGACAGAAGCCCACACTTCAAAGCAGCATTACCTTCCCTGAAGAAGACTATTCTTAAGAGCATTTTTGGTAACATAATGAGGATTTTATGAGGATTTGTAATCAGTCTTACCCTAGGTAGGAGCAAAGGTGAATTACTTGTGAACTGTATCAAATTATTACATAACTCAGGACTGAATAATGATAAGATGAGGTTGAAAGGTAACCTGCCCAGGTATACGTCAGTAACGAGGGAATTTTTGTCTTTTCCATGGGCAGAAAAGGAACCATACTTTTTACTATTAACTAGAAAAAAAGAAAAGAAAAAAGACCAAGAAAAGTGTTCTAAGACATAGATGTCTGTTTCTCTCTCTTAGAATCAATTCCAGAGTGTTAGAGAGATTAAATAAGATAACAGAGAAGAAACAAGAGTTACGAAATGGGCAATCTTGCCCCAATGCTGGATATTCTTCATTAGGTTGTTGTCTGCTCTCCTACAGTTGTCCTAAATGCTGTAGGTATTCCAAGTACATTTGACCAATCCCTGTTAGGTAGCTCATCTGTAATGTGATCATTCTTACTGTCAGGAAACCAGACTCCCTTTAACTGACAGATCATCCCTCCTGTATGGGGTCTTCAGAGGTGAAAGCAGAGACGGGGTATGATTTCACCATTTTATGATGCAAAGTCTGCAGCCAGAAATAGCGCTGACTTTCTGGACACTGTATCACACTAAATACTCTTTCTGATTTGGTAATATTACTTTCCAGTTTATTTTTTTAAATGGCATTTGCCTCAATTCAATTCACAGAATCATTTAATTTATTGATAAAACTTTTATTAATTACTTACAATGTAAAAAACACCAATCTTAGACTGGGGGTGGGGGTGGAGGTGAGATGATGATATTAAACTGAAGAACCCCAGTTTTGAAATGAAAGCAATTACTCTGCTTTGAAACCCAGATGACTATTTTCATGATGTCTTTATCTCTGAAATGAGAATTTTATACTAGGTTACAGGTTCTTAGCCTAGGGCTCATTGACAGATTTCAAGGGGTCCATGAGCTTAGTTGGGCGTGGGGGTTGGGGAGTTACATCTTTCTTTCCACTAAACTTTAACAGAAATTAAGATTACCAAACTATGCTGATAGGATCCATAGGCTTCACCAGACTGACAAAGCAGTCTGTGATTTAAAACAAGATGAAGAACTCTGACCTAGATAATTTACCTATGTGACATTATATAAATCACATGTCCTGTCTAGTACTATTTCGTTGTATAAGAGGGAATAGACATGACCCTTCAGTTCACCACTAATTCTATAGCTATGAAACTAATTGAGTCCAAATCATTTCTTTTTTATTTGATATTATAGATATGACATAAACACATCTATGTCAACTTCTATTATTTTTTTTGACAAAGTATGATATCAAATATAGTATTTAAAGGACAATTATATACCTTTGTTCCAAGGTTTTTAATTTCATTAAAAATAAGAGCTGTTCTGATATTCTGAAGTGACTTGTTGCTTGTGAACCAATTATAATCAAAATGTTTATAGATCTGAGCTCAACATTTTCTTCATGTCAGTGATACTTTCCAAAGAGTAATTTAAAGATTACTTTGTGTTTTCTGAGAAGAATAATAACTAAAAACAAACCAACAAGCATCCCAGCAATGCCTTAGATTTCTAATATTCTCTTAAACCAACCTAATATCTTAAATTTTGCATTAAATTAGAAATTTTCTCTAGACTATTCAATGTGTTACCCCACACACCATAAATTTTGACCTGTGAAGTCAATAAAAATGCAAAGATCAGAGCCTGGGACCAGTTGGGGTATCAGAAGTTTCCCTCTGGTTAAGTAACTTTTCCTAAAAAAAGAAGAAAATTTTTACTTAGTGCCTGTTTCTGAAGGTAGAAGTTTAAGAAAATCTCCTGAAATCAAATCACACACACACACACACACACACACACACACACACACACACACAAAGACAATAGAAATCCTATTGGTTTCCTAAAGTTCCTTCCAGAGGAGGAAAATTCACACTATTTTTCTTAAATGTTTCATTTTCTTTCAAATGTCTCAAATGAGAAGGCTTTATTTGTATTACTGAAGCATCTTTCATACCATTATTCACCAATTGGCTTTAGAAATTTAATATCAGAATTAAAGTCTTTAATAATACCTCACAATAAGAGAAACACAAATGACAAATTCAGGGAATTATATAATAAAATCATGTTCATAATGCAGAGAGAGAGAAGAGAGCTAAGAGAGGAAGACATGATTTTAAAAAAATGAAATTTTAGGGAGAATAGGATGTAATGGATAAGGCCACAGCATTCTAGATGTGTAGTCAAGATATCTAGAAAAGGCACAAGAAAGATGGAATCATAGATTGAAAGCTAGAAGAGTTCTCAGTGCCTTCAGTAAAAGGTCATCTAGATTGACATTTTATAGATGAAGATACAGAGGCCTAAAGTCATATGAGTAGAAATAGAAAGATGAATATGAACCTAGATTTTCAGACTTCAAATCCATTGCTTTGCTCATTATACTAATTTATTATACAGTATCCTCTATTTCTTTGTTCATATGATAAGCCAAGTTTTGTTCCCATCTCAATAAGGAAACAGGATATACATGATGTTGGTAAAGTATTAACTTGATCTCTGGGGAGCAGAGGTCTTGTCAGTCATACCAACCTTAGCATACTCTAACATTCACTAATAACAATTAGTATGAAACTGGCATGCCTAGACAGGAAATGGCATTTCTTTGCTCATACAGAGGATGGCAAGGTTTTGTATCATAGACAAAGGAAGTGGAAAAAAAAACAAAAAGGAGGATGAAAGTCTAGAATCTCCACCCCAAAGTCTCTAGGGAGGCAAATTGGGAAGAGAGATGTGCTGGAGGCATCAACTCTTCTATATGTTGGCTTCTTACTAAAAACCTTTCTCTTCCTCCAGGGACTTCTCCTTGAGGAGAGCTTGGAACCGCATATATCCTCTCTCTCCCTCTCTCTCTCTCTCTCTCTCTCTCTCTCTCTCTCTCTCTCTCTCTCTATCTATCTATCTATCTATCTATCTTGGACAGTGAATATCTGAAAATCCAGTATATATATATACACATATATATAATCACGCAATGGTACACTAGACTCACAACAGAGATCTAAGATGCAGATCTTAGAAAAACCAGGCAGAAGCAATTTACAGGAGAGAAAACAGAGAAAAGGACTAGAGAGAATTTCAGTGGCTGTGGTAGAAAGGCAGGGACATATCTAAAATATTAGCATTTTCTATAGACTTGTATTCAAAGCTTAGAAGCCCATTTCTCAATTACCTAAACTACCATCATATATTTAGTAAGGACCCAGAAAACAGATAACTTCCAAAGAAACTTTGACTTTATAGAAACAATTTTACTTTATAAGACTATATTCTTTTATGATATTGGAAAATGAATATTAATAAACAATGATTTGGAGAGATTCAGATTTTATCCTTTTTCTTAGATTCTTATTTCAAGACCTCAGTCTCTGAAGGCTGAACTAACCTTAACCTCTATCAGGACCACACACAGCTAGCTGCGAAGGTCATTTTATTCCATTCGGGTTTGGGTAGGGATACATTTTTTGTATAGTTTGCCCAAGACTGGGGCTAACATAGAAATAAATGATGTAATCAAAGTTCAGGTCCAGCCCCTCATTATAATATACATACTCTCATTTGTTCACCAATCAGAGTTGATTGCCATTCTGGGTAACATGTCTCTTCTAAAAGGACATTTAAGTTGTGAGCCTGCCATGAATGCCTTTGTTCTAAGAGAGATAACCAAAAGACCATTCTCTTATTAAAATATTTTTAAAAACCCGCTGGCATTATTAATAAGATTATTAAATTACCCGGATATTATGTCTCTCAAACCTTTTTAAACATCACAGTATATATTTGGAAAAGGAATGATAGAAAGAGAAAGAATTCAATAGTATTTGAAGTTAACTTAATAAAGCTCATAAAAAAGGATATTTCACTTCTAACATAAGTGGTTAGAAAAAAAAATTATGATTGCTGGGGGGAGATGATTGTTGTTGCCAAGGTTCTTACTAGGACAAAAACAAATTAATCTGTAAATCCACCAATAGGTAAAAATATACACAGATAAGCATATCAATTCTATTATCCAGAATAATGTGATAGGAAAAGCATAAGTCTGGCAGTCAGTGGGTACAGGTCTTTGCTCTGCTAAATTCTTCAAATGTAAATTGTAGATATGAAGAGGGTGTGAATCTAAATAACTTCTGAGGTCCCTTCTAATTCCAAGCCTCTGAATTTATTAATAACTCTGCAAATTTACAAATAACTTCACTCCTATGGGTCTCAGTTTCCTTCTTTGTAAACTGAGAATTTGTCTTTGATGATCTCAAAGGTTCTTTTTCACTTTGAAATTCTTATTTTAGCATATAGATTCATTACCTTTAGGAAACCAGATATGAAAAAATGTAGTAGGATATTATTCTCTACTTAGGAAAATGTACTGTTTCAGTGGTTTGTAGAGCATATTATGTAGGGTAATATAATACAAAAGAAGTCCATACTTAGGGTAAAAATCAGAATATTGCAACTGGGGCTTTGCCCCAAAAGTGCTCACTTTAGAAAGATCTACAGCATTTGTAGTTTGTTCAGCAACTAATAAAAAAAAAATTGAGCTCAGAAGCTAATTATCAATATTAACTAATTCATTTAGTAAAGAATAACTAATTAAAATAGAAGTTATGAGACAGATAACTAGGTGGAGCTTATTGCACCTACTCCCATCTTTAACCCCACTTTGCTCTCCTCCAACAGTGTCCATCAACCTTATCAGATGTTTTCCCATCATACAGAAATGCTTCCATCACCTCTACATATCATAATATTCTATCTAACCCCATACCCATCTCAACTTTAGGACAAAAGTAATGCATCCTTGTTCGAGGTTCAGTTTGAACCAATCATAAAGATGTCTATAAAACAATGCCCAGAAAATTGTCTTTATGTTATATAGTTAGCCCCCATTTTCTAAATACTCAACTCTGATGAGTGCAAGAAGGCAGGACATGACAAATAACAAAGAAATGATACAAAAATATGATTGTAATGAATACAGGAAGGCCTTCAAACTGTAGGTCAACTCTTATTTCCTTGCACAGAATTAACATCAGAGAGAAGTTACATAAATGTAATAAATGTAGGAAAGCCTTGGGGTAGAAGAAAAATCTTTCTCTAGAAAAGAGAATACATTCTTGAATGAAGTCAGAAATCATAATTTTGTTTTTTGATAATCAATGTTCAGAATAACCAGAGCTAGAGGACTTCCATGGTCTCTTTCAGATATAAAGTTAGGATTCTGTGATCTTTTATGAATCAGTTCCCCTTCCATCTCCCTTCCTTTCTCCTCCCCCATGGTTTATGGGATCCTGCTAATCCAGAACATCATGAAAAAAGAATAAGCAAATGCATTCCAAAATTGAAGAAGCATAAAAATAAATAAATAACATGGCCAGATACAGGACCTAGCCAAGTCTGATTTTCCTGTAAGATGGTATTCTTGCATACAACACTAACCTCCACTATCCCATTTTCAAGTGATTTTTTTTCTACTTCACTTTGTGATATGACTGACATCCTACCAATTACAGATTCATTTGGATTAACAAGAAACCTCTCTAAAAATGCAATTATCCCTATGAGGGTTAAAGGGATGTGCAGGCATTGATCTCTACTATAACTCTTGCTCAAAAGGGCAGGAATGAAAGTTTCTTTTCTTAAATCTAGTTTGTCTTTATAAACAGCATGATACTTTTTCTTACATTGTTAGTTGAGTTCAGTCTTTGAGATACAAAAATAATACATCAGGAATGAGCATAGTAAGATTATGAAGTTAATGGACAAATATATCCAAAAGAGCAGATATGTCCACTTCAAAATTATCCATATTGATATAAAGAAGAAACATATTTGAAGAATGAAGAAAATAAAATCAAAGGAGAACTTCAACATTTGGTTAACTGATATTATTTCTTCATCTATAATAATAAATAATACCTTTCATTTTTCATTTCTATAACAACTTACAGTTTTCAGAACTTACAAGAACATTATGTCTTGGGACCCAAAGAGTCAGCCATACAATTGGTATTCAAAGAATGTTTGTTAACTAAATTATTTTGTATAACCATATACAGGCAGGGAAAAACAAAAAACATATCACCATTTTTAAAAATAGCAAAATTAAATTCAGAGAGATTCTTTCTTTGACCCATTGTCCACATTCCTAACAAACTATATTTTCTAAAGCATGGTTGGACATGCCACTCTCCTGCTCAAGGACCTTTAGTGACTACCTTTTGTTGCTAAGATAAAATAAAAATTCTTCTGCTTTACATCTAATGATAATGAAATTTGGATTACTATCCACTTTTCTTGACTAATCATATATATATATATATATATATATATATATATATATTTATTTTCTGTTTCACCAAATCAGTACTGGGTCTCTCACTTCTATATATTACAAAGACTTTCCTCTCTATGTCTAGAATACATTCTTTACCTCAAGCTTCAAAAATTTAAATTTCTTTAATTTCTTATTTTAAATTTAATTTGAAATTCTATTTCTTAACATTCCTAGCTGCTTTAAGGCCTATCTCATATACCATGATTTGTTAATGTTCCCCCTTGTATTTATATAGCACTTTAGGGTATGCAAAAAACAAAACAGGCATATTTATTATCCCCATTTTAAAGATGAAGAAACTGAGTCAAATGTGGTTTCCATGACATATCCAAGTTTACAGAGCTGCTAAGTGTTAGAGGTAGAATTCAAACTCATTCTTCCTGACTCCAGGTCTGATAATTTATTCATTGGGCCATCTAATAAATTATCATGAACATATTTACTTGTTCATGTGCCACATGCCCCCTCCAAGGAGTGTTCCCTTTTGTCTTTGCATCTCCAAGCTCTGGAATATAGTTGGTGTCTAATACATACCTTTTTGGTTGAACTGCACTGGATGATCTAATTGGGCAAAAAGTCATATTCCTGATGAGGAATAGAGATGTAACCCTAAAACCAAACCTTTTCAGCATTTACTGTAATTGTTATTTGAAAAAAGATAGAGCTTATAAATTTAGAGATGAAAGAAAAGAAACAGGTGAGTTGACTAAAGTCATTTAAGAAGTGTCTACCATAGTTCCAAATCCATTGCTCTTTGAATGATTTGAGTTTTAATTCATTTCCTTTTCTCTCTCAGTGCTATTAGCCGGGAGTTATCTCTCTTGCTTTCCAAAAAAAAAAAAAAACCCAAAAAACCCACCCAAAACCCAAAGAAAACCTTTCCTATATCCCCTAGTCAATTTGAAAGACATAAATATACTCTATAATTTATGTCCAAGGGAATAAGAACAAAAAGAGATAGAAAATTTTTTCATAAAGAAAAGGTTTAAACATATAACATTTGGTATCATAAAATTATTAAATTTTTATCATTTTATCCAATCCATAATTTTTTATCACTATTTCTATTAGAATAGTTCAAGAGGGGGTGGCTAGGTGGTGCAGTGGATAAAGCACCCGGCCCTGGAGTCAGCAGTACCTGGGTTCAAATCTGGTCTCAGACACTTAATAATTACCTAGCTGTGTGGTCTTGGGCAAGCCACTTAACCCCATTTGCCTTGCAAAAAAAAAAATCTAGGTGGTGCAGTGAGTAGAGCACCGACCCTGGAATCAGGAGCACCTGAATTCAAATCCAAGCCTCAAACACTCAATAATTACCCAGCTGTGTAATCTTGGGCAAGTCACTTAACCCCATTGCCTTGTAAAACCCTAAAAAAAATACTTCATGGGGTGGCTAGGTGGCAAAGTGGGCACCAGCCCTGGAGTCAGGACTACCTGGGTTCAAATCCAGGCTCAGACACTTAATAATTACCTAGCTGTGTGGCCTTGGGCAAGCCACTTAACCCCATTTGCCTTGTAAAATCCTAAAAAAAAAAAATCATTCAAGAGGATAATGTAATTATTTACCATATATTCCTCTTATGCTTTAGACAAGCTTCTCATATGCTCTGTGGGATCTGTGTAACTCAGTTTGGGAACTCTTATTATAGAAAAGCAGGAAGCAAAGAAGCTAGCCAAGAGAGGACAGTAGGAAGACAATGGGACTGAAGAAAGTGGGGGTGGGGAGGAGTGAATAATCCACAAATTAAATGATGAATCCTTGGATAAAACAGATTTAATTATAGGAAAAACAAGTATACAAAACAAAATAAACAAATTTAAAAAAAAACAACCTGCACTTGACTTATACTAAGTAGTAAAAAAAAAAAAATGACCATCATCTCTGAAGTTAACAAAGAATTAACAAAGTTAAAATGACCCAGGGCTTCATAGTCATTCTAGAAACTGTTCTTTGCCTTTAGGCAAATATATCTCTAGTGCAGAAGGAGGTTAGGAGTTTAAAAGCATGGATGAAACATCAAAACAATTGAGTTATATTTACACAAACTCAATTAAAAGAATTTACTATAATCACAAGGCAACTTGGCTACCAACTCCAAACCATTGAAAACATAATCTATTCTCTATTAGCAGCAAACTACCAGGCAATTGGCAATTCAAACTGCTCATTAGAACACATTACCATGGAGTATGATTGTAAGGGAATATGAGAAACAGTGGTGTAGCTGCAATTTGGAAGTGTGGAAGAACCAGGGCTACCTCCTGAAATGGGAATAGTCTGGAGAAATTAGTAGACTTTTTGGTGCCAAATGTCATTTACTGAAACAAAGCTCATATTGGCTGAAAAGTATAAGCCTTCTTAAATGAATAAGCAAGAACCTGAAGAAGGAAAAGCTAAATTTTCCTGAGGTTTCTGTTTTTAGCACCATTACCTTAGAGGTAGAAAAAGAGCTTTGGGGTTAGCACAATGACTAGAGGAGCTTCTAGCCTTAGAGCTATTTCCTAGACAGATTCTTGTATTGGAAGTTGAGCAATGTGATTTTTTTTTTGTTTAGCTTCTGGTGTTTCCTGAATCCTGTTCCTAGTGAGAATGAAGGACTATAAGGAAGACTCCAGGGTTAGAATGGAAATGGTCTATTTCTGTCAATCACATAATCAATCATGGATCAATAAAGAAACAATTATTAAAAATAAAATGGGCTAGACTCTGAATATTTAAAAAAGTCTGAATTCTCTTACCTCAAAGAGCTCCCATTATAACACAATAGGATCATGAATATACATACAACAGGTATAAGCCTCTTCCATATTACAGGGACACAGCCTGCATCTGGACTATCTGCATCATATTTTTTGACCTTCCCTTCATACCAGAGAAGTCTGAATTTTTTCTTTTTTCTTTTTTCTTTCATAGGGAGTTTACAGTGCCTTATTATAAAATTCAGGTTAAGCTTTTGGTCATAGACTCTGTGTTGTTTGCTAGTCTTTGCATGCTATCTGCAGCTTCCACAAAACTACCCCCAAATTCTCATTTAATTTCTTTTGCTATCCTGTGATATATTGAAACTGTGATGGGGGAAGTCATGATGTGGAAGGGATAAGTGTATATACAAAGGTGATTTCTTCTGAGTTGGGTAGGCTAGCTAATGTCTACATTAGGATTCAAGGAAAGTTCTTTCTGACTAAGTTAAGGGCTGTCCTTCCATACTACAGATTTTCTGAAAGTAGGTCCATTCACAGTAGGTGATTAATAAATGTTGGTTGGATTAAATTAACTGTGAAGTCTTTAGAATCCCTTTGAGTTTTCTCAGGTTAATTTTTTTTCCTTTTCATATCATCACTATTATTCCTCAATATGTGCCTCAATATCAAAAACTGTAATTGTCCCAATAATATTCAGAGTTCTCTCTTGCCTTAAATTCCCAGTGCTTAGCACAGTACTTCTAGATCTTTTCACAGGGCCTGCCATGAAGTAGTTGCTTAATAAATGCTTGTTGATTTGACTTAATGTTCTTTGATCACTATGACATCTGGGTCACAACCACAGCATCAGAAGATTACTAATTGTCTTTCAAGAATTTATTTCACATTGTGGCAATGCTACTTATCTTTCCTATGTAAAAAAGTAAACTGAGACAACAATGACTTTAGTTGTTTGCCAAATATTTGACAAGAAGGCAGAGATAACCTCTGAATTTATAATTCCCAACTTTCTGTCTTACACACACACAGACACACACCCTACAAGCACTAATAAATGGCAATACAGTTTCTCACTCCCTAGTTCTACTTCTGAAACTGAATGCTCCTTTATCCCTGTTTCTAGCACTAATCCTGAGAAAAGCAAAAACCAATATAGCTGGATTCCCAGCTGAATGAGGGTACATTCCATTCTTCAGCAGTTCCAGTGACCTCTGTGCATACCATCAATAGCGTACTCCTACCCAAGCAAAGACCAGAACATCCAATGATTGCCTAGAATACCTCCATGTCCCTCCCTAATAAATAAGAGATGACACAAAATCACTAGAGAGATTTTTGATACAGTGCAAAGAGACCTGAATGTTGAGATAGATGGTCTAGTTTTAAATCCCAGGACTATATGACCTTGGGGCAAGTTTCTACTCTTTCTGAACCTCAGTTTCCCCATCAGTTAAATGAGAGTTTAGACTAAAGTAAATTAAAGAGAGAATAGGTAGAACTTGTAGCTGAAAGAAGTTAGACCCAAGGGTAGAATTGGTTTTTTTAATAGGCAAACTAAATGTGAGAAACTTAAGGAATTGGTATTCAACATAGGGGTTTTCTTTCCCTATGGTCACATGGACAGTACTAGGCTATTAAATCTTGCAAAAATGCCCTCCACTCCTACTTGTGTCTTTCAAATAGGGGAGAGATACAACTAAATGAATATATGAAAGAAGAATTGAAGCATATGAGATAGTTCCCCCCCCTCTCCCCCTATTAGACTGGTGGGAAAGAACTGAATCTAAATCAGAGACTTCTAAGAGAAAGCAAGAAAGATCAAAAGAAGATCTTTGAGTTTCTTATTACTTTCCCCTGGCTGAACAATGATGACCCGGAAAGTCCTGTATTAGGCAGCTATGTGATAAAGTAGATAGAGCACTGGACCTGAAGTCAGGAAAAGCCTGTGCTCAAATCTTGCTTTAGTCACTTATTATTTATGTGATCCTGGATAAAAGCACTTAATTTCTATAGTATATAAATGTCATGGAATTTTATTTTGCCATAAAACATGATGAAATAGATAATTTGGAGGACATTCAGAAGAACTTTATCAACTGATGCAGATGAAATGAGCAGAATTAAGAGAGTTTAAACGAAGATAACAATAGGAAAGATAAAAAACAACTTCCAACTGGTTAATGATGTGGTAAGCTAGGAATACAAAGAATGAAAATAAAACTGCTACCTCCTGACAGAGAGATGATAAACTTAAAAATACAGAAAGTTATACACATATTCAAAATAACTGAAATTATTTTGCTTGATTATGTATCAAAAGATGTTTTCATATTTTTTAATTTGTTCAATTCAGGGGTGATAGGAGGGATAGATTAAATTGTAAATATGTTATGGGTAGGGGCTGCTAGGTGGCGCACTATAAAGCACCGGCCCTGGAGTCAGGAGTAACTGGGTTCAAATGCAATTTCAGACACTTAATAATTACCTAGCTGTGTGGCCTTGGGCAAGCCACTTAACCCCAATTGCCTTGCAAAAACCAAAAAAAATATGTTATGGGCAGCTAGGTGGCACAGTAGAAAGAGCAGTGGCACTGTACTCAGGAGAACCTGAGTTCAAATGTGCCCTCAGACACTTAATTACCCAGCTATATAACCTTGGGCAAGTCACTTAACCCCATTGCCTTGCAAAAACTAACAACTAAATAAATAAACTAAAAAAATCCAAAAATATATTTTACTTGGAAAATAAAAAAAAATAAACTATTTGAAAAAATACCAAGAGATAAACACAAATGGTTTAGAGATGTACTCAAGGAAATAAAGGAATAATTTGAAAGTTTGGAATAAATTTGCCACAATTGAGAAGTTAACTGAAGAAAATCTGGAATTCTACTAAAGATGGTGACAAAGTTGAATTCAATCAAGAAAGAAGGAAAAGATTAAATGAAACTATTTCATCATTCAGAAAGACACTACTGAAAACAAAAGCATGCAAATTTTAATATAAATGTAATAAAACAGTAGCTACAATTAATAAAGTCTCATCTGTTATGGCAAGTTGTGTTAAATGATGTATACTTATGTTAATGGGGGAAAAAACTTAATATCTCTTTTGTACCCTGATGTTCACAAAGGGTGCCTTGTACAGTGTCTCATTTGAAACTCACAAGCTAGCGAGGTGTGTACTAGAGATAATTTAATCCACATTTTATGGTTGATGATATTGAGGTTCACAGAGATTATATGATTTGCTCCTGGTAGGACAGTTAGTGCCAAAGATGAAAAGTGATCCCCAGTTTTCCTGGGCTCAAGCCCAAGATTCTATTCACTCAAACCATGAAAAAGAAAAAAAAAATGTAACCAGTCAAGGATGAATTTAAAGAAATCAGAAAATGGAACAAAGCATTACATAAGAAAAAAAGGGGGGAACTATTAAGAAGAAATTAACATAATAGAGAACAATAGAACATTATAATGATAAATAAAACAAGAGCTATTTTAAAGAAATGATACAATTGAAAATGATTAAGAAAATTAATTTTTTTAAAGGAAATTCAAATCATCAAATTACTGAAAATAGAAATGAGAAAGAGATCACAATAATAACGGGGGGGGGGGAGAAAAAGATGAGATAACCATAGAAACTTTTTTGATAATTTTTGATGAATAAGGAAATTGACAATGAATGACTATCTGACTCTTTTCCATCCTTTCCATTATTCTATTTTAACCTTCTATTGACTATGATTGAATGGCATCTAAGGGAAAAAAATATGCATGGGATAAGAAGGAAAAAGTAAGGAATAATTAAATTATGAAATCTATAAGGGGGGAAATTAAAACCCCTTTAACTAGGGGGCATAGTGGATAGAGGGCTAACCCTAGTCAAATCATGTAATACTGTTTGCCTCAGTTTCCTCAGCTGTGAAATGATTTAGATAAGGAAATAGCAAACTACTTCCAGTATCTTTGTGGAAAAAAAGCCAAAATGGGGTAACAAAGAGCTGGACACAACTGAAAAAATGACTGAACCACAAACTAGCTATTGGATATAAACAGACAAAAATAAATATTTTTTTTTCTCAAGGAGTTTATATTCTCTTAGGGAAAAAATATCTGTACAGAGAAAATTGAATATAAAACATTTAGAATATAATTTGGAGGGGAAGCATTATCATCTGGGGCATTGGGATGATCTTCCTAGAGAAAGTAGTTTAGAGGAACAGAGTTTAGAGGAAGACAGGATGGATTCTGTGAAGCAGAAATGAAGAGGAAAGGCAGAGAGGTCAGACTGCACAAAGACAAGAAGAAAAAGAGACAGAATTCCCCGTGTGAGAACCAGCAAGCAAAGTAGTTTGGGTGAGACACTGAACATAAGGAATAACATACCTTAAGCCTGGAAAGATTGGCTCAAATCAGATGGAGAGTGTTTTTATAAGTGAGAGAGGAGTTTAAACCAGAAATATTATTAGCAAAGAAATGACATTATCAGATGTGTGTTTTAGAAATATCACTAAGACAACTGTAGTTTGAAGCAGATAGGTGGCACAGTAGTATTGAGACTGAAATCTTTCTGAGTTCAAATCTGACCTCAGATAACTTACTAGCTAGACAAGTGATTTTTAAATGTTTGCCTCAGTTTCCTCATCCACAAAATGATCTGGAGAAGGAAATGACAAACCACTCCAGGAACTTTGCCAAGAAAACACCAAATTAGGGGGCAGCTAGATGGCACAGTGGATAGAGCACACAGGCCCTGGAGTCAGGAGAAACTGAGTTCAAATCCAACCTCAGATATTTAATAATTACCTAGCTATGTGACCTTGGGCAAGTCACTTAATCCCATTACCTTAAATAAATAAAATTAAAAAAAGAAAACCCCAAATTGGTTCATGATGAGTCCGATACAACTGAAACAACATTAACAGGATGAAGAGGAGGGATGGGAAATAATTTAGAGAAGCTTCTGCAGTAATCAAGGTAAGAAGTGATGAGGACCTAACCAAGGAAGGTAATTGCAACAATGAAATGAAGTGGGTATAAGATATATTGAAGAGGCAGGCTCCTTGATGCTTGGTGATTAAACAGTACGGATGTGAGAAGTGAGAAATGTTTTGTGGTTGTGAGCTTGCAGGGCCAATTTGGAAGGATCATGGAATGGTAGACAAAAAGAAATGTTAGAAAGAAAGGAGAGCTTTAGGGAGCAAAGATGATGAATTTAACAACAAATAGTTTTTGAGAAAATAAATAGGAGTATAAATAGTTTTCATATGCTTAAACTATTTTATAGCTTTTTTATAGCATAAAACTATCAAGGGGTCCTGAAGTCAGGAGTGCCTGAGTTCAAATCCAGCCTCAGACACTTAATAATTACCTAGCTGTGTGGCCTTGGGCAAGCCACTTAACCCCACTGTCTTCCAAAAATCAAAAACCTATCAAAATTATGGAAAAACAAATGGAAAAATATTAATTTGGACATGTATTTAAATGTGATGATGGCTTATCTTGGCAGATTTCAAAATGTAATAGTAAAGGAAAATATTAACACTATCTCAGATTAAATTAAATTTTAAAAAGAGGTATCAATGAATATTTTTCTTTTTTATTAGTTGGATGATCATAATAGTCTGGGTAATTTCTTCATAGGTATTGACTGAAGCCCAATCTACCAACAAGCATTTTTTTGCCAAAAGTATTACAGATAATATGCTAAAGCTATTTATTCTTACCATGCATCTTTTTGTTACCATTTTAAATCACTAGCAATTTGATTTTTTTTTTTAGAATGAGTCTTCTATTATGTACAGTCATATGGAACCATAGAGTAGATATTAATATTGAAAATATTTGCTCACTGGGGGCAGCTAGATGGCATGATAAATAGAGCACTGGTCCTGGAGTCAGGGGGACCTGAGTTCAAATTTGACCTCAGATACTTAAGAAATACCTAGTTGTGTGACCTTGCTAAAAAAAACCCTACTTATTCAGGTAATGGAATCAATCAATAGAAGAGAGTAAGAAATTGGGAAATGAAATTAAATACCTAAGAAATCTATATTTAATAAAAGCAAGATAACCAAACATAGAATTAAATAATCATTCAGTAAAAAATATTAGGGAAAATTGAATGCAGTATGAAAAAAATTGAGTTGAGAAACATTTTTCACAGAATGGGCAACATGCTAGGATGATGGTCTATATAAAGGGAACATGAGATTTAAAGTTGGAATATATCTGAGAGTTCATCTTTCTCATTTTTTTTTTGTTTAGTTATTTTTCAGTTGCATCCAATTCTCTATGACTCCTTTTGGGATTTTCTTGACAAAGATATTGGAGTTTTTTGCTATTTCCTTTTTCAGTTTATTTTACAGATAAGGAAATTGAGGCAAAAAGGATTAAGTGACTTTCCCAGCATCACATAACCAGTAAGTTTCTGAGGTCAGATTTTATTTTGGGAAGATGAGTTTTCCTTAACAGACCTAGTGCTCTCTCCACTTCATTACCTTGTTGACAGGTAGAGTAGTTAAGGTACAGAGTCAGGAAGGTCTGGACCCAGATCCTATCTTAAACACTCTCTAGCTGTGTGACTCTGGGAAAGTCACTTAATTTCTGTGACAACTTTCTTGTACTGTAAATTACTGTTAAGTTGAATTTCTTTACTGATAGTCCCAAGCACTACTGGAATCACAGATCAGGATAAAAAAATTAAATATAAAAATAAATAAGATCTCACACTCACATAATGATTTAACCTTTGCAAAGAACTTTCCATACATTGTCTCATTTGGTCTTCACAATTCTATGAGTATTTCTGCTTTTCAGATCTGGAAACAGAGGTTTAGAAGTATTATATAATTTATCAAAATTCAAACAGCTTTTGGGATGGAATTCAAACCCAGTTCAGTTAGTCCCTAATTTCATATTCTTTCTTCTTTCTCTTTTCCTTGTTCCTTTTAAACCTCTTCTTTTTCTCCTACTGCAACTTTCAGTCCCTTTAAAATGTCACTCCCTAGTCTTTCATTTCATCACTCCTGTATGAACTGGCCAAATGTGTGTATGTGCATGAACACAATGCAAGCATGAACATATATTTGCATATATAGTTATACCTTATGTACATACAAGTACATGTGTGTGGCCCACACTTGAACAATATTTGTATACACATATAAATATTGTACAGTCAAACTGTCCTCCTGACAGTTCTTCACACAACATTCTCTCTCCTGTCTCTAGACTTTCAAAAAGACCTCCCCCAAGACTGGGATATATTCCTTCCTTACCTCCCCCTCTTAGGTTTCCTTGAAAGCTCAACTCAAAAGCTTTCTCCTAACTAGAAGCTGTTCCTAATTCTCCAGATGCTCGTGCCACAATTTAATTTTATATATTTCATATATACTTATGTTTTTCTTGTTGCTATTCAGTTGTTTCAATTACATCTAATGGAGGGGTTTGACATTTCCTTCTCCAGTTCATCTTACAGAGGAGGAAACTGATGCAAACAGGATTAATTAACTTGCTCAGGGTCACTCAGCTGGTGTATGTCTGAGGTCACATTTGAATTCAACAAGATGAGCTATACTAATTCCAAACCCAGTGTTCTATCCATTGTGCCTCCTAGTCACCCCATAGACATATATATATATGTTATTTTCTCCCCAATAGAATGTTAGCTCCTTGAAGTCAAGGACTGGTTCATTTTTGTCTTTTTTATCATCAGTTGTCAAACATAGTGTCTTTCACATGACTGCAATTACTTAAATTGATTTTATCCCCAGAGTATCTCACTCATCTGACCTCTCTTCTCCAAAAGGCCCTAATTTTCTTTTGCTTGATTTGCTTTATCTATGTTTAACTATGGCAATCATTTCCCAATTGGTCTTTCTAAGCAATCCTTCCCTGCTCCAATTCATTCTTTATAGAAGTTGATCAAATAATTTTCCTAAGGAACAGATCTGATCATGTTATATCTCAACCCCAAACCTTCAGTGACTCTCCATTGTCTGTAGTACAAAATACAGACTCCTTATTTTGTTATGAAACCCCTTTGCTAATGCAACCTCCCATCTATCTTTCTAGACATATTTTACACTGCTCCCCATTCATGAATTCAACATATTGGACAAGCTATGCAATTAGGTGATCTCCAAGCTTCACACTCTATTTCTTTCTCCAAGCTACCACCCCGCCACCCCCACCCCGGGTCTAGAATGGACTCCTTTTTCATCTCCCCTTTTAGAAGCCTTCCCTTAAGCTATGACTTCTTTTGGGAGATCTTTATTCTCTAAGGGAAGATTCTCTCTATATCTTCTCCTCTCCTCTCTCTTTTGCTCTCTTTCTCTCTCCTTCTTTTCAATGTCCTCTTTCTCTTTCTGTCTGTCCTTTTGTCTTCCTCCTTTCCTTCCTCCTCTCTCTGATCATTTTTCATTCTATTTACATGTATGCTCTATTATATATGTGTATTGTGTATTGTGTCTACATGTTTATATGTATGCATACACCCAAGTTTGTATTTTGAGTGTATGTGTGCAAGCATGTGTGCATGCATATTTACATATATACTAAAATGCAATCAGTATAATTTTAGCTTCTATACTAGAGGGACTTTTTCTTCTATGCTGCACTATGTATAGAACAAGAGCTTAATAGACCTTTGCTGAATTGAGTTCAAATCTGACCTCAGATACCTATTTGCTGGGCAAGCTACTTAACCTTGTATGCCTCAGTTTTCCCATCTGTAAAATGGACTGGAGGAAGAAAGAAAAACATTACAGTATCTTTACCAAGAGAATTCCAAATGGGTTCACAAAGTTCAGAAATAATTGAAAAAAACTAGTTGAATTAGCTTCAGAAAGAGCTGGGGGAAAAAAATTCCTTTGCAGCATATACATGTGTATAATATATAAAATATATACATATTATTTATATATATATATTTTTTCTGTACTCAGCATAGAAATTATTTGGATTTTCTGCTTCTATTTTTGAGTTTTATTTGAGTTTTTATCTGTTTGCATAGTTAAGATTATTTCTCAATTTACAATAAAAATTCATTCATGAGTAAATAAAATGAGGGGATTAGATTATCAATAATTTATGAACTTTTTTGTGTGATAACTGGTTTTCTTTGTAATCCTATATATTTTATAATGTACATTTAAAAACATACTTCTCTATCCCCATCCAGAAGAAAAACAAAACCAAAACAAAAAGAAAAACCCTTCAGAATCTGGTGAACACTACATTCACTTTTTGTTTGGTTGGTTTTTTGTTTGTTTGTTTTTTAGGTTTTTGCAAGGCAAAATGGGGTTAAATGGCTTGCCCAAGGCCACACAGCTAGGTAATTATTAAGTGTCTGAGACTAGATTTGAACCCAGCTACTCCTGACTCCAAGGCCGGTGCTTTATCCACTATGCCACCTAGCCACCCCTACATTCACTTTTTTAAAAAAATATCTCATGTATTTCTTTCCCTTAATCCTAATTTCTCATGCCAAAAATGACTAAACTGTAAACATGTTTAGGGCAAATGTATATGTGCAATATTAACCTGACTGTTCGCCACTGAAGGGAGGTGGAAGAAAATTTTGTAGCTTAAAAAATATACATAGGCATATGGATAAATAAATGTACAAAAACTTTCATAACATGTATTAAGAAAAATAAAATATCAATTAAAAAATAAAAACATACTTCTGAGGAAAAGTTTACAAACTTCATCAGACCACCAATAGAGTCCATGACACAGAAAAGATTATGAGTTTCTAGGATTATCTATAACATTCTCTGGTTCCCTAATTAAAACTGGGAAATATAAATATTATAAACAATGTTGGACATGGTAAGAGAAGACTTTAGCATGCAATACTCAGTAATAGAAGGGGAAGAGAATTTTTCAACTCTTTGTGGATCAACTTCGGTAAGACAGTTTAAGAAGTGTTTAAAATGATGGGAAAGAGATGGCTACACAGGTCAGCACCAAGGGTCATAGTTTTCAAATTTATTTAAAATCCTCTTGTTCATAGCCTGACCTTGGAGTCTTGGCCTGATTTCTCCCCAGTTTTAGATCTATGCTAACTTTCAAGGTTGCCTGTAGATTGCCCTGGGCAGATTGATAGGGAATAGAAGGTGCCTGGGGTCAACTTTTACTAAGAAGAGTCATCATTCTCACTTTCTCTGGGAGTTCCTATGATGAAACTTTGGCCCATGGAGGAAAACAGATTTGAAAGGAAAACCCATCTGATATGTTCCACCATGATAGGAGGTTGTATAGATTTCAGAGGTTAGAACCTAGGGCCAGTATTGTTCTTTTGCAAATAGTATTTAACATTCTTGAGTAAACAATATTAGAGAACTAAGTGGCTGTGTGCCACAGTGCATAGAATGATGGCCTTAGAGTGAGTGGTCTTCCTCATTATGAACCTGCAAAGCTTAATAGATTTTTTTTAATTGAGTTCAAATCTAGCCTTTGATACTAACTGTGTGACCCTGGGCAGTCATTTTATTTCTATTTATCTCAGTTTCTTCATCTATGAATATGGGATAATAATATACCTATTGCCTGTATTGTTAGGAACAAATTGGATAATAATTTACAAAGTATTAGCACATAGTTGTTGTTGTCGTCCGTCTTTTGTTTCCAAAGAGGTCTAAAACATTAGGGAGGTGATGCCATGACATGAAAGTAAATTGGACTTAAATGAGGGGTAGCTGTGCAAATATTCATTTGCATGTCATTTCATGATTTCCCTAATGTCATTGTCTCCTACATGGAAAGACAAACATCATCTAGGCAGGTTTTAGGGATAAACATATACATTTCTATAGGCAGAGTATTCACCAGGAAGAAAAGAAACTATTGAAATAGTATATAAATGTTAGCTATCATTATTATTACTAATTTTTATTAAAAAGTAAAGAAACAGTACCAGAATATTACCTCCCCCTTGTAATTGTCCCTTGATCAATTATGGACTGTTCCTTCAGGTTGGGCTGGAGAGGGCTGGGCTGAGCTACTGGAGAGCAAGCATTCTATTGAAGGAGATTAAAAACTCAGGTCCTGAACTCTTCTGACCATTAAGGGCCAGTGGCACATATAGCCATGGTACATAGCACTTACCCTAATCTAAGGCTTTCTCCAAGGACTGCATCTGAATTCCCCAAGGAACTTTAATTAGATAGGGGATTCCATAAGGCTTGTCTGTGAGGTCGATCTAAAAGCAATTGCTCTGTTCCATTTTCCCCGACTTGGTATTTTAATAGCAGATGAAGCAGTCCCCTCTGTGGTACCTTGAGGTCAGTATAATGCTTTAGGATCTTTCAGCATTGAACAGAAAATATTCTTATTATAACATTAGGCAGACTTAAAAAAAATCAATGGAGTAATGAGATATAACACAGCACAAACTCCTTTCTAGGCTTAGTTCATTTCTGCTGCACAATGCTTTTAGATGGCACAAAACAGCAATTCCTTCTAAAATGAAGACTGGTTCAGAGAAGTTGCTAGAAAGAAAGCCAGCAGGTCAACTCCATGTGGCATTTCTGACATGCAATCAATAAAAACCTTGCTTCAAAACTTAATAATCTAGGTTATTCTGTGCTTCAGTTTAATTGTGTTTTTAAATAGGGAGTGGCTAGTGGATGCTTAGTAATTATATTATGCTTCTGTAAAACCTCATTAATTCAGACTAACTGGGGATGAAAGGCAGCTGAAATTAGCAGTTCTCCACAAAAGTCCTATTCTCTTGCCTTAAATGTGGCATGGAGGTGAACTTGGGTTTTAGAAGTCCCTTATAGATGATCAAAAACCTTAGCAGGTTGTTTTATTTTTTTTAATTTTGGGTAAGCTTCAAATACAGATCTTTGAAAGTAACAGTAAAGAGATATAATTGGAATTTTTTTTCCAAGTAGAGATACTTAATAGAACTCTACCCCTAAAATGTGCTATCTCAGTGGAGATTCTTAAGATATTTGCTTTAATTAATAGATACAATGATATTCATTTACTCAAATGACATTCATTTACTTAGTCAATATTTTTTTAGGGTTTTTTTGCAAGGCAATGGGGTTAAGTGGTTTGCCCAAGGCTACAAAGCTAGTGTCTGAGGTCGGATTTGAACTCAGATACTCCTGACTCCAGGGCCAGTGCTCTATCCACTGTACCACCTAGCTGCCCCCACAATCAATATTTCTAAAGTGCTAAGGCAGCAATAGAAATGAGTACTTGAGAGGAAGTCCAAAGATCTGGGGTTCAAACCCAACTCTCCTACTTTCTACCAGTGTAAACCTGGGCAAATCATTTAAATTCTTTGGGCCTTGGTTTCCACATAAGGAAAATGAAGAGAATAGATGAGATAGCTTCTGAGGTCTCCACTAATTCTAAATCTATTTTTCCTGTGACTACTAATTAAAAAAAAAGTTATACCAGGCAGGGTGAGAGAAATAAAGACACCTTTGAGGTCAGGAACTAGTTAAGATAACACAAGTACTTAGAGTTACTACTTCAAATATAAGGCCAAGGGCAACAAATACTGAAAGAGAGGTCTAAGTAAGGGGCATAGGAAAAGTCAGTTAAGGGAAAGTCTAGAGAAGCTTCAGGGGGAAGAGGCATTTGAATTGAGGCTTCAAGGATTTGTAAGACTCAGAAATGAGATTGAGAATATTTCATTTTAGTTGGATGGAAAATTATGAGAAGATGCTGAAAAAGAGGGAGTGTTTGGGAGTGTAGAGCATTTTGTAGGAGGCAGATTGAAATAAGGTTACAAGTGGCTAAGTTGTGAAGTGCCTTGATGGCTAGATGAAAGAATTATCTTTATTTAGACAGTCAATAAATGGGTAGCTTCTCAGAGAGACTGCAGATGGAGGTTTAGGATAAATTGAATAGGTAATTTAATCTAACTAAGATAATTGATTTCAACTCAATAAATCATGCTTCCACCTGAATGGCAGAATGAGAGTTATGCTTTAGAGAGATAATATTTTCCAGACTGTTTGAGTGGGGACAAATAGGAAGCTGGGAAAACTAGTTAGGGGTCAATTGAAAGAGTCCAGACTACAAATATTGAGAAATCAATACTTAGGACATTTTGAATTTTAGGAGTCAGCAAGTTTTCTAGATAGAAAAGTCTAGTAGGAACAGGTAATGAGGGAGTATAAATTGGAGAGAATAGGGCTAGAAATAAGTATTTAACCCATAATAATAAAAATAAAGGATGTCAATAGATAATGTTTTTCATCTCAACCTTTTACCCCCTAAAGTGGTTGAAAATCTTTTATCATTATAACCAAACATTCTCTAAAATAATCATAAAAGACTTAGTAAGAAAGGGCTTGTCTTCATTATACAGATGACGAAAAAGAACCCTTGAGAAATGAAGTTAATTGTTCAGATTAGGTAGTTTTCAAGTGTCAAAGCTGAAATTTGAGCTCAGGTTGTCTCCCTATTTTCACTATCATTTTCCTGACTAAATCTTCTCTTTGTAGAAGAAAGGTAGGATTCGGTTCAGTACCATTTTTAATCATCTCAGATTCCAAATGATTACTATGGAGAATCAGGAGGTTTTACTAAATTCTTATTTAGTCTTTCTGGATAAAAAGAACATATATATGTATATATATATATATATATATATACATATATATATATATATATATATATATATATATATATATTTATGAATGTGACTTGACATACAAGGTTGGAAAAAAAGGTTACATAAACTACAATACTCTTTCCTGATGAAAAATTCTTCCTGCCAGAAAAAAGTTTTTTTTTTCCTTTTGAACTTGCCAGCTATTGATAAAGCACAAGTATTATTGCTAAAAGCTGGTAGTAAGGCTGCCAAGAAATTGAGTGTTAAGAATGGGAATTGGATAAAAATGTTAATATCACTGAGTGCTACTCATGTGTGTGATTTATAGGAACTGGAAAAGATCACCTTTCAAGTGACTGATAAAATTTCAGAAGGTAGGGTCTTTTTTTTTTTCCTAGGAAAAATATGTTTGAACAAGGAAATTGTTGGCATTTTAACCTACTTTATCATTTTAGGATTATTTTTGTTGAAGAGTCAGTTGGTCAGCATTCACTCTCTGACTAAAAAATTCTTCAAATGTTCAATACACTATATCTATATACTACCATTAAATGCATAATGGTTGCAACATTTCTTTTCCCTGCAATGTGATATACTCTATTGGGGGCCTGATGTTCTCTAAAAAAATAAATAAATCATACTTTAAGAAGATCTTGCATTTGAAATGTCTTATGAAAAATGGACTCCTACTCTACTATGAAAAAGAAAATTGCGTGTGTGTATTTTTGTATTCATATATGCTTTAGAGGTAGAGGTATTTTAGGTGGTTGGTAGTTCTCTTTGTAGCTGTTCTCTTAGGAGCTAAATTCCTCCATTCTTGAGTTGAATTGTGTATCTTTAAAGTTCAGACTGTTGCCCTGCTAATGATTTTGTATCTCCATGTTGGAGCATTAGAGGTCATTTGGTGTTAATGACATCTCTCTCCACAGTAGATTGATTGAAATGGCAAACCATGTTAAATTATTTCACAGGGACTTCTTGTGAAAAAGGACTCTACCCTCATTTTTTGTACAAGTTCTCTCAAAAGCTGGGGTGTTCTCTGCTTTGAGATGGGAGGGAGAAATGTCTGAAATGTGCCAGCTGCTTTTGTTTTACCCACTGTACAAGATGGAGAAATCTGTCTTCCTCTAATCTTCGCAAGAATAAGCTAGATGCCAATCACCTACATTTAACAATATAACTTCTAGGCAATGAATAATAGTCAAATAATGACTTATTCCAATCTTCAAGAAACAAAGATAAAGAAAAAAATCTACTTTAGAAGGCAGGGTCTTCCAGAAAACACTCAAAGGATAGAGTAGCATATGTTAGTGTAATACTTTAGCTGTCTCTGAACTCTTAAGACCTTGCAGCAGACTCTGATAGAGATGAGGTCAGTAATAGGGAGGCAAATGAGATTAAGTCAGTCCTAATATGATGGCAACTCTGACCTTTCCATTTCATTAGAAATTCAGCCATCATGTGAGTAAAATAATATAGTGCAGGATGGATGCTATTTTGTTAATATGATATATAGACCCCGAATATGAATCTCATTCTTACTACTACACAAACGTGCCAATTCTGATCCATTTTTACATGCATGTAGGACAATATTTCATAGTACTCTTGCAGTAATTTTCCCCCTTTGACAGAGAAAGAGAGGATGAAGAAGGAAAATTAAATATACAAGTTAAATAACATGTCACTTCTTTCCTAGTTGAGTGGTATCTGTCCATGAATCTCAAACGGTCAGTCAATAATTATAGCTATCAAAGTTTCTTCTTATCATTTTGTTCATATTAATGCCTCAATATAGAAACTATATAGATTAAATTGAATAGAATAATTAAATAGTAAGAGTATGGAACTGAAAAAAGCAATTAGTCTCTTACTAGTATGTCTATATGAAGAATGTACAATATTAATATTTGAATATACCTAAAACTCTTATGAAAAATATTAACAAAATTTTCAGTAAAAGCTTTAAAAGCTAGAAAAAATAAGAAAACCATCACAAATCTACATTTTCTTGTACGGCAATTTTTAAATTTCATTTGTCAAGGAATTTCTCATACATCCAGACTGAAATCTTTTCATTCAACATCTTGGAATGTTAGGCTATTACTAATACTAAATTCATTTATTCAGACCCATATTATTTATATTATATCAAATACTGTACTAGGCATAACATATGGGGTTTGGGGGTTTCCATATATGAAAAAAGGTTCATTTCTATACATAGTTTAAAATTTATTAAGGGACAAGAGAGTTAGTACCACAGACTCACTGACTTGGTGCTAGAAGGGACCTTAGAGGCCATTATATACAGCACATTAATTTTATAGTTCAGGAAATTCAGGCAAACAAGTTAAGTGACTTTCCCAGGGTCACATAACTAGAAAATATTTAAGATAGGATCTGAATTCAGGTCTTCCAGACTCCCATTACAGTGCACTAATCATGACACCAAACTGTCTCTCAAGCATATACACAGATAACTCTAATAGGAGGCTTTGAATTAACATGCTATGGAAATGTAGGAAAGCAAGACACCCTATCTGAAGCATCATGGAGGCTGATGGCATTATGATCTGAACCTTTAAAAATGAGTTAGAGGGAGAGAGAGAGAAAAAGATCAGAGAGCGCATCTTGGTGTCTAACTTCTAGAATATCTGGATTTTAAGTTTGAGCTGGACAAGTTTTTTCAGTTCCCTAGGAAAGTCTTCAAGATTAGAAATTGTGTAGCAGAAAGATGTGTTTTCATCTGAAATTTCTAAAAGGAATTAAATTATATAGGCTTCTATGCTATTTACTAGAAATGAGACGGGGAGAAGGGGGAGGGTGTGATGAGTGGTATGCTGGCAACTCATACAAGCTCAGATTAATTGATAAATTTTCAGTGTTATCATTTTTGGTTTGGAAATTGACAAATGACACAAATCATAATTTGATTTATTGTTTTGCTGATTGTTTAAAAAATGATAGAAAAATGTAATGAAAGGATGACCTCTAATCCCAATGTATCAAAGATCATTAGGTGGGGCCAACATTCTGGAAGGGAAAAGATTCACATTGCTTTGTAGAGTTCTTTAGCATAACTGATAAGACATTCCTTTAAATGGAATGTCTGATATCCAGCTCCTCCCCCTTCTTCCCCATTCCAAACTGGTTTTCTGTCTATCCCCTCCACATGCCTGTATAATCAGCAAGCTTAGAGAAAAATTAATAAACATGTATGTTAATCGAATTCTGTTTTGCTCTTTCTTGAGGCCAAACTCTTGAGGTTAACTTTTGTTTCATATTAGGATAAACTCTGAAGATCAACACATTTAATTTTATTTAATTATTATTTTTAAGGTCAAACTCATGGACATGTTAACAAGTGCAGATTAAACTCAACAAACATTAACAATGCCGATTAAACACAAAAGTTTGTTCCACATATCTTTTCCCACAGGGGAAATCTAGTTAAATGCTTACTACCAGCATATCCTTTGACATGTTCCATATTACAATCATAGTGAATAAATAGTCTGAATGAGTTAGAAGGCAGAAGTGTACAAAGTTAACCAATGGATTGTAAACCTCTCTGTAGAATTTAGCATTTTACCTTGCATTTGCAAAATAAACAATAAATTTGCTATTTGATCTGAACTTAACTGGAACCAGTTCAGAAATCCAGGCAGAAAATTATCAAAAAAATTGAGTCTCAATTCAACAGGAAACCTAGCATAAGATTCACAAGATAAGACAAGAATTATGGGAGGAAACATGTGAAGCATGAAAAATTTAGGGTTTCACTTTCTTGATGAATCAACCCAAGACAGTTGACCACTTACAGTTTATCAGTTCTAGTCCAGTGACATAGAAGGCAATTCCAAATTTTGAATTTTTACTATATCATTTACATTTCTTGAATGACATTAGTGGGGGTGGGTGGGGTAGAGATTGTATAAAAGAGGGACTATAAAGTTTCCTTTTGGGTATTGTAGAAGGATTACCAGATTGGGGGGGGGTCAAAACAAAAGACTGGGTTCAAGACCTGATTTTTCTGCTTACTAGCCCTATGATGTCCACCTCATTTCTCTGGGCCTGAATTATTTTACCTGTAAAGTCCTTATACTATATATCTCAAAGGGTTATTGTAAGCCCATTTCCCAGTAAGTGCAAATAAATCCAAGTCATATATGTAGCATGACATCACATCCCTGATGTCATGGTCTTCTTCAAGAATAAAGGACAAATAGCAACAAATACATCTATGTGTATAGATATATATGGATCTAGATATGTGTGTTTGTTCATATATGTATATATGTAGATGGATAGATAGATAGATAGATAGATAGATAGATATTAACTTTCAATCACTGCAGGATACCTGAGATCAGAGGACATTAGAACTCAAGTACATCAGGGACTTAGTGAGGCTATTTATGGACATTTAGGAAAAATGGGCATCTTTTTTATGTGTTTTCATGTAGTGTCTGTTAGCATGTTAATTAAGTAATCATTATTTAGGAAGCATTACACTTTATAAAATCAGCTATGAGATTGATTAGTTATACCTGTGCACTCCTTCAGGGCAGGGTTCTTAACCTTTTTGTTTGTTTTTGTCATGGACCTACTTTGGCAATCTGGTGAGATCTATAGAGTCCCTTTCAGAATAATGCTTTTTAAATAAATGAAGAAAATGTTAAATTTCAGATAAATATTTGTGAAAATAACGATGTTACAAATTCATAGACTCCTAACCTGAAATCAATCTGTAGACCCTCAGCTAAAGAACTCCTGAGGAGGGGGATACAGAAAGAAATGATGCTGTTTACTTGTTTTCAGTCATGTCTGATTCTTCATGACTCCATTTGCAGTTTTCTTAGCAAAGTTATCAGAGAATTTTGCCATTTCTTTCTCCAGCTCACTTTTCAGATGAGGCAACTGAGAGTTAAATGACTTACCCAAAGTTAAACAGTTAGTAAACTCAGACTTCCTGACTCCAGGTTTCATATTCTAGCCACTGTGCTACCCTACTGACCCTGGAAGAGACAGGAGTAGAATTCTTTTACAGAGTTTAGCTTCTAACATGCATAGAGCATATCCCATACCATAAAGATCACATGGGAAGGAATTTCCTTTGTTATGCTTTATGTGAAAATTATGAATCTTAACAGGGATCAATGCTACAGCTCAGGGTATTTCTGAGTACAAAAAAACTCACATCCCAGTCAACCTCATGTGAGAACAGATCTACTAAGAGTTCATTTTGCATTAAAAGATCCTGCAATGGCATCTTTTGAGATGGAACATCTGTGAGTAAAAGGGTTATTGACACTTAGACTCTGATTCACTAGAGGGGAACATATTAGTTTGTCAATAAAAGCTTTTGTTCCTTTCCCGTTCAAATCACAGGAAAAAAAAATGAGTGACCATTTATTCTACATTTGGGGGAGCTGTCTTCTCAGATTACAGATCCATTTTCAAACCTGGGCACAAGGTGCCAGCTTAAATTCAGAATTGCTTGGTATGCTGATACAGACACTAAATTATTGGACTTCTAACACATTTACAATTCAATATAGCCTTTTCTAAAAGAGTTGCCTCCATCTCTCAATGGGAAGAGGGTGGGGACTAAGAAGGCTAGGGGCCAGACCTCAGAGCAGGAAGATGCTACTTGGCCACATTTTTGTTTTCTAATCTCAGAGGCAATGTTAAACCTCTCCACTTTTTTCACTTCTCTGTTTGCAAAAAGGGGATAATTGGTGGAAAAGAGAAACAGAAAGAAGACTAGGGAGAAGGGAAGGGGGAAAAGAGGTTGAATGGTAGAAGGAAAACTGCATTTTCTCATTCTCAAAATAAACCAAGAATATTTTTTAAATTTGGTTCAATATTCTAGGAGTTTTTAAATACCCCTTATTTTACTGGGGGGAAAAAGGCTCCATACACACACATACACACACACACACACACACACACACAATGTTCCCCATTGAACCATCTCTTTTAATAAAGAAAATCTGAACAAACCTGTGTGTTCAGTGATCATTTCTATGTAGATCTATATATCTAGACATCCCAAATCAAAATCAAAGCTGCCATACTTTCTATCTTTTCAGTTTCTCTCAAGGGTACCACTATCCTTCCAAGCACCCAAGTTCAAAATCTTGACTATATCCCATATCCAGTCAATTGCCAAATCTTGATGCTGCTACCTTCATAGCATCTCTGACATTTCTCCTTCTCTCTATTCCTATGATCACCGCTCTAGTTCAGAACATCCTTTATCACTTTCACCTACACAAATGCAATAGTCTTTTTAATTGGTCTTCCAGACTTCAGCTCTCTCTCCCCTCCAATTTATACTTCAAGCACCTGTCAAATTGACATTCCCAAAGTACAGATCTGATTCTGCCATTCCCCAGCTCCAATGTCCCCCTAGTTTGCAAAATAAAATATAAATCCATTTTTTGGCATTTAAAGTCTTTTACTGAAGTCCAACTTTTCATATTTGTTAGACATTACTCCTGTTCACATACTCTATAGTATAGCCAAAGTGATTTTGTTGTCCCTACATCTCTAATCTTTTTTTCTTTATAGAGGCCATTCTTCATGCCTGAAATGGGAAGGAATGTACTTTGCTGTGTTTTATGTTAACATTTATGAATCCAACACTTAGAATTCCTATCTTCCTTAAAAGCAGACTAAGCACTCTTTCCTATTGGAGTTCTCTCTTAAAGGAGGCAGTTGGTAGTGAAATGGATGAATATGCTTGAAGTCTGGAAGTCCTGAGTTCAAATCTGCTCCTTGCTATGTGACCTTGGGTAAGTCACTTAATATCTGTTTGCCTCAAGAGTACCTACCTCTCAGGATTATTGTGATGATCAAATGAGACAATATTTGCAAAAAGAACTTAGTATAGTGTCTGGCACATTCTAAATGTTATTATAGATGGATGTATGCATAGACATAGAGAAAATAGATAACAGAAGTTGCTAGCTAGTTATATGATAGACAACTAGATAACTAGATAGTAGACAGATAGATGATAGTATGGCATTACCATACAAAAGCAGATTGAGAACCAGTTTCAGAGCCACAGAAATCAGGATTTAAGTCCCATATTTGATATGTACAGACTATGTGACCCTGGGAATTTCACTTAACTTCTCAATTTCTGAAGCAAGACTTTAAATTGAAAGGGTGGTGATGATCTGAATGGGTGGGAAGAGTTGCTTCCTCAGAGTTCCTTTTATAAATGAAATTACAAAACACACACACACACAAACACACACACAACATACTGTTCAACAACTTATTTAACATATAGTCCTAGTGAGTTACTTGGGACCCTGAAGTTGAGTTTTTCCCCAGGGTCACACATTTATTGTGTACCAAAGTTTTGACTATAACATAGAAAAGCATTCCTAATTCTAAGGCTTTCTCTAAATTCATGCTACTTCTTATAATATTTACTGGACCTGAATATGCAGATTACCTTAATGTACAAATTAAGCCAGGATTACTTATTAATAAAAAATGAGATCTGTTTAGCTAGCTTGTAGCCAGCAATATTCTATGGTAATAAGACACAAGGCTGGCCACTTGTAGTATAGAAGAAAAGATGGGACAGTTTAGAGGGAGGGATGATAGAAAAAAAATATGAAGGATGAGAGAACCTTAAAGTGAAGCAAGGATTCAACAAAGGGAAGTCAAACATATGATCTGAAAATAATAAAGAAAATGGCCTCCTTAATTGTGACCAGGACTAGTTCTACAATTAGTAAAATCATCATGGGAAAGAATCAAAATGACTGAGAAAAACATGCTCTCTCATATCTCAAGTCTAAGTTATATGGTCTTAGCTTCTTCGGAGGCTCAATATACCTTTCTGGTTTGAAATGTTAGTCTTATTTTAACATTTTATCTTAACAAGGGAATTTTTTCCCCAAAACACCTATTGGTATTACCTTTAGAACTTTTAGCTTCAAGTCATAAACATTTAAAGCATAATATAACAGGGGATAGAAAGAGAAGGCAAACAAAAAAGAAAACAAAAGGAAGAAAGAATGAAGGGTGAGAGGGAGGAAAGAAAAAGAAAGGAGGGAAGAAAACAATGAAGGAAGAAAGGGGTGAAGAAAAGAAGGAAGGGATGAAGAAAAGGGAATAAAGAAAGAAAGGAAGAAATGAAAGAAGGAAGTAAGAAGAAAGGAAGAAAGGAGAGGAGAAAAAGAAGGAAGGGAAGGAAGGCAAAAAAGGGATAATGATTGTGGGGAATTGAACATAGGAAAAAAATGACCATTTTCTCTTTCACATAAATGAAGATTGTTTTATTTTGTTTTGTTTTGATTCATACCCTAAAATCTGAATTGCCTATTTTACCTAGGTGACATATCTGATTAGTAAATTCAATGACTAATCACTTCCACTATGGCCTTCAGTACAGCTTCTGTCAAATGATACATCAGAGAAATACTGATTTACTCAGCAGTGCTGTTACAATGCAAATAGATTGATCTGACCATGTTTGCTAAACCTACGTAAGTTATCTTTATTAAGTGACTGTAGCCAGGTAAGCAAAGATGAAGCACTGTACAGCTAACAAAACATATTTACACAAATGAACTACTATAGTAATTAGCAATTTTAATATTTTTTGCCACCATCTCTGATTCTGTATCTATCCCACCCCATCATTTTATCCTAAGTTAAGAACTTTATATCAGGATGTCATGATATAAAATATGGCACCATTCTCATGGTGCTGATAATCCCCATGGGATTTGGCAATTGTTTTCTCAATGCCTAGAATCTAATAGGTATTTGGGTGCCATTGGAACTGAAATTTTATTGTAAAATATTTTAAAGAGCGAGATAAAGATTGCACTCTTCCTTGAAGACAGAAGATAACCTTAATTCCTTTCAAATTCATAATGCTTTAGCATGATAACAAAAGGGAGTCACAAAAATCACGCTCACCACAGCTAAATATACACTGGATCTGTCCTGGGATGCCTAGTACAGTAAACAAGGTACTGGATTTGTAATCAAATTCTGGCTTAGTCATTTATTACACATACAATCTGGGGAAAAATCATTTAATCTTGGACTCAGGTTTCTCAGCTACAAAATTAAGGAGTTGGATAAACTGTCTTCTAGCTCTCTTCCAAGAAGAAATCCATGATCTCGTTATAGCTGAAACTATATATAAAGATTAATAATAATATTCTGTACAAAGGTCATTCCAATGCTTCATTGTGGTATGGGGTTTCTGGGGTTGTGAAGGTGCAAGTACTAAGGATTTTGAGTGCAGACCAAGTGATCCAGTGACAGTGTACATGCCATCTGAGGACAAACCTAGATAAATTTGGAAAACATAGTCACCAAATTGATGGATGAAATTTTTTTTTGCCCAAAGCAATGTGTAAAGATTCTCTACTAAGAATCGAGTGTAAGCTGCATTGAAAAATCATGTATATACATATAGATAGAGAGAGATGCATATGTGTGTGTGTTTGTGTGTATTGCATGAGAAACTCTTTACAATGGTAGGGAAACAAGACCAATTAAGTACTTAGTAAGATACTAGCCACTCCACAAAATTTCTCTCCCCTCTCATTTCTTTCTCTGCTGTGCATAGCTGGAAACATAGGTTGCCAATGCAAAAGTGAAATATATATATATATATACATATATATATGTATATATATATATATTTTATTAGGTATATATACGTATATTTTTTATAAATTTATATAACATATAACATAAAATATATATTTACAACATGTTGCAATATATATGGTAGAAGGCTATTATGTGTATGTATATATGTATATATAAATGTTTGTATACATACTTACTATATACTACTACACATACTACACAGACATATTGCCTGCACACATCCTGCACAATAAGAATTTTATGAAAAGACTTCTCTCTACTATTTGATCTTAGTGATCTAAACAATGTATCTCAGACCTGCTCCTTGGGTCAAATATACATATTAAACTTAATTTAAACTTTCATACACACACACACACACACACACACACACACACACACACACACACACCCCTCATATTCCTGCATTTAACTTTCATGACTTCAAACATTTCTGGGATTTTATTAAGAAGTCTCATTTTGGGGGGCAGCTAGGTGGTGCAGTGGATAGAGCACCTGCCCTGGAGTCAGGAATACCTGAGTTCAAATCTGGCCTCAGACACTTAATAATTACTTAGATGTGTGGCCTTGGGTAAGCCACTTAACCCCATTTGCTTTGCAAAAAAAAAAAGTCTCATTTTTCATTTTTGCATTGGCAACCCATCTTTCCAGCCATGGAAAGTAGAGATCAAGTTTGTAGAAAGGCTGGTCTTGATCACCCTATCATTGTAAAAAACATCCCATGTATTCATTGAGTATTTTCATTATTTGTCTTTAAAACCCAAATTAATGTTGCAATTATCCCCAAAGTGTAGATCAAGTCCTTTGAACTCAAGTTCAAGCACAAAATAAGGGTGTTAGATAAACTTTGTGCTAGAATGTCTGCAGATTGTCAGTTATGTCAGTTTAGGATTAACAGAACCAATAATCTATTTTACCTCCAAAAAGGAGGAAAGTATAGTACTGTAGATTTCATGTATTATAAAAATGAACATCGATATCAATTTTTCTGAAACTTGAGACAATACAATAGAATACAGATTCTAAAAAATTAGTAGTGAAAAAATGTTTTGTATGTTACTAATTTTATTTTGTGCATTGTATTTTATGGGTTGTTTCATGGTTACTGTATTAGGAAAAGTTCATATTACCAGAATTAATGTTGTTATAAAGAATTGTATGTAAAAAAAAGTATATTTTTAGCAATCTCTAGTGAAATATTATAACTTCTTAAGGATCTTTTGATGTATTGACATGAAAAAATCATATAAAGTTCTTCTATAACCTTAGTGTTGAAATATACCAAACTTTGTGATAATTAAAACTCAAGTCATTTTGTTAGATTTTAAGGTTTGCTCTACCTTCCATCCTCCCCCAAACTTTCCAAAGTGTCCAATTTTAGAAGAAAAACACCCTAGAGTGCATGATAAATGGTGCCAAGGCTGATAATAGTGAGTAGATTAGTTTTACAGTTCAGACAATTCTGTAAGCACTTATTGGCAAGTAAATTTCATTCACCTTGATTTCTCGGTTGGGCAGGCTGAGCACCCATGCAGCTTACTTCTTAATTACCACTGTCTGGGTGGGAATCCCTTACCTTCTGAAATTCCCTGATGAGAACATGGTGTACTTGGGAACATCTGTGGGATGCACTAAGAAGCAGAGCCATAACTAGCATTTTTCACTCCCAAGAAAAGATTCCTAAAACATGCCTGGGGCAAGATACACATAACTCAGTGTGGGTGGAGCATCTGCTAGAGTTGTTTTCAGTAAGTAGGTGCTAAGTTTCTTCTTAGTAGAAGACCATTAAATGCATTTAGGACCCTCTAAATTGCCACCCTAGTTGCAACTCTGACAAGCCTGAACTAACTCACTTTCAACTCTTGTCTCCTCCTGGTACAATAGGATTATTATCAAAAGAGATATCATTACCAATTGACCTTAGAGACTTAAACAGTGATCCCTAGAACTGCTCCTGGGGGAAAATACACATATTAAAACTGAATTTAAAATGATTGAGTTTTCCACATTCCATTTCAAATGAATTAATACTTTCATAATGATAAATAGACACTCCTGCGTTCTTGGATGATTTAATTAATATGTCTGGATAAAAATGAAATGATATTGGTATATTAAATCATTTAGAAGCACTTGTGAACTTTTTTTTGCTATTTTAACATAAGCCTATTCATTATAGTACTTGAATAAAAGTGGCATTTTTTTTGCTCTTGTAGAATGTCTACATAAAGACCATAAGTAGTTTTAAGCTAGGAAGACTGCACTATTCCATTTATGAGCTTGAACAACAAGATGTTTTCAAGTACTGAAATAGCCCAGTCACTCAAGCTAGATAGTAAGAATCTGAGCCTAGATTTAAACTCAGATATTTCTGAGTTCAGGGCTAGTACTCTACCCCCCGATCCACAATAGCTGCACTACTAGAGATGGTTCTTTTTTTGCATTGTGAGCACCAAACACAAAGTAGGCACTTAATGTTTGACTAATTACCCTTTAGACTAAGAAGGGATTAAGGAAGACTTCTGGTAGTAAGTTCTTTCAAGTATTTTAAATGATCAACAGATTCTGCAGTAAAGACTTAATGTTTGTTCTTCATTTTCCAAGAAGACCAGGACATCAGGGAGGTGATACCATGACAAGCACATGAACTGGATTGAGTAAGGAGGATGCTATGTTAAGTCATCAGCCTCACTTTCTCCTCTGGAGTCTGGTGGTCAGATATGGTTCAGGCAACTGAAGATGGTCCTGGATGTGAGGTAATCAGGGTAAAGTGACTTGCCCAAGGTCACACAGATAGTAACAGTCAAATGTCTGAGGTGAGAGTCAAACTCCTGTCCTCCTGACTCCAAGGCCATCCACTGTGCCACTTAGCTGCCCCAGCAGTGAAGAGTTAAAGCATTCCAATCTAGATTAAAGGTGGGGAAATAAGGGGTAGCTAGGTGGTGTAGTGGATAAAGCATCAGCCCTGGAGTCAGGAGTACCTGGGTTCAAATCCGGTCTCAGACACTTAATAATTACCTAGCTGTGTGGCCTTGGGCAAGCCACTTAACCCCATTTGCCTTGCAAAAAAAAAAAACCTAAACAAAAAAGGTGGGGAAATATGAAACTATAGTGTATATTTGGAGGATATAACTTATCTTTGATCCTTCTTTATGTTATATGTTCCTTCCACGCTGACTAAAAAGATGCCTAAGTTTCCACCATTTTAAAAAACAAAACTTTTTATTACATCTTATTTCCTCAAACTATATTTCTCTTTTCTTTCTCAACCAAACTCTTAGGGAGAAAAAAAGTTGTCCATATAAATTGCCTCTGCTTCCTCTCTTCTTATTTGCAACTTCCATTCTGAATTCTGATTTCATCATTCAACTGAAATTACACTCTCTGAAGTTATATGTGATCCCTTAGTTGCTTAATCTGGTGGTTTTAGCTTGGTTCTCATCCTTCTTGACCTTTCTGCTGCAACTGACATGGCTCATCTCCTTTTTTTAGACATCCTCTTCTTTGGATTCTCATGACATTGTCCTCAGTTCTTTCTCCTCATACCTATCTGACTACAGTCTTTTGTGACTTTTCATCCATATCATGTACCCATCAAGTTTCTGGGTTGGGCCTTTTTTCCCCCTTACTCTCACTTGGGGTCCTTATCAGCTTCCATTTTTTTTGTTTGTTTTAGAAATTATTTTTTTCTATATAGATGACTTAGATCTATATATCCAGTCCAAGTTTCTGTCCTGAACTCTAGTCTAAACACCAAATGCTTATCCAAACCATTATTATCTGTTATTATCTCATTATCTGTCCCTTCCTCTCTATCAAACTTCCATATCTCTGTCCAGAATTCCAGCATTCTTCACTGTCCTTCACCTTATATATGCAATCAGCTATCAAAGTTTGCCATTTCTCTCTCCACATCTCTGGCATTTGAACCACATCCTGCTCACCTGACCTTCATCACTTTTCACCTAGACTATTGCCATAGCCTCTTAATTCATTTTCCTATCTTAAGTTTCTTTCCATTTTTGATCCATTTCCATAAAATGTTAATCTTTTGCCTCACAGAATCCTTAACTGCTTTCAAAGAAAGTTCAAGTACCACCTTCCAGATAGACAATATTTTTGCTGACTCCCTTATAGAATTAACTATGTATATTAAATTAGTTTATATTTATTTTGAATATGCACATATACACTCACTATCTCCCTCAATAGAATGTAAGATCCTTGAGAGCAGAACTTATTTCATTTTTTATCCATGTATTCTCATTGTCAACTACAGTGTCTGGGAACTAGTGGGCAGTTCTGACTGACTGAATATGAAATAAAGCTGAAAAAGTAGGGCCTTTGCAGACTGTAAAGGGCTTTGAATGATAGGCAAAATTGTATTGTCTATATAACTATAGGTATGGGCAGGTTGACAAAAAAACTAAAATTTATGCTGGTAAATAAACTTGTCATAATATATAAAATTTGAGGTAAATATTTACATTAGAAATGTCTAATATGGAACAAATGTACTGCAGTATCATCACAGCTGTACTTTACCAGTAAATCTTGTTCTATGAGCCCCATACCAAATCAAAAAACTTACTTTTAAGAATCTAGTACATAATATTTGTCAGTGAGCTGAATGAACCTAGTCTCAATATGTCAAAACATGTTCAGAATGAAAGAATTATTTTATTGATCGAGGAAGGTATAGCAAACAAATTTCCAAAGTGCACTACTGTGACCCAGGAAAATCTTATATATTATCCAAGATCAAAGAGTGAGTACAGATACTCAAAAGAAAATGGAATACATTTGTTAGAATTTTTTAAAAATCATTTTGAATGACTGAGTATAAAGATTTTTAAGGGATAGGGTCCTGATCTTTGATAGCATTGATAAAATTAACTACCAGATGAGGATACTTGGAACTTGGCAGCATCCCTATAACTTATGGTCTCAGAAAGGCACTGTCTGAAGGGTTGACTGTCTTTACTACAGTCTTGTCACCTAGATAGGACTTCTATTCAGAACTTCTAGGCTTCAAGATTGGCCTTTGATCCACTATCTCACATTGCTTTTCTTTTTTTTTTCAATTTTTTTTTATTTTTAAAGATTTTATTTGAGTTTTGAGTTTTACAATTTTTCTCCCAATCTTACTTCCCTCCCCCCACCCCCACCCCCATGGAAAGCAATCTGTCAGTCTTTATTTTGTTTCCATGTTGTGCATTGATCCAAATTGAGTGTGATGAGAGAGAAAGCACATCTTTAAGGAAGAAACAAAAAGTATAAGAGATAACACGATCAGACAATTAAGATATCTGTTTTTTCCCTAAATTAAAGGGAATAGTCCTTGAAATTTGTTCAAACTCCATGGCTCTTTATCTGGATACAGATGGTATTCTCCATTGCAGACAGCCCCAAATTGTCCCTTGTTGTTGTACTGATGGAACAAGCAAGTCCATCAAGGTTGAACATCACCTCCATGTTGCTGATAGGGTGTACAGTGTTTTTCTGGTTCTTCTCATCTCACTCAGCATCAGTTCATGCAAATCCCTCCAGGCTTCCCTGAATTCCCATCCCTCCTGGTTTCTAATAGAATAATAGTGTTCCATGACATACATGTACCACAGTTTGGTAAGCCATTCCCCAATTGAAGGACATTTACTTGATTTCCAATTCTTTGCCACCACAAACATGGCTGCTATGAATATTTTTGTATAAGTGATGTTTTTACCCTTTTTCATCATCTCTTCAGGGTATAGACCCAGTAGTGGTATTGCTAGATCAAAGGATATGCTCATTTTTTTTTGCCCTTTGGGCATAGTTCCAAATTTCTCTCCAGAAACGTTGGATGAGTTCACAGCTCCACCAACAGTGTAATAGTGTCCCAGATTTCCCACAACCCTTCCAACAATGATCATTATCCTTTCTGGTCATATTGGCCAGTCTGAGAGGTGTGAGGTGGTACCTCAGAGAAGCATTGATTTGTATTTCTCTAATAATTAATGATTTAGAACAATTTTTCATATGGCTATGGATTGCTTTGATCTCATCTGTAAATTGCTCTTGCATATCCTTTGACCATTTGTCAATTGGGGAATGGCTTTTTTTTTTTGTAAAATATGACTCAGTTCTCTGTATATTTTAGAAATGAGTCCTTTGTCAGAATCATTAGTTGTAAAGATTGTTTCCCAATTTACTACATTTCTTTTGATCTTGGTTATAGTGGTTTTATCTGTACAAAAGCTTTTTAACTTAATGTAACTGAAATCATCTAGTTTTTTTGGTGATGTTCTCCATCTCTACCTTAGCCATAAACTGCTCCCATTTCCATAGATCTGACAGGTAAACTAGTCCTTGATCTTCTAATTTACTTATAGTATTATTTTTTTTAATCACATTGCCCTTTTTTTTTTTAGGTTTTTTTGCAAGGCAAATGGGATTCAGTGGCTTGCCCAAGGCCACACAGCTAGGTAACACATTGCCTTTCTTAAGGAGATTAAATTACAATTTGTTTCTTGAATGTGGTACATTCAAGGTTGACAACAAGAGGTTGACAATGCAGGATGATATGTACCTTTTGCAAGTAGTCTCTTGGTAGTCATTTGAAGATGCTGCATAACTATTAAGAAATGGTGGAAATATACTAGGAAGTAGAATGATAGGATGAATCATAGCATCAGAAACAAAGGATATCTGGTCTAACTTATGTTTGAAAAGGAATCCCTACAACAACATACCTTAACAAGCGGTCATCCTGTCTTTGGTAACAAGAATGTTATCGGACAAACCATTCCCCACTGCAATAGCTCTGGTTGTTAATAGTAATAATAACTAACATTTGTACAGTACTTTAAGGTTTGCAAAGCACTTTACATGTATTTCTTATTTAATTTCCAAAATAGGCTCATGAGATAGAAAATATTATTATCCTCATTTTTACAGATGAAGAAACTGATAGTAACATAGATTAGGTGACTTGCCCAGAGTTACATAGTTAGTAGGTATCTGAAGCAGGATTTAAACTCAAATCTTTCCTGACAGTGCCCTATTTGCTATTCCACTTTCCTGCCTAAAAGAGCCACTACAGTTCTTTAGCTCATTCCCAAATCTGCAACTTTACAACTTCCGCTGAAGTTTTGATCCTAGTTCTGCCTTACAAAAGGACTCCAATTAATGCTGTTGTCATTTTTCAGTTATGCCTGACTTTTCATGACTCCATTTGGAATTTTTTTGGAAGAGATAATGGAAGAAGTTTGTCATTTCCTTCTCTAGCTCATCTTACAGATGAGAAAACTGAGACAAACAGTTACTGAGACCAGATTTGAACTCATAGAGAAGAGAGCTCTATGCACTGAGCCACCTAGCTCCCCAAACCAATGAATAGTTCCTCCCTTAAATCAGCCTTTTTCAAAAGGCAGCCAAGATAAGATACTTAATCCCGTTTTGTTCAATATTATAGAAGAGATATAAAACTTCGGCCAAGTCACCTTCCCCATCCATTGGACTGGGGGAGGCAAGGTAGGTTAAATTTTACCCTCCAAGATATGCAAAATTCCAAGAAACTTTTACTATTATAAAGCTGGAGGAGGGGATTATATTGGAACTTAGTATGGAGTCCTACACACCCTTCAAATAATAACATCAATTATAAAGAACCCATGAAGGAAGATGCTATCTACCTCCAGAGACAGAACTGATTAACAGAAATATACATAGTTTCGATTTACATATACAGGGTGGGGAGGGAAGGAGACAGTTTGCAAATTAAAGCATAATAAAAAAATAAATTTAGTTTAGTTTTAAAAAATATAGCACAACATGATGAGAGATTTACATGGAAAAGAAAATGAAATTGGCTTAAGAGGTAGGAATTTGTTGCTCCTACTGTGCCAACCATGCCCTGTTGGGTTTGAGGCATCTGCCTGTCATTTAGTTCTTCTTCCATACCCTTGTTTTTTCCTCCACCTCTATCATTCAAACTAACTACAATAACTACAATGCCACTAAAGAAATACAAAAATTTCATCTGTTTACTGTTCTACTTTAGAAAAATACATTTATCTGATTTAAGTTACTTAACTATGAAGTTACCTACAGATTATTAAATTTTCTACCTGTTCTTTTGGGTCCATCATTAATGATGTCCATATTTTCTTAACCTAACATAATTAAGATATATGATTTGACAAAGGATGTGTGTGTTTGTGTGCATTATTTAAAGTAGACTCTTCTTCTAGAAATTGCAACTGTCCTTGAAAGCGCAGTATCTATGGTCACCATGTACACATCCATACTTAGTCATTGTTATCCAAAGTAAGCACCAAGAAATACTCATGGATTAGGAAACCTTGGAGAGAGATACCAGACTGTAGAATCCAGGGAAGGGAACAAGACCAGTCTAGAACAAGGAAGAGAGGATGAGGAAGTTTGGGAGTGGGGAGTGGGTTCCATTGGTATCTTCATATTTTAAATAATTATTTTTACTATATGCTAAATTCAGTTGCTTCTATCTGCTGAAAACATTCAAATGTGGTTATTTTATCCTAATTAGGGTTCTGACCCTATAGAAATCCATTATATTAATTACACGCATACACATCAGCATACCCCTTAAAATCTAATTATACCCTCCAATTAAAGGAAAGGAAGGGAATAAGCATTCATTTAGCACCTACTGTAATCCAGACACTATGCTAAATAGTTTTTACAAATATTATCTCAATGATCTATCAAACTCTGTAAGAGTAAATTCTGAATTAATTGGAAAGTCAAGCATGTTTTACATCTTCTTATAATAGGAGAAGTGTCTATAACTTGTTAGTTAATTCCTTTTGAATCTTCCAAGCCCAATGAACTACTTAAAATTATCCCTCTTACCTGAAAAAAGAAAAAGAAAAAATCCATGGAGAGTTGCTGTTAAATGTTAATAACTTTAAAAATGTCCAATACAAAAACATTAGTGAGCTGGCATGAACTAAAGGCTTTAATTAAATAACTGCAATTAGATGTTTGAATGCATAATTTGCTCAGTGAACTGCAAATTCCCTAATACCAGCAAGAATCACGTGCTTCCTACAATCCAGTTCAAAGGGCCAAAAGGTGACTCAGCCCCTCTTTGGGCCAGATCCATTATTCAAGCTGTGGGGAAGTACAATAAATACCAACATTGAAACAAAGATGCCAGGTTCCAAGTAAAAATCATGAAAACAGTATTGTGGTTTAAGATCAAGGGTGGGGCAAGCTATTTCTAAGGGCATTGAATAATCTGTCTGTATATTTCTCTAGTAAAAATTGACTTAGAACAAAAGAGCAATTCATGGTCAAGATCAGATGTTACCTGTAAGCATCATCATTCTTTCAAGAAAACAGAACTTTAACCCAACAAACATTTATTGTGGTTCTACAATTGGCAAGTTAAGAAAATAAACAATTAAAGATAGGTCCTGTCCTCAGGAAGCATGATTTCTAAAGAAGGAAAAACATGTAAGATAATAAAATAGGAGATTATGGGAGGAGAAAATGCCCTAACCACTAAGGAACAGAAAAAAAATGTTGAAGGATATTAAGGATTTCATAAGGTAGACATTACAGGCAAGGAGACTAGCCTGAACTTCATATTTTAAGCAACTTGCTAATGAGAGGGAAAATCTTATATGCCAGCATGAGTTTAGAACTGCATATTAAATTAAGATTGTTTTCAATGTCATACTGTCTTGGAATATCACTACAAATGTGAGGAAAGGGGCTTTCTCTACTTCTTCAAAATAAATCTAGAGATTCCTTTTTCTTTCTTTTTTTTTCCCCCAGACAGTGGGTGCTAAGTCACAGCTTCAGGGAAAGCCTCATATAGTAAGAGATGACACTTACAAGCCAGCCAAGGGTACCATCCCACATCAATCTGTGTTCTTGGCTCCATCTGCAATGTGTTGCCAATGCATGCATCTATTCTTGGTGGAGGTCACTACACAGGCAAAACAGCTCTGCTAAATCTGTCCTCAGTCCTCTGTCCATGTAAAAGAAGTTAATATCTTCTAGTCAAAAATGCTTCAAATAAGAGAGTAGGATGTATGAAAGGGGCCCTGAATGAATGATGGATTGATAGAATTTGTAAAGGGAGCCATTTTTAAAGTGTGTTTTAATTAAATGAGAAATTTTAAATCCTCTGGAAAATATGTCTCTTTTTAAACATTGAGTATATTTAAAAGGAAGGTCAATATACATACAATAGGATTTGTTCATCAAGTTTCCTACTGGGAAGCTGCTAGGAATGAATGAATTTCATGCCAAAACATGTTTTTTGGTTGCTTTGCTGTTTGTGAGTCAAAAGGTTGGTCATTATGTTCTTGAAATCATAACACAACTCAAGAAATATCGTGGAAAGGCCATGGATACCTAGTACAAAGGAAATCTAAGAAATTCACATAGGAAACATCAAATCAAACTAAAAAGCATCCATCAAGCATCTGTTATGCCAGCATTGTGCTAGGTATTAGGGAAAAGAAATGATCTTTGCCCTCAAAGAACCCACATTATCCTGGGGCATATACTATGCAAATCAAAAAATAAATACAAAGTAATGAAGAGGGGAGGATATCACCTGAAACTTAAGGTGGATGGAATAATCAATACTTTTCCAGGTTAGTCACAGCATGCACAGTGGAAAAATCCTAATCAGTGCATCAAGGAAAAATATGGAGAATGAATAAACAATGGTCCCAACTTAAAGCATCGTATAGTGATTTATATGGTGTCAAAGTAGAATCAAAACATTGCATTATCTCTCTTAGGAACCTAATTCATTACAATTTGTATGTAATTAGTGCAAAACAAATTAAAACATCTTTACAAATACTAATTCAGGTGGATAATTCAGATTTCCCCTTATTCTAGTATATATATATTCAGAGACATAAAAGATGATTCATGGAAAGTCAAACAAGATTTCTCCAAACTCTCCTATTGACAGCTGACACCACTAACTTCATCAAGCCCTTTATATTAAAAATCTCCTGTAGTGACATTCAAAGCAATATGGAAAATCCAACTATCCCATGTGGAGAAACAAAATGGAGGAAAACAACGTGATGCCTAGATATGGAATGGCATGGGATGTTTTTTCAGTTTTAATCACAAACTATCAATTCCCCCAATATTCTAGTTCTTTAATAATAATGTTCTTGCAGTAATACTATTTCACTTTGGATCAGAGAATACTATGATCTTGGAAGTGCTTAAATTCCAAATACCTCAAAGGACAATGAAATGATGTACTGTGGATATAATTAGACTGCAGCATGTTACCAGCAATGACTAGATTTCAAGAAGTATGGGAGTTTCAGTTGTATTTGACTCTCCATTCCACCATTTGGGTTTTTTGGCAAAGACACTGGAATGGTTTGTTGTTTCCTTTTCCAGTTCATTTAGCAGGCTAGGAACTGAGGCAAACAGGTTTAAGTGATTTGCCCAGGGCCACACAGCTAGTGAATGTCTTGGGCCAGATTTGAAGTCAGGAAGGTAAATTTTCCTGACTTCAGGTGCAGCACACTTATCTATGAACTGACTTCATCTCTGGATTTTCCTTATGATTGACTGGTTCTTCTAAGAATCTCCATTTTTAAGGAGCAAGTTCAAACCAGTCATTTCATCATCATTCCTTTTCTTTTCCCTTCAACTTTTTCTGTTCCTCCATTGTTCTTTGAGGACAAGGATTGTCTTTCTCTCTGCTTGTATTTGTACTCTGAGTGCTTCTCACAGTGTCTAGCATTTAGTAGGTAAGTTTAATGAACCTTGTTGACTGGAGGAATAACCCATGATGAGAAAGTGAGAATTGATTTCAATTTGCGTTGATAGCAGGAGTACCCCATCAAAAAATCATTAATTCATCAAAGTATGAATGCAAAAGTGGAGTCCATAATATAGCAGTGATGCAAAGGTAAGTTCACTTTATTCTCCAAACCAAAACTGTTATTTCAAATAATTCTTGACCACAGATTTATTGCTGGAATTTTATTTATAGTCACTACTAAAAAGATAAACTCAAGATTAAAGTAGATTTGCAAACTAGATTATTTCATGACCATGCTGTATCTTTGATAATTTCTTTCTTTTTTTTTTAAGTTTTTGCAAGGCAATGGGGTTAAGTGGCTTGCCCAAAGTCACACAGCTAGGTAATTATTAAGTGTCTGAAACCAGATTTGAACCCAGGTACTCCTGACTCCAGGGCCTATCCACTGGGCCATCACTATATCTTTGATACTTATCCAGTTCTATCTTACATTGTCACTATATTTCAAAATCTAAAGTATCTAGTATCAGCAAGAAATACAGACATGATCTTTAACTGGTCAATACATTATATTTGTCTCATCCACAATACCTATTTTCCACCTTAAATTGACTTAAGGGTTTATATCTGTACATGCCCCATTGCAAAAATCTTAGCTTGAAGGAAAAAAAAAATCAAGGGAATTCATACCTGTATTTTCCTTCTTTGTCATAATAGAGATGTAATAATTGATTTGTGTGCTGCCCCCCCTTCCTTTTATTAGAATTGATTTCTTCAGTTGGCAAAGAATCTTCTTCAATCACTTTATGTGATAGAAACTAGTTGAGGATTTAGAAACCGTCTTAGTTCTCTATGCTTAAAACTTTTGGGGAAGTATTTTTGAAGCATGAGTCACTGTTGTGTCCCTGATGGTGTCTTTGTTTCTAATGCAATCTTGGTATTCCAATGGATAGAATAAAAAAAGTAAGAATAAATAAGAGTATTTGCCTGCAAAGAAACAGAGAAGAACAATGTATGTCCAGGAAATCACAAATGGTCTAGATTGACTTGAGCATCCTAGGCTGGGTGGTATGGAGAAATAAGGCTAGAAAGGAAAATAAGCACCAGAGGGCTAATAGGAGTCAAAACACAGGTAATAAAAAAATGTTCGAAACAGCACATTTTACAAGATGCTGTCTTGAGTTTCATTTTAAATTAAAATTTTCTCTTTCCCTCTCTATCTCCATTTATCCTTCCTTTTTACATATACACACACATATACACATACACACACATACATAGAATAGATACATATACACATGCTTTCTCTAACCAAATCACATCCAAAATATACCTCATCAGGTTGATAAAACAGCTCTGCTAAAGAATTCAATCACTTTTCATTTCCTATAGTCTTTCCAGTTGCCATGCTGTCACTCTCCAGGTCCTGGATCCATAATCAAAGAAGAGTATGATGTATTGGGATATACTAGGATGTTCTAGGTTCATAATTCTGCAACTTGCCTAGGTTTTCCTTTGCATTGAATATCATAGACTGTGTCCAGATGCCACAATGAGAAAGTTATTTTCAAGTGATAACATCTGGCTCATTGGCACAACCCACTGATATTTGTGTTGGCTCTTATGCTACTGGCCCTGGGATGCTCTAGTGGCTTGGAAGTGGCAAGAATCTTTTGCTCCTGGACACCATATTTAAGGTTCTTTCACCTTCAGATATGTTGACTACAGCTAAGTCTGGTATTTGTTAGAGCTATGACTTCCATTCTCCTGTGATATTCCCATCCCAAGTATTTGTTACTCTCATGAATCCAAATCCCAGTTCAATCCCTGTAGAAAGGACTGGTCTCACGCTGAAGCTATTTACCAAGAATCTCCATGAAGCAGAATGAGAACACTCATCTCATTCAGGTAAAAACAACTTTCAGCATTCCTCCATTTGAACTATTAATATCTTAAGATGGGATTGAGTTTAGGCTGACAATGGATAACTATGAAAAACCAGGTGCAAACTATTTGCTTTTTCATCTAGCTGCAATTTCAATTACTGGTGAATTATATCACCCAATGTACCCTCAGCACACTTACTATTCCAGTGAAATTAAAATTTCAGAAACTGTTAAATTATTTCTTAAAACAACCACCAAAACCTATCCAGAAACCTCACTATTCAAAAGGTAACTATGGCTGGCTACCTTACAACAACACAGCTTCCAGTTTAGAAAGATCAGTTTACATGACAGTAATTACTAAAACAGATGGGCAAGGAGCCAGCTATGGTATTATAACAACAATGTGCTGAATGCATCTGGGAGTCATGGAGCAGAAAGGCACTATGCCAGATTGATTGCATGGTAGCTAAGAATACTATTGGTGGCCATTTGCTGTATAATCTTCTATCTACTCCCCACCCCTTCCCCTCCTAAACCAACCCCCCCCCCCAAAAAAAACAAAACCAAAAATTGCAATATTCAAATGAAAATGCCAAAGGAAGAGTTGGTTGGCAATGTCACACACAGTCACAGGTGATTTAAGTATTATTCCTAGAGCATTCAAGATCCCACTTCATTTGTTTACTTTTTATATTCTTAGCTATCCTGTAAGAATGGTTTCAAACCTAACTGCCTATTGCTAGCTAGGGTACCATATCAGGAATTGGTAGGTGCAATCCCTTGAGCTGTAGGTGGCACATGGACATGCTGGTCCACTTAAAATAGTCCCGTCCCCCCAGTTCTATTTAAAGTAAAGGGGTGTTAAAGTGGAACCAGTTATTACTAATCACCCTTAACATGTTTCTTTGTTTTCTTATAAGAGCCAAGAAGAATCAGCACATATGTTTCTCTTTATCTTTCAAAACATTTAATAGCACCACAGCAAAGTTAAAAAATAGGCTTAAGCTACCAAGAAAAACAAACAAGGAAAACCTCTAATTCTAAAATGATAAACAGCTTAGTTGAAGACTTGATACTCGGTGTTCAGGATCTTTTTTATCTCAAGCTCTGTTCAAATGAAATGTGTAACATATTCTAGTCTTTATAGTCACTAATCAGCTATGGTAAAATAGAGTAAATGCATTTTTCTAATTAATATTGAAATTGGCCATCATTAAATGTAATGCTAACAGTGAGGCTGGGCAGATAACGATCAATATTCATATGAATCATGCTGCTACATTGATTAATAGCCTTCAATTATATATTAAAAAAACAAATACTAAAAAACCCCAAGTATGCTGATAATAAAGTACTATTTTAAGTTCAAGCTGATATATCATGTTATTTAGATATGAACTTTTTAATTATGAGCAAGTCTTAATAAATAAATTGCTTATAAGAGAATGGGATGACATTTCCTTCTGTGTCCCTCAACAGGATATTCATAATTTCATTTGAGAGGGCAGCCTCACAATTAATCTTAGAAGGTTCATTCATTTTCAATACATGGCTGCCTATTGACTCCTTGGGCAAAAAAAAACCCCAAAACAAATCACACACACACACACACACACACACACACACACACACACACACACACACAACCAGCTCCTCTCTTCTATTAATTATACATATTGCATAAATTTTAGCTGCCTCTATGGCATATTGTATTTTATCAGGTTTTCCTCTAAACTTCTAAATTGTTCCTTTGTAGGAGAAACAAATGAAGTATGCAAGTATATTTCATGAATGACCCTGCTATTTTTAGATTTTTTTTCCTGCTTTATTCTTCTAGGTATAAGGCACAATAAGCAATAAGCTAGCCAGAATCACCTAATGCTAATACATGGGCTGGTATGTCCCTGACAAAATCATGGAGTTTTTTGTCCTGAGGATACATTTTAAGACTCTAAATTTCAGAGGAGGTACCAATCTGAATTAATAGAAGGAGTTTCCTCAACTGGAGGAAACTATGAAAGCACAGGTCAGGTCCCTATTTCCGTTTCTCCAACTACTATTTATTTGAAGCATAGATTAGCTGTTACCCCCTACTTCATTCTCTTAAACTCTCATCCTGTCCAAGAGGCAATTATTAAGTACCTACTACATGCAAGGAGAAGTAGTAGATGCTGGAAGATAGTGTACTCAATGAACTTACATTCTATGGAGGGAAAAATCAAGCTGATATCCACTTAATCCATACTTATACCCACTTTAAACTTGACAATATGCTTTAGAAAAGTTTTCTTATTGGATTGTCATAGCAATCATTTTGGTAGGTACTATGGATTTTTAAACCCATTTTACAGATGAGGGCATTTAGATTCAAAAATTCCCATAAGTCACTGCAGTTCAAAAGCACCATAAGCACAATTCAACTCTGAGCCTGCTTCACCCCTAGATTCTGTGACTCTATCTGCTTTTATCCCTGGAAACAGGGAGCATAATTTGGTTAGCCAAGTCACAGAGCCAAAGTCCTCAATTTTAAAGCTTGTTCTGGCTCTCTCTGCATGCTTTGCTGGGTTTCTGACCCCTGGGTGCTTTCACTATCTCTTACACACATAATGAAAATCTACATCTCAGACCTTCTTGTCCCCTCTCCTAAAGAATAATGACATTGTAAAAATGCTCTGAAAATATAATGTACAAAGTGAATGTTTATTATTAGTGCTACTAGCACTAACATGTGAATTTGGTGTATATAAAAAACAACCCTTTGATGTTTTAATATTCTACCTTCAAATGAGCCATGTCTTCCAAAGAATTCCACCATGACACTTCCACTTACATAGCAAAATCTCATTAGACATTCCTTTTTTCTGACTGCAGCTGAAGAAATAAATTTCTTGGATTCAAGCTATAACTATAAAAGCGAGTTTACAATAGGTCTCTGAAAGTAGAATTGGGAGATGTTCTTGAATAATTCTTATGGGATATATAAAATTTCTATCTATTAAATGTTAAAAAACATCCAAGCATCTAAAATGGGATGTCTTTGCTTTTTTTGGAAATGGAAAATGACTTTGAATATAGTCTATTACTCAGCTTCCGATTTCCACATTCAAAGCAAACAGCAATTGGAGGGATTTGGCGAAATAGCAAGCTTGCTTTTAAAAACTGTGGCATTAGGTTATTTGTCTTCAGGTGACTTTTTATGTACTTAAGAAGATTCTAGACACAGAGTTTATATTCCAAACAAAGAAGGAAGTCTCAGGTAGGGTCTTTTCTCTCCTTTCTTGCCTATCTATCTTCCAAATATTTGCTCCCTTTCCTTCACATTAACACAGCTCCATCTTAGTTTAGCTTCTGTTTACCATCCACCTATACTACCCTACAAGAATCTTTCTAGTCTTACTACCTTCTCTCTCTCTCTCTCTCTCTTTCTCTCTCTCTCTCTCTCTCTCTCTCTCTCTCTCTCTCTCTCTCTCTCTCTCTCTCTCTCTCTCTCTCCCCCCCCCCTCAGTTCATCTTTCACATTGCTGCCAGAACATTGTTCTCTAATGTCATGTTCAAGTCATGTCACTCATCTCCTCAAAAATCTTTCATTGCTCTCTATCTCACACACTTGCTAATTATGTAGTCTTGGACAAGTCCCTTAAACTTTATTGCCTCATTTTCCTTACCTAAAAATTAAGGAAGTTGGATTTGATGAGTTCAAAAACCTGTGATCTTATGATTCTTGCCTACTTAACATAATATTTAATTCATGTCAATTTTTAATATCCTCCCTAATATGGTACCACCCTACCCTTCCAGTCTTATATCAATCCTCTGCATAATCAGTGCCTTGGCCAAACAGAACTAATTGCCATCATTCTTTCACACCCTTGATTTACTTACTCCATTCATCTGATGATACTTTTCCCTATGCCTGGAATTCTCCCCTCTCTTCCCTATTTCTACAAGTCCCATTAAAATTCTTTTTAGGTTTTAAAACTCCAATAAACTGTCCCATTCTTCTTCTTTAGGAAATCTGACAAACAGTCATCTAATTTTTGCCTGAAGACTCTGGGACGGTTGGAGTATTGCATCTTGGGGTGGCTAATTTCACTTATGGAGAGCTCTATTGTTAGGAAATTTTCCCTTCTATCAATCCTAAATTTTCCTTCTTGAAACTTCCATCCATGACCTCCCTGAGGTCAAACAGAACAAGTCTATATCCTCTTCCAAAAAAACAGCTCTTCATATAATTTGAATATATCTATTCCCCTAAGTCATCTCCATTCTAAAAATTCCAGTTTTTTCAGTTAATTCTCATTTGGTATGAACAAGGCCCAATTTTATCCTGCTTGACCTCTTCTTTTTATAATCATTGAACTTCACACAGAGCAGGTATATATATCCTTTATGTCTCCTATACTCTTGCACATTTAAAGTCAGGAAACCTGGCTTTGAATTATTTTCCTAACATAAATGCCTCAGAGTACGTGAACATATGTTGTTTAAACAACTGAGTAAAAAAAGCTCAATTTCATGTCATCTCTTCTTTAGAAGGAACAGAATTTTTTTTAATATTTTTTAAAAAAATTATTTATTTTTATTTTTTGCCAATTATTCAGTTTATCTTTAATTTATCAAATAAAACATTTCCATAATGTATTATAATAAAAAGATAATAGCAAATGAAATTGCAAATCCATTGTGTATAATTTGCTATTCTTTTAAATACATGATAAATTTATCATGTAAATTTATTTTTTTAATTTTTCCTTTTTTTTTCTCTCCTTTGAGATGGCTACCATTAAGCACAAATAAGTGTCTGTGTGTATATGTAAAATTGTTCTATATATACTTTTATACATATTTTCTTTCTCTGGAGGCATATAACATCTTCCTTCATGTTTAATTTGTTTATAATAGTTAAAATGACTTAGTTGCTCAATGTCATTTTTAAAACAATATTACTGTTACTGTATATAATATTCTCTTGATTCTGCTCATTTTGCTCATCACTCTTTTGTGATAGTCTTTCCATGTCTTTCTAAGATCATTGAGTTTTATATTCCACCCAGGTTTTACTGTTATATTGATAAATAGATAAGGTAGCCTGGATGACTATGCTCCTCTAGTGAGGTGAAAAAATAATTGTGCCTCTAGCTCTCCTATGATGCTAACATTCTCCATACCTACCAGTTGTAGCAGACCAACAAATTCTCACCTCAGCTTGACAAGTTGCTGTTAGGTCATTGTTATTTGGTCATTGAGGCACACTAATTAAAGAGAGTGACTGAGAAATTAACTGCTTCTCCCCCCAACCCCCACCCCTGGAGTTATTTCACTAAATTGTTCTTTCTGACTAGGAATTCTCAGCATTAACTATATATGTGTTCTTGCTATTATTTTACTACTTGAGTTTTGTGACCTATATATTTGAATGAAAAGCCAGACAAGAGATACCATAGTGAATTAGGCTGGAAATAATAAACACTTTAATGAAATTTGTAGAATGCTTATTTTTCATCATTTCAACTTACATTTAAAAGGATTTTGTGATTTTTTTAAAGAAATGTCTTTTATCTAATATTATATTTATTATATCATCTAATTATCTCAATTTAAACTTAATATAAACCTTAGAGATTGGTGTTTCATATATCCCACTCCCACTTTAAAGTTGAGAAAAATGAAGTTTATAGAATTTAGTTTGCCAGGGTCATAAAGCCAAATTAGATCATTGAAGTAATCTTTGAGCCTTCCTTCCACATGTCCAATGAGTTGTCAGGTTCTCCTCTCATTTTTTAGTTTTGCCATGTTTCTGGCATTTGGACCCTACTTTCTATGCTCACTGCTATCAATTTAGTTCAGTGCTTTGTCAGTTCTCATCTTGATCATAATAACGGACACAATAACTGATATTTCTGCCTTCAGTCTATCCCCTTTCAAACCCATTCTCCAGATCACTGCTTCAGTAATTTCCCTAATGCTCAGGAATGATCGTATACTTCCTCTACTCAAAATCCTGCAGGAAGCAATATGAGCCCCAATTAGCTGGGCAGATTGGCAGTAGGCACAGGCTCATGCTAACCGTTTATGCTATTTTGATCACCCTCTCTTTTAGATTTGCTGCAAGGAGGAAGGGCTAGGAGTTGTGCTATGAAGGTTACATCTTAGTCCAAGTTATTGACCACCAAGGTAGAGGATGGTAGAGGAACTGTAGCATTTTGAGTAATCTCGACACCCCAACCAGGATTGTTGAGAGTATATCATAGCGTAGAAACAGTGGTGGTAGGGGCAACTCAACTTTACTTCCAGGTAGATTAATCTGGAAGGAAGATGTGGGCCCTTTGGGCAAGGAGGTGAACATAACTCTAGGACTCTGGTAGGGAACTTCTGAAACAAAAGAATTTCCTTGTTGACTGTTTTTATTTTACTGTGTTTTGTTTTTGCTTTTCCTTGTGGGCTTCTTTTATTTCCCTATGTTATGCTTTACTGTGGTCATGAAAAATCGACCAAATGACTGAACAACAATGTTTGTACTGCTTTGCGGGTTGCTTTTACTGGAGATTAATGAATATATGTTTATCAAAGAAATTACCTATCTTACCCCTAAAGTTTTGAATGGTTCACTGTTCCAGAAGTAGAAACATGAAAAGTATATCTTACTGTATTCCATAAAGTTCTCTTCATGTATTCTATGTTTTAGTCTAATCTGGGGGAGAAAGAAGACATTTGATCCTACATCCCATTAAGAGAGCATGGTCACCCTTTGGTCACACCTTAGCATACCTGTATGGCAGTAAAACCTCAGTGGAATATAAAAGGGCCTGAAAGAATATATACATCTCCCTTCTAGTGAAGAGATGACAAGACAAGGAAATTATAAAGGTACTACTCCCACTCTCCCTTCTTCCTTTTTTCTTCCTTCTCTCCCTTCCTTCCTCTCTCGCTTATTTCTACCCTTCCTTCCTTCCTTCCTTCCTTCCTTCCTTCCTTCCCTTCTTCCTTACTTCCACTTCCACTTACTTTCCTTCTTCCTTTTTCCTTCCTTCATGCCTTCTCTCCCTTCCTCCCTCTCTTCTTTCCCTTCCTTCCTTCCTCCCTCCCTCCCTCCTTTACTTCCTTTTCCTTCCTTCCTTCCTTCCTTCCTTCCTTCCTTCCTTCCTTCCTTCCTTCCTTCCTTCCTTCCTTCCTTCCTTCCTTCCCTGCCTTTTTTTCTCTATTCTCAAGTCTGGAGTCAATTACTCTTTTCTTCTTCCATCCTCATCTCCATCTTTATCTACTGAAATCCTATCTTTCCTTTGAGGTGCAAATCACTGATGAAACCTTCCCTCAGATCTCCATATCCCTTTTGAGTTTCATTGGTAAAAATGATCATCTGTATCCTCAAATTTTTCTCACAGGACTTTTCCAAATTCTTTATCATATTATACTTCAGATCTCATAAATAGACTATAAGATCCTTGAGGGCAGGATTTATTTTTAAATCTTTATATTTTCGCTATCATAGTACCTCTAAATAGTTCTTAAAGAATTCATTATGATATTTTCCTGTGCTGAGATTTCAACTTCAGGTCTTCTGACTTTAACTCTGGTGTCCTCTCTATTATGCCACACAGTTTCATCTGCCTACTGGATTTCTCAGTGACAATTAAAGTAGAAAAGGAAAATTGCATTAACCACAAGAGCAGACATCTCAGTAAATGGAAAGTTGGTCAAGACTGCAAATTGAACATGGACTAAACAGTTGCAGAATTTCCTGTGGAGCGATGATTGACATTTTGGCTAAGTTCAGCAGAAATGAAGCTTGCAGTCAATTAGATTTTCCCTTAATAGTATCATGTTAGGCAAAATAAACATTAGAAGAGAAATCTAAGGTAAAATAATTATTTAACTATCTCCCACCCCCCACCTGCATGCCAGTTGTTGTGTTTTCTTTTAAACCCTCATCATCATTGGTAGTAGAACATTTCAGAATCAAACTTAATCAAACTTAATGCAGCCTTCTATTTAACCAATGATATTTTTTTTTTGCTATGCCAAAGTGTAAAGGAACATGGTAAAATTTTGTGGACAAAGTCAAAATTGTGACCTATATCCTAATTCTTCAATACCTCTGAGGGAAAAAAATGTAACAATACCTTAAACTTCCCATGCTTTGAGTTTTTTCATATTTAATATTATAGTTGAGTGCTGAAACCATTTTGTGAAGTAGATAGGGCAATCATCTATTAATCAACTATGTATTAACTGCAATCATCTCTATTCTGCCAGTGAGAAAATAGAGTCAGAAACATCTAACATAAATAAAAAAGGAATGCTGGGATTTCAAATCAGAATTTTGATTCCAGAGTAACTGAGTTTTCCACTCCTTCATGCTTCTCCAATGAAGAAAGAGGATCATAGGATTTTCTCTCCCCTTCTATCTTACTTTTACACAATTTCCAATTTCTAAGAGTTCATACATATAGATAGACAATCATAGTCTTATTACCTTCTGTACTCTCACATTATGGTCACATTGGGATTTAAACACAGCCAGTATTATCCCTGGAAGATTTGGGGTGTGGAAAATTACATACTTAGGTATTTCTGCACTCTGTTCTCAAAAGAAGACAAGGGGGCCATTTCTCCCAAATATTCCTTCCACTCTTGTAGGAATAAAGAAAGCAACTAAGGTACTGGGGAAGGTAACAGTGTGTTGTGGCTACCTTTAAGTGATACAAAGGCAAGTGGCCTTTGGTTCAATGAACAGGTCAGGATTACCAAGATTGATTGAGACTTTTTACTCATCTGACTGAGAGGATATTACCATTATGCAGCCTCCACTTTGAAAAACTGAATGCTTGGTTTCTTTTAAAAAATATTATTTGAATGTCAGATATAATACATAAGGGAGCATGATTCAAATTTCTGACTACATAACTGGGAAAACTGCAGTGACCAAGAGAACCCTCAGAGCCCTGTCCCTGTACTGGTTGTGATGACTTTGGTGGAAAAACAGTTGCAACTGTGACTCACAATATCTCAAAAAAGCAGATTGGTATGGAGCTATTGAATTACCATTTAATAGGTACAATAATGGAGAGATTATTTTTCCAGGTCCAGTTGAGTTAATGTCCACTGATAGACCTTGAAGGTACTTTAAAGATTAGTCAATCATTTCCTACGAAAGAAAATTGAAGCCCATATATATTGAGTAACTTCATGATAGAAACCCTTTCAACTCTATGATTCTATATATTATGTTTTGCAAATTTAGCTCCACAAACAGAACTCACAAAGAACTCAGGTCCTAGAAATTCAGAAAAGTCTCAAGACATTCTTACTTTTTAGTATGAAGGGGTGGTAAAAAAGATGATCCTTTCTGGTGGAGAATTCATTCACTCCTCAGATTGGTGTCTTCTGACTCTAGAAGAATCATTAGATTTTTCTAAAAGATCTGATGCCAGGCAAGTCAATGAATTAAAAAACAGAAGAAATCACACTAAAAGGTTGAGCCCTAAAATAAATATATCTATCAATTGTTTCTCTTCCCCCTCCTTTCTGCCTTCCTTTTTTCCTTCCTTTCCTACTTTTCTTTCTTCCTTTTTCTTTCTTTTTTCCTTCTGTCTCTATTTCTTTCTTCTTTCATGCCTTTCCCTGCCTTTCTGCCTTCCTTCTTCCTCTGCTTTCTCCCTTTCTTCCTTCCAAACCATGGACCAAATAAAAGTATTTTTCAAAACCTAGGAAATCAGTTTACACTGGGTCACAGGGTACATATTCATCTTTTAAAACTGTTGACCTGGAAGATGAAAATAATCTTCAAAATGATTTGTAACCATTTCTGCAGCCTTTATCTATCAGTGGACCTTTAGTGCTCCCTTAAGGCCCACATTTCAATGCAGCAAATCCTGAGTGGTGGTTGGAAGGACAAAACAAGTCAGGAACTCAAGTCTTGTGGCTGGCTATTGATATGATAGACTCTCAGCTGAGCCAGTGAATCATCTTGGGATTTGAGTCTTAGAGAAACTATATAATGGAAAGAACATTGAACTAAGGAGATAGTCAAATCACTGATTCATAAATCTAAGGCTGGAGGAGACTTCACAGGCCATCCAATTTTTCCAGATAAGGAAACAGAGACCCAGGGATGCAAGAAGACTTATCTAAAGTCTCATAGATAATAAACATCAGATGTGGGGCTTGAACCCACTTCCTCTAACTCCACAGTCAGTGCTCTTTTTTCCACTGCTTTTTTGGTTCAAATTTCTGTCTGCCACTTACTAGCTTTGTGACTGCAAGCAAGTCATTTTTCTCTGAGTCTCAGTATCAGAAAAATGGAAGTGATAGTAGAACGGCTTACCACAGTAATGTGAGAAAGGTGGTTTGCAAATGTCAGGTTACATGATGATGTTAGTTATTATTATTATTATTCCTCCCACATTAAGCTTACAAGCTATATTAGCACCAAGTCAGAGCCATGTCAGTATTTAAAAAACAAAAAAGATGGAGGCTAAATGCAGAATCAAGAATACTTTTATTAACCTTTCTTTTTTTTTTCCCTGTTCCTTTCACAACATGGCTAATGTGGAAATGTGCTTTTCTTGACTACACATGTATAATTTGTATCAAATTGCTTGTCTTCTTAAGGAGAGGGAAAGGAGAAGGTAGGAGAAGGAAGAACTTAAAATTAATAAAAAACCCAAATGTTAAAAATTGTTTTAAAATACTGTTTAATTAATTAATATATAAAAAACAAAACAAAACAAAATCTTTTTCTCTTTCTTTGGTATTCAGCCATTAATAAAATAAATTAGGGAACTAGTCAGCCAAGTCAATTTTCATAAACGAACTATGAATAGACAGAACTCATCTGTGGTGTTGTTTCTATCCCTTTACTGAATGAGCCCTTGTGATCCTCAAATTCCCAAAATTTTCTCAATTGGGGTAAACTATTAAGTTCAATATCAAATGCTCCCAGACTTTGTCTGACCCTCCCTACAACTTTATGGGCAAATTTTGTGCCTTATTCCTTTCTTTTTTTCCCCCTACAAATACAATGATCTAATCTTGACTCATGGGACACATTTTTAGATAATACCTCTGAATCTCAAGGGCTGTATCTTATTTCTTTTGTATCTATCCCGATGTATGTGCATAGTATAAACAACAAATTCGTGTTGAATGACTAAGCTCATTCATTTGGTAAAAATTAATAAATGGGGTGGGAGGCTAGGTGGCGCAGTGGATAGAGCACTGGCCCTGGAGTCAAGAGTACCTGAGTTCAAATTGGCCTCAGACACTTAATAATTACCTAACTGTGGGGCCTTGGGCAAGCTACTTAACCCCATTGACTTGCAAAAAGAAAACTAAAAATAAATAAATAAATGGGTCTTGCATTTAGGCATCATAAAGGGAAATTATTTTCTGCCTAATGGCAAAAAGGCAGATAAGCACAGAGTGAATAGAGTATTAGCTTTAGAGTCTGGAATTCACATATAGCTATTACACTTACTGCAAAATTTGTATATCTTAGTTTCTTTGGTTGTAAAATGGGATAATAAAAGTACCTGCTTCCCATGGTTGTTGTTAGGATGAATGAGATGTTCTTTGTAAATAAATGTAACAAAATGCCTTGTACATAGTAGGTGCTTTATAAATGTTTACTTTTCCCTAGCACATAATAGGCCTTTTAAAATACTTAATTCTTTCTTCCCTTCCACTCTTCTTTTCTTTTATAACTATCAAGTGCTCTTCCCCAAGAGAAAATTAGAGAACATAGCTTATAACTGTTCAATCCCAGTACCCTGAAATCATCATCATAAATAAAAATTTAATCATAAATTTGTTGTTTGGCAAAGATTTGGGGCAACAAAGCAACACCATAAATTCAGTTAAAAGATAAGGAAATTAGGAAAATTTGATTTCTAATCCTAACTTTACCACTAATTAGTCATGAGTTTAGGCAAATCACTTTTAAAAAATATTTTATTTATTTGTTTTTCCAACCACATGCAGCAGTAGTTTTTCACCAATCATTTTTTGCAAGGTTTTGAATTTTACATTTTTATCCCCGCTTCCCTCTCCCCTCCCCCTGACAGAAAGCAATTTGATATAGGCTCTACATTTATAACCATGCTAAACAATAGGTTCATATTGATCATGTTGTGGGAGAAGAACCAAATTCAAATGAAAGAAAACATATTAAAGAGAAAACTAATGACATAATACAGAAGACAACTTTTCAAAATTGAAGGTAACAAGTTCCTTCTCTGCATATGGATGATATTTTTCATTATAAATCTTTTAAAATTTGTCTTTTATTAAAGACTGAAAATAAGTCTTTTATTATCGTAATGCTGAAATGAGCAAGTCCATCATAGTTGATCATCATCTCAGGCTGTTCTTAGTGTGTTCTTCTGGTTCTGTTCATTTCACCCTTCCATCAATTCAGAGGCAAGTCACTTGACATCTCTTTGGTTTAATTTATTTTTTTTGGTTTTGCTTTGTATATAAAAATATTGTCTCTTTTTTGTATTTGTTAAATTCAGAATTTTTAAAAAAAGTAAAGATGATGGTATAGTAGAAAAAGTTCTTTTGGAATAAGATCTGATTTTAAATCTTTACTCCTATGTTATAAACTTAAGTCAGTAGCGGGGAACATCCAGTCCAAGGCCAAAGAAATCATTTGATTTGGTGCTGCCAGGGTAACTGCAAGCAGGACTCAAAACTCAATAAATCTTGGCGCTTTTTAGGGGTGAATTAATTAAATGTTTGACAAATATGGTATGTTAACTCTTAAAATGATAATTGTATATGACCCACAAATGATGTTATAAATATCCAAATGGCCTTGGCAGAAGGGCCACCCCTGCCTTAAGTAACCCATTTGTTTACTTTTGTCTCCAGCCACTGGAACCCAACACTATCATTCAAATTTGTCAATAAAAAACAATATTTTCTTTCCATTCTTATCACTGGTTTTTGTTTTAAGTCGTTGTGGAGGTACCCAGAACACTCCTGAGAAATGGGAAATAGGTTTGGTTGGTTAATTTATAGCTATAGCTGAGTAATTGAGAAAGAAAAGGAGCACAAACATTTTCACCTCACTTAGTCTGATTTAGATTTTGGGCACCTAGGGTATACCTCATCAGAGTGGTTTAAAAATGGGACTAGGCCTTTTCTATTTGTCCTTTTACGTTCTAGGCATACCATGCTTTTTTTTTAACTTTAGGGTTAAAATAGAAAAAAAGTTTAGTAGCCATAGTTTAGAAATGAATAGAACATTGCAGGGATTTCATGGTCTTAAGAAAGGAAAAAGTGGGGGGTGGGGGGGAGGGAATACATGTGCACTCATGAAACACTTTGGTGTCTTCCAGAACACTGCAGTGAATTATTGGGACATTGCAGAGTTTAAGACACATGCTTTCTGAAGCATGACAGGAGAATCTGCAGCTTTTCTCTTTATGTTTAAATTACTTTGCTTCTTCCTTGACTACTTTTCCTGACCTTTTAGACTGCCTCCTTCTTTATATTTCTCCTTGATTCCCTTAAACATTTCCTATTTTTATAGTTCAGAGACCTCTCTTAATGTTCTACTCTTCTTAAGCCTCGTTTTTTTCCTTTTTTCTTCTCCTATGATCCTCATTTGACCCTCCCATATCAAGGCTTCCAACATTATTACACTCCTCGCTCCACCTCATCCATCATCCCTTGTCTCCCTCGTGCAATATATAATTCAGAGCCATGGATCTGTAAAACCCTCTGTTCTCATTTCCATTGAACATGATGTAATGACCAAGAGGTTCTCTTCTTATCCAAGAATTTCAAATGCTTAATAATAGGGAGAGACTTGGACCCAATTCAATTCTCTTAACCTATGTGTCTTTTGCCCTTACCTGGGGATTAACAGATTACTTTGAGCCATTGCCCCTAAAATGTAGGATAAAATATGGTGTTTTTCCATTCTGTTCAGAAGAAATCTTTGACCCCTTTTGGATAAGTTCAGTAGAACACTGGCAAGTGTCCTGAAGTGATTCTCTCATATCTTAAAAAAAAAAAAAAGGTACCTACTCAGAATAGTCATTGTTGGATCCTATACTGACTGACTGACTGAAATAATCCTATACTGCTTATTACATTAATTTGTATTATTTGGAAATCTGGCTTTAGAGCCAAGTAGACCTAGGTTCAAGGCCTACCTTTGAAAAAACTGATCCTGGGAGCAAGTAACATCTTGGTGTTCCATGCAAGACTGCAAGAACTTTCAGCAAAAGGGACTGATCTACATTCACAGAAGTCATTTCCTCTTTGAGAATTTTGAATCCTGAGAAATTCACATCTAGCCCCTCTCCTCTATGCATGACATCATTTCTCATGTGCAGCCTAACTGGCGCATCTCATTCAATCATGGCAAACAAGTTATTGCCACATTTGAACACCAGAATCCAACTTTCATAGCAAGAGATAGTACAGGTTTAAGATACCAGGGCAGGGGCAGCTAGGTGGCTCAGTGGATAGAGCACCAGCTCTGGAGTCAGGAGTACCTGAGTTTAAATGCAGCCTCAGACACTTAATAATTACCTAGCTGTGTGGCCTTGGGCAAACCATTTAACCCAATTTGCCTTGCAAAAACCTTAAAAAAAGATACAAGGACAGATAGGTACTCAGTAGATAGAGCACTGGCCCTGGAATTAAGAAGGGTTATTTCCCTGAGTTCAAATTCGGACTCATACAGTTACTAGTCAATTAACCCTATTGCCTTAGTTTCTTCATCTAAAAAATGAACTAGAGAAGGGAACTACAAACCATTCTAGTATCTTTGCCAAGAAAGTCCCAAGAAATGGGTCACAAAGAGTTGGAGAAGACTGAATGATTTATATGGTTTCTTCTAGTCCAAATCAATAAGCTCATGATCTTCCTACTATATAGAGATCTTCAGGTCTTTGTCCCATGAAAGAGAATGAGCCTATAAAATAGATGATCTAGATACATATATTTCCATTGGTTTAGTCCCAATGGAAAAATGTGAGTATAGAAGGGTTTTTTTTACATTGATATACAACCTACTTATGGAATGAATTTCCTCTGATCTTCCTGACATCACTGATATATGGATCCTTGTGATTCTCCTATGGAGAACACAGACAGCATGGAGATAGAATTTGGCAAATAACAAGGAGACAAGCTGAGTTTGGCTAGATCTTAGACTGCCTGAAGTGGAGTAATATGAAATAAGTCTGGAAAGGTAAATTGCTACTTGATTGTGGGGGAAGGTGAAGAATAAGAATTTATTAAGTACATACTATGTATCAGACACTGTGCTAAGTGCTTTAAAATATTATTTATCTTATCTGATCCTTAGAAAAATTTTGAAAGATCAGTACTTTTAACCCATTGTAAAGTTGAAGAATCTGAGTTACAAAGGGAAGTGATTTTTCCCAAGGTCACAAAGTTTGTTAACTAAGTCTGGATTTCAACTGAGGCATTCCTTCCTCTACATTCAATGAGCTATCCATCCACTGTACCACCTAGATGAGAAGTGGAGTTTATATTTTATTAGTAGCCATGGAAAAATCTTGAGCAGAAGAGTGGCATAGTCAGACTTAGTCTTTAAAAAGGTCATCTTGGCTTCTGTGTAGAGAATATCCATACGGGGGTGGGGGGTGGGGGGAGAAAAGAATGCCGAGGGATAATTATTCTGTATTCTAGAAATAATAAGGGTCAGTACTAAAGTAATCATGAGTGGAGAAAAGGAGATAGATGGTAGCAATGATTCAAAGGTAGAACCAACAAAATGTAGCAAAAGACTTGATATAGGTGATGAGGAAGGGGAAAAATTTGTGTCTGACTCCTGAGGTTGTGAACTTGGTGATTGGAAAGATGGAGAAATAAAGAAATTCAAAGGAAGGAAAAGTATAGGGGGAAAGATAATGAGCTAGGTTTTGGACATGTTGAGTTTGAGATGCCTATGGGATATCCAGGGGGAGAAAGATATCCTGCAGGCAGCTGATGATGCATGAATGAATTTCAGGAGACAGAATTGGGCAGAATATAGAGATTTGGAAATCATCTGCATTGAGGTGATAATTGAACCCTAGGGAGTTGATGAGATGACTGGAAAAGGGTATATGGAGAGAAGAGTGCCTAGGACAGAGCTCTGGGGACACCTACAATTAAGGGGATGTATATAGATGATGATCTAGCAAAGTAGTTTGGAAGGAAAACCATTATACAGGAAGAAGGGAAAAACAGAAAACAATATCATACCTATTAAAAATTGCTGTCATTGTTCAGTCATTTCAGTCATGTCCTAATTCTTTATGACCCCATTTGGGGTTTTCCTGGCAAAGATACTGGAGTGGTTTGCCGTTTCCTTCTCCAGACCATTTTACCAATAAGGAAACTAAGATAACCAGAGTCAAGTAACTTGACCAGGATCAGAGCTAGTAATTCTCCCAGAGCAGATTTGTGGTCACCCAGCCACCCTTGAATATCAAAAGAGGTATTTAGGAGAAGGAGGTCAACAACAGTAAAACTATGCAGAGGATAAGAAGGATAAGGACTAGGAAGAGGTCATGAGCTTTAGCAATTAAGAGAATATCAATAATCTGGGAAAGACCAGCTTCAGTTGAGGGATGAGGTGGTCAGAATTCAGATTACAAGGGGTTGAAAAGTGAGTGGTAGAAAAAGAAGAAGGAATAAGGGAAAATAGTCATCCTCCTTTCCAACACCCTTCAACCGAAAAGCCTCAGTTCAAATCCACCCTATGTAAGTTGCTTTACTTCTATTTTCCTCATTTTCCTCAACTGTAAAATGGGGATTATAGCAGTACCTACCTTGAAGGGTTGTTGTGAAGATCAAATGAAGTAATAATTGTAAATTCCCATAGTAGGCACTATTTAAATGTATATTCCTTTCCCCTTTTTATCTTTACACTGCATCTCCTTCTTCCCCAGTTTAGGAGAAGAAACATGGAACAAGAACACGGGTTTGAAGGGTCAAGCGAAGACTTTTAAAGGAAGAGAAGCCTGAGTACATTTGTAGGTAATAGGGAAGTAGCCAGTAGATTAATAAGCAAAAGAGAGAGTGGGAGAGAGAAGACAATAAGAAGAATGAAGAAAATCTTTGGGGCAGGCTAGAGGAGTAGATAATGAGTTCTAGTCAGACCTAGGTTATTCTAAAAGTTAGTTGAAGAAAAGCAAGGTTCTGGTGTGTCTGCATTGAGTCAGGCATATTCTCTGTGGAAGCAAGGGAATAGACTGAGTTTCTCTAGTCCTATAGGCTGCTGCCTTGGACAGCCTGGACCTGAAGCTGGCATACTTTTCTTTGAATTTTTGTCAGTGCTTTTGGACTGAGAAAGAGGCCCCTTGGGAAACCTTTGTGTGTGAAGAGCTGCTGCAGTAGCACTTCAGTGGAGATAGTTAGATAAATACATCTGAATAAAATTGCATATTTTTAAGTGCTTTATTAATACGGTTGGGTGGAGAGCATGCTAAATTTCCACATTCTGAAGATGAAGGTTACAAGAGGAGGATTATGGAGAGCTCTAAATGAAAGGGGGCAGGGAAGGACGAAAATAATGAAAGACAAATTCCTGTTAAATGTGACTTACAATTCTCATGTCAAAAAATAAACCAAATTCTGGCAGCTCCATAACTACTCAAATGAGGACCAAAATGGAGTGGGATAGGGAATAAGTCATTAGATTTGGAGCTAGGAAAATGGGCCCAAATTCAAGTCACTTTATTTCTGTGGGCCTCCATTTTCTCAGATTGGATCTAACTTCCTGTCTAATTTTAACTCTATAGGCCTATATATCTGCTTATGTACCAACATTTACCTACTTAAAGTAAGCACACTATTAAAGCCTGGTCTAAAGTAATTGGAACCAAATCCATATAATCATTATGCACATATTACAGAAAGTACTTGAGCAACTATTCTGGGGAATGTTCTGGTTAAGGTTTCAGGTCTGGTGTAATGTATTACTCAAAACCTGAGGATTCAGATAAATAATCCCTTTAATGAAAATATATAAAAGGTCATCCACAAAGTGATAAAAATCAGCCTAAATAAGTAACAGTAGATAAAACCTATAATCAATAAAATGCAAAATAGGCAGCAATGACATCCTTGAGATTTCCTCAAAAATCTCAATTCTTTTTTCCTATTCTCTACAAGGTTCAATCACTTGGGGACAAAGTAAAACTAAAATCCTTGGGGTTTGCTTTAGTATCTTGGATTACAACAGCCTCAGGGGTTGTAGGTTATAATAGGTGGTGACTCCAGGCCAGTCACTTCCCCTTTGGCTACCTCAGTTTACTCAGGTCCACATAAAGATTGAGTTAAAAGGCATTGTGGTAGGTCAATTGCCTATGGCTGCTGACTGTTCTACAGCTCCCTTCCTTGGACTTAATACTCCTTAAAAATAATGAGGATGAAGGTTACAAGAGGAGGATTATGGTAGGGAAGGATGAAAATAATGAAAGACAAATTCCATTTTATAATTAAGAAAATACTTATTGTTCAACAAACCTTCTGACAAATGTTATCAATCATATTTGATTTGATATACTGGTTCTTGGGAATTCAAGTAAAGATACCAAGGGCTTTTGGATTGAGTGCATATTGGAGTAGCAGAATTGAATTAGTGGGTTTAGGGGATAAGTTCACAAATAATGATGATACAAAGGAGAGTGTGAGGCATAAAGGAGAGATAATGGCAAAATGTTAGCAGAAATTTGAGGATCGACAGAAAATCACTTTCACATGGAGGGATCTCATAGCTCTTCTCTATTCTCACTGTACCCAAGTACAAGCCTTCCTTACAATCCATCTAAAATACTGCAACAAATATTCTCCATAAAAATAAAAAACAAAAACACTTGTTCTGTCTCTATTTTCTCTTCCTTCCAAGCCATTTTTTCACATTGCTGTCCAACTAATCTTCCTTATACATACAGTTAATAGTGTCTCTTCTCTACTGAAAACTTTCTATAGTTTCCAATTTCCAAACAAGTTAATTTTAAACTCCTTTATATGTCTTTGAAGGAACTTCAAATTTTGGTTCCATCTTACTTCCCCAGTCTTATCTTAATGTCTCTGACCTTGCAGCTACCTTCTTAACTTTTGTGCCATTCATCCTTTTGGAAGTCTGGTTAAAGTCTGTGGTTACCTTTTCAGAATAGCATTTTTAAATACCTAGTCTGCTGTTTTCCATCTCTCTCTCTCTCTCTCTCTCTCCAACTCTCTGTCTCTCTCTCTCTTTGTCTCTGTCTCTTTCTGTTTCTCTCTGTCTCTACCTCTCTCTCTCTGTCTTTTTACACACACACACACACACACACACACACACACACACACAGACATACACACGCACACAGCTTCTTATTTCTGAAATGTCTTCATCTTCACCTTTGCAGAAATAAATTAATAGAAATAAATTCTTTAATATCCAAATAAGATGTCAATTATAGGAAAAACTCTCCTGATTCCCACTAAAAGGAATAATCTTTTTCCTTTTAGACCTCATGTGGCACTTGGAACTATTTATCATTTATTATAATATTTTAATCATATCTTGCTCCCATCCCTTTCCCTGTTCTCCTGGATTTCCCTTTACCTGCATTATTGAAAATAAACTTGTCTTTGGCATTTTTCACAGCCTGGAGTAGACTTACTTTTCCAGCCTTCATTACATAGCTTTTTCTTTCATGGACACTGACTTTCTTATTGCGCCTCATATAAGACAGATGATCTCCCATCCTTTTGACTCTTTGTTTCTGAGACTCTAGTTTCTTTCAAGGTTCAACTCAAGCACCACCTCCTACATGAAGTCTTTTCTGATCTCCATTGCTGATTATACCTCACTCCTAAAATAATTCTGTATCTACTTTGTAAATGTATGTCTATTTATCTCCAGGACAGTATACTGATATAGTGTTGTTCAGTTGTTTTTAGTCATGTCTGGCTTTTTGTAACCCTCTTTTGGGATTTTCTTGGCAAAGATACCAAAGTGGTTTGCCATTTCCTTCTCCAGCTCATTTTACAGATGAGGCAACAGAGATCATTGACTTGCCCAGGATCATACAGAAAGAAAGTGCTTGAGCCTAGATTTGAATTTAGGGAGAGGAGTCCAGGTCCAGCACTCTATCCACTGTGTCACTTAGCTGTCCTGTTGCTATAGAATAGGTCCTTAATAAATTCTTGCTGATTGACTGATAACCTATAAATTTCATGAAATCAAGAATATATCTTATTAATATACTCTTTAAATTGTTTTTTTTAATTTAAGGCAATGGGGTTAAGAGTGACTTGCTCAAGGTCACACAGCTAGGCAATTATTAAGTGTCTGAGATTGGATTTGAACTCAGGCTCTCCTGACTTCAGGGCCAGTACTTGATCCACTACACCACCCAACTGCCCTTATCAATATACTCTTGTGGATAGGGCACTTGACTTTCAGAGTCAGGAAGCTTTGGGTTCAGATCCTGCCTTAGAGTCTTAATAGCTTAGTAAGTCATATTGCTTAATTCATTTTTGCCTCAGTTCTTTCATTTGTAAAATGAGACTAGATGGCTTCTTATTCCCTTCCAACTCTAAACCTATGATCCTAGAATTATAGACTCTGCTTACATTAAGCAGTCAGTAAAATGTTCTTTTAAACTAAATATCATTTGATTCTCACAATAATAGATGAACCAGGAAATAGTACTTACATCTTATAAAGGGGTATCTGACAGTCAAAGAATTTAAATCATTTGTCTAACACTCTGGGTATATATATATGTATATATACATATATATATGTTTTTTACTCAGGGGAATACTGCTGAGAGCAAGTGATGGAATCACAAGTCACATGCAGGTACTGGGACTCCAAGACCAATGCCCTTTATATTGTCATGCAGCCTTGAGTTATCTCTGGAAACCAATCCACCCTGCTGCAATTGCATCTAGAAAAAAAAAAGGAGGGGGAGCCTAAATAGATCATCAATTCCCATTCTTTGAGACATTTTGACACTTGAAGATCTCACTGAGTTATCTGTCACTGTGACAACTACTCCCTAAAATTTTTGTATTTATTTAAAAGTCAAAATGTAATCTATTTTGAGAATTGCATAACAACAACTGAGATAACGAGAAAATCCAGAGCTAGGAAAATAGCTTTTCCAGCTTAATGAAAAATCTGCCTAATGATAACTCTCAGAGGTCACAAAGGATGTAAAGAGCTTTCGATTGACTATATTGACATGCAGTCTGCAAAACTTCAACAACATATGGATATATGCATTACATAATTTCAGTTTTTACAAAAAATACATTCTATATTATATTATTCCTGGAACATTTTAATGTTCCCTCAAATTGTTTCATCGAGTCACTATTCACTATACACTCCTGCTGTTCTATCACTGTGAAAAAGAACCAAAATGACAGCTTGCTCTTTGTTCTATTTGTAAAATTTAATAGGTATACACTTAAGAAATATGCCAATTACTCCAATGTCATAAAATAATTAAATGTTTCTGGCATGATATTTTTGCTTTGTCTTTTTTTAGATTAAACATGGACCATGTAGCCATAAGAAATTTGTGGACTAATTTTTAAATCATATTTTTAAGAAAGAGTTTTTATTTAAGGAAAGGATACCCTTTTTCAGCATAAGTCCATCAATAGGAGTAAATGATAGAACTTTACTTCCATTAGCATTTCCATATTGCTATTTCTCTTTCTCTTTATGTTTCTCTATCTTTCTGTGTCTGTCTGTTTCTGTTTCTCTCTCCATCTCTCTCTATTTCTGTCTCTATCTCTCTTTTACACATACATATACATTCACACCATGTTCATCATTTTATTCTCATTTTGGAAACAGCATTGAGTTTCAAATTAGCAGTGGACATCTATGCTTGAATCCTACTTCTTACAATTACTAATTATATGACACAGGAAAGTCATTTAACTTTTCTGAGCTTTAGACCTTCTCATCTGTAAAGGGGGAATGTTAAAAACTGTAGTCCTTAATGATTTTAGCCTATGCATCAAAAGAAAATGCACAAAATTGTTTTGTAAACCTTAAAAAATGTCCAAATGTCAATTATCTTTTACTACAAATGATTTACAAACTATGAAAGCTACTGATTAGAGTTTTGTTTGTTTATTTGTTTTAGGCATATTTCCTCTCCTTGTAGTAAAAAAAGAAAAGAAAAGCATACCATCTTCCTAGAAGATGCTGAGGATATGTCATTATTATATTATTTTATTACTATATTTATATGTGATGATGATGTTGGTCCTTAGTTCTGGAACAAGACCATGACAAGAGGGGAGGTGATGCCATGACAAATGGATTGGATTTGAGTGGGGTGGGGAGAGGAAGGGGATTGTACTAAGTCACCAGCCTCACTTTCTCCTCCAGAGCCATGTGAATCCAGGGAGATGACTGGAGATGGTCCTGGATGAAAGGCAATCAGGCAAATGACTTGCCAAGGTCACACAGCTAGTTAAGTGATGAATGTCTGAGGCTGGATTCGAACTCCTCCAGGGCAAATGCTCTATTCACTGTACCACCTAGTTGCCCTACATATATTATATTAGCAAAAAACTATTCATGGGGCAGGGGGAAGAAAGTTTGCTAATTTGGAATACACCCTAAAGTAAGATATGAGTTAGTTAGGAAAACTTCAATATTCAATTTACTTGGAATAATCTTAAGATGTAGATTAAGTGTGACTGCCTGAATGGCATAACATTTCATTAAAACATTCAATAGCCAGCAAATTCAGCTCTAGGAGAGTGAAAATGCCTTATCCTGAAAACAGCAGAGAAAGAGACTTCCCCAAAGTCTTGGGGAAAAAGCAATGGATGCTTTTCCTGCTTTCCCCAGGTGCTGCCATTAAGAGAATTTTAACATCCATTAAATTGTCACTTCCTGGTGCTGCCAACTTTTCAAGGGGGACAATTCATTCTGACAGAACCGTGGGCCATCACATACCCTAACAGTTCAGTTGGAATGAACAGGAAAGCCCTGAGAGCTGATGGATTTATTAGTGATTGGAACCGGCATGTATATTACCTACATGGCCAAAGTAAGGGGTTAGCACATTAGGTCTTATTAACTCCCTCTCAATTGCAGCATTACTTTTTAATTCTTAAGCTTCACTTAAAAGATATTATGCAAGATGGAAAATAAGTTTACTAGTACTCACTTCTAACTCATTCCCATCAGAATATGGCCATTTCTGTGTTGCTTTATTATATTCAAAAGACTTTTGCAATGATGTTTCTTTTTTTAGCTGAAAAATTCACTGCAACCTTTTACAGAATCAGTTGGAAAAAATGACATGCAGTACTCACAACCTAGCTCCATGCCTTCATGAGAAAATTTAAATGACTGACAGACTGGATAATAGAGGTAAAAAATAAAACTTTCTCCCATTCTCTTTTCTACCATGAGGCCAAAACAATTTACAAATATTAATTAGGATTACAATTCTCCTTTGAATTTCATAATTTACTATCCATCTGATTTCTGGCTTGAAAAACCTAGAGTTAAGGATTTCCAAAGAACCAGAAATTACAATAAAAGCATCAAAGTTGTTACCTAAAAGCCTCTCCCTTCTCCATTTTTCAAAAAGTAGTAAACATTCCATCTAGGCCACTGTGTGGTGCAATGAATAGAGTGCTAGATAAGTCTGGAGTCAGGAAGACAGGAATTCAAATTTGATATCCTTATGAGTTGTATCACCCCAGGTGAATCAGTTCAACTTTGTTTGCCTCCATTTCATCATCTGTAAAGTGACCTGGAGAAGGAAATGGCAAACCAGTTCTAAATCTTTGCCAAGAAAACCCCAAATGGGATCATGGAGAGTCAGACACAACTAAAAGGACTAAACAACATGACATCCATGGGTATGCAAATTTCCAGTGGAAGTTAAGTGACCACAGTGATTTTTTTTTAATGAAGGGAAAAAATAAATCATTTTCTCATGAATTTCATGAAAAACTTACAAAAGTGAGGAAATCAAAAAGAAAGGAAAAATGAAAGGTACAAAGTCCAAACTTTTCAGACTGATATTCAAGGCATTTAATCATATTCTACCCCCTTACATGATGAGGTTTTACTTGTCTTCCCTACTAGAACATAACTCAAGAGCTAAGGCTATTGGTGTCTTTTGCTACTCAATTGAAGACATGTGTTAAATAAATGTGTTGCAAGATCTATTGAAACCCAGTGGAGGCAGACAGATTGGTTTTCTATGAAGGCTGAATGGCTATTTTCATTGAGGGCTAACCTTTCTCTTATAATTTTGCCCCAGTGATTCTAGTTAAGGACCTTCAGCATTAAACTATAACTGACAAGCTTTCTCACTTTCTTGCATTTCGTCTTCAACATACTAAGTAGCCGATCTGAATGCTATCTCATCTGCACTCCTATCTAGGAATCACTCCCTCCACTCTGGTCCCTGTTTTGATACTTTTTTATTTTGAATGAGCCTTACATCTCTTCCAGGTAGGACTGAATAAACCACAAAGCCAAAGTTCCTATTGTGGCTCAGTAAGATACTTCCTCTTCTCCTTCCCCTCCCTTTTCCCTTTTCCCCTTTCTTAGAGGAGGAAATCTAATTCTATTTAAAAAAAAAAATTCTAGAAGTCCGAGTATGGCCTATGTGCTAGGATTACAAAGACTAAAAAGAAAGATTTGATGTTTTTAAGGAGTTGACATTCTATTGGGATAAAGAATCACCTATACAGAGAATTATTTTTTTCAAAAGAATAAACAAAATGACTAACTGATATCTAAGGGAACTAGGAACAGAATTATGGAAGAGACACTTCTGTTGTGCTATGAAAGGAGCTGGGAATTCTTTGAAGTAGAAGTTGGGGAAAATAGATGAGATACTATTTCTATAAATGCTTGGAGGCAGGAGATTTTTATATAATAACTAGCTAATAGTCCAATTTGACAAGAGCAGAGAGTGGATGAAGAAGAATAATAAAATAAAAACAAACTTTGGTAGGTAGGAGTCAAATTGTTAGGGGATTTAAATGCCAGACTAAGGATTTTGAATTTATTCCTAGAGTTGGTTGGTAACTACTGAAGATTTTGGACTAAGGTTGTGTAGTGGTCATGTTGCAGTGAGTTCGTTATTCCCCTGTGAAGAATCACTCCTTGACCCAAGAGTGCAGGTGTAAAAAAGAAAAATAGAAATTTATTTTTTTAAAAAAGAAGTTACAACACAAAAGAAAGTGATAGAGAAATTAAGAAGAGATTAAAGAAAAATCACTTGGATTGCTAATTAATCTTGGCAGGCCAGCTAAGTAAGCCTCTCCCTAAATCTCCTTAAATACCCCCTCAGGGTCTTAGTGAAGAGATGGTGACTTGGGAGTTGCCCAAGTCATGCATTGGAGAGTTTTCTTTTGGGGGAGGGGTTGAGTCTTGGATTCTGGCTTGGGTGATCTTGGATGTTGTTTTAGTGCCTGTGGTAACTATAACCTAGCTTGCCTTACCTATGAGAACCTGGCCAAGATCAGACTAAAGGCCAAAATGGGGAACAGAGTGATAGAGGAAGAGTGAAGATTTACAAGATTTTGTTTCCAACTAATTTCAATATTCCCTATGCCCTAGGTTCTCTGCATCAGTCAGATTTGTGTTTCAGGGACATCTTCTTGGCAAAGTTAGGAAGGACAGTTTAGAAAAAGAAGAGACTGGAAGTAGGTAGATAAATTAGCAGATTATTATGATAAGACTATTATTAAAAAAGGTAAAAGATGAAGTCATGAACTAAAGCATGGTTGAAGTGAATAGAGAGAAGACAGATACAAATCATATTGGGAAGGTAGAATTTAAACACCTGGACTTGGCCATACATGACCTCAGTTCATAAAAATTCTGCTTTGGGGTTTCCTTTGTAGCATTCCAGATAGGAAAGGCCAGTATTTTCTGGCTCATCCTCATCCTAGCAACTCCTAAGTGATCAAAGCTCATTCTCTAACACAGGTAAAGTACAAGCCATAGATTTACCTAAGGATAGTAGTCTTTTAATGAAAGCAGCTAGGTGGTGCAGTGGATCAGAGTATTGGGTCAGTCAGGAAGACCAGAGTTCAAATCTAGCCTCAGACTCTAGTTGTTGACCCTGGTTAAGTCAGTTGCCTCATCTGTATAATGAGCTGGGGAAGGAAATGTTAACCTATTCCAGTGTCTTCAAGAAATCCCCAAAAGGGGTCACACAGAATCAGACATGACTGAGATGATTAGAACTACAATAATGGAGAAGTCCAACTCTGAGAAAATAATATATATATATATAATCAACAAAAACAAATAATTATAAAGAACTTTGTGGTTTCCAAAATGATTTTCCTTTAATAGTCATTAATTCCTCAAACTATTGAGGTTCTGAAAGCATGAATAATCTTCAAATAGAAAATTCAGAAGTTATTTTTTTTGATTAAGGAAAACATATTGTTTTCTATGTATGTATATGCATGCATGTGCTAGCAAGCACATGTTTTTGGTGGGTCAGTTTTTTGTGAGAGAGAATGATAAATATATTTTTTTGTTGTTGCTGTTTTTTCCTGTTAATTGAGACTCCCCTGTATTTCCAGGTGTGCTAGAAGTATGGTAGGTATTGAAAAAGGATATGGTGAAAATTAAAAAGTTTTACCATAATTCAAAAAAAGGCAAGATGGATTCAAATCTTTCCTCTGCCTCTGACATATATGGCTGTTTGACTATGGGCAAGTCACACTCATTGTCCAGAGCAATTCTCTCACACTCTTAGAAAAAGTTGTAAATCTGCAAAAGTGGAAAGAAGTCTTCAAAGACTTCGAGAAATTCCTGGCACTGCTAAAACTCACTCTCCCATTCCCCAAACAAACAAATCAAAATTAGGTTATTCATAAAGTGGAGAGCTCACAAATGAATAATGGATATTAACTGAAAAGCCAAGTTCTTAAAATGATATCTTGAAATAATCCTGTGTGCCACACTACCAAATAGTATGCTTAAAAGGAGGATTTAATTAGAGCCTACACTACATTTTAATTAAAAAATATTTTAATTCAGATTAAAAACTACAGTTATAATAGAGACTGAAACACATTGATTGTGTTTCTTCTGGTAAAGAGATTTCAATTTGGAAAATATTACTTTTAAAAATATTAATTTTTCCGTGCACTATTTGGTAAAGTAACAGTCAGCAAGAAATACTTATTAGCTTACAATGTACCAAACTTTTGGTGGGAGGTAAAGTTTTAATCTCAAGAAAGGAGAGACTACAATGAAATGATCCAGAACTAAACAGTTCCAATAGGCCTTTGAAAGTCCTTTCCTTCCATTTTCGATGTGCACTCAGAACAGGAATATTTGGCTGAAAAGCTAGTTTTGTTGAAAGTTTGACAAAGACAATCCTGTCAACTGTGAAAAATCTACCATGGTGTTCTTTCTGAATCAGCTAAAGGCTCCATCTTCTCCTTACACTACAAAATGCCTAGTCTACCATATTTGTTTTCAACTGCACATTACATCTTATAACATACCTAACAGCTACTTTCAGAAGAAAATACATTTATAAATGAGCACCATTTCAGCATCCTGACAGTCTCTTTTTCCCCCAAACTTTTAACTAAGCTCATCAATTACTCTTAACAGTCTAAAGAGTTGGCAGTGTTTACCCACCATCCTTTCTGAGTTATTCAGCTCGGTCTTGCAGCTCATTAAAAGCATCTCTATTTATTTGCTGTGTGTTACAGTCCTTAACTTTGGCACAACACGCCAAAAGAAAGCCAATTTTACTTTTCCCTGTGGTGTTAATTGGTAGAGCATGCTGCCTGCCTCTTCATTAATTATGTCAATGTGTATGAAACTTCCATTTTCATGGTGGTGAATTAACAAGGCTTCCGAATGGGGCTGACAAAAAGCCAGCACACCCCCGCCTGCAAGAACAAGGATAATGAAGGCTGCTGGTGGTCAGAGCAGAGCATTCACTTCAAAGTCTCTCTTCTCCTGCCTTAACCCCCACTTTTCCCTACTCCCTCCCCTCTGCTTGCCCTTCCCTCTCAGATGACACTGTCTGAAATAAAGCATCTCCCAAACAGCCAACAGCATCAGTCTGACTAAGGAGAGACCATGTATTCTTCTATAATGCACAGATAATGAATCTGGACACACTAACTTCACAGGACAAACAAATGAAGAAGAGAATCTCATGTCTACCAAAAACGGAGGGGAGATTGGGATTGCTTCCAGAAAAATACACTGTGGATCAGCATAATAAACATGGAGACAAAATAAGTCACTGCTGTTAAATCTGAAAGAAAGTTTCCCCTCCTATCTTTTCAAACTCATGGACACAAGGGAAATGGTAGAGCAGTAATATACAAAGAAACAAAAAGACACAAACCAATCGCGGCTGCTGGTTAATGGAATTCTCCTAAAATGACTGCCCTTATTCTTTTAGTAACTCCAAAGGTTGTAAGAGAGTGACACCTAGTTTCTGTTTACTCTCTCTAACATACATAATTGGTTTCTGTTCTGCCTGCTATCAAATACTGACTGAGATCACATATATCTGATGTGTGTTTGCCTCTATCTGTTGGTCTGTTTCTCCAAATCTTAAATAAATATAAAAAGATAATGCCAATTAGCTATCCTCAGTAATGTGTATTCTATGCCATCTTAGAAATATAGCAATCTGTACTAAGATGGGCTCAACAGAAGTAATAGAAAAAGAATGAAAATTTGTGAAGTTACCAGCGAAAAGGTAACAGAGTCCAAAATCTTAAAGCTAGAAGGATTTTGAGAGGTCACTTGGTCTGACCACTGACTGGCCACGAAGCGACTCAGAACAGGCCAAAAACACAGTTGGGATGTTGTTTTAAAATGACAAATGAAACAATTACAGTCACTCTAATATTGTCCAGGGTTATATGACCTTTGCTGGTAGGATCTGCTTTCTAATATTTCATCTATATTCATCTTGCTATATTCTATGACAACTAAATAGAAACAGAAGAGACAAACAATAGCTCCTAAATTTAAGAAAAATTCTATTTAATAAGAATAATGATGATAAAGATAGCCAGCAGTTTTGTAGAACTGTAACAATATCAATTTGTTACACAAAATGAACTGGTACTAGTGTTTTTCTCATTTTACAGTTGAGGAAACTGATCTGTCCACAATCACAGAGATGGTAAGTGACTGAGGAAGGACTTTAAATTCAGTTCTTTCTGACTCTAAAGTTAATATTTTATCCACTCTGTAAACCTAGATGACATTTATGCTGTATTTTGTGTCTAGGGTGGAGAGGTGGGGCAGGAGGGAAGGAAAAAAAGATTACATGATGACTATTATATAATTTAAAAGTAATAACAAGTTGTACATAATAGATTTGCAGTTTTATATGTAACCCTTTTTCTTATTCTACTCTGTTATTGAAATGCTGGTGTTACTTCATAAATTAAAAATAAAAGAAAAATATTTAAAAAGAAAAAAGTATGTAAAGGGCATCACATACATTTTAATATTTGGTTTTAAGTTTGTTCCTTAATCATCTCTTCACTATATTGAAATGGGTTCAGAATACTTACAAGTCTGAGAATCTTAGAACTCAGCATAGGGTTGAGAACCTTTAAAGAACTAGATGAATGAGGCTATTCAATGAATCATCTGTTATTGCACACATTGCCTCAATAAAAGCAACATTAACTTCTCATCCAACAATATCACAGAGGTTTCTCTCACCACCTATTTCCTCAGAGTAAAAGTGGACAACTCCCAATTCTCCTAGGTCAACTTCTTTAATTTTAAGGATGAGGACATTGAAGTTCCAAGAGGACCCAGGAGTTCTGGCCATGTGGATATCAAATATCAGGTGTGAGGTGGCTCAAATGAAATCAAGATTAAGAATTTGGATGCAATTCAGAGGTTCTTAATCTTTTTGTACTTTCTCTCGAAGGCTGAAGAAGCTAATTGGAGTTCTTTGGTCTTCTCCCACCAGGACTGTGTAATTATTGGAGAAGTAAATTTCTCTGAATCTCAGTTTCCTCTTCTTTTTTGCTTTTGCTTTTGTTTTTTATTTTTGTAATTCAATGGGATTAAGTCACATAGCTAAGCAATTATTAAGTGTCTGAGGTCTGATTTGTACTCAGGTCCTCCTGACTCCAGGGCTGATGCGCTACCCACTTAGCCACCTAGCCACCCATAGTTCTCTCTCTCTCTCTCCCTTTTAGGATTTTGCAAGGCAAATGGGGTTAAGTGGCTTGCCCAGGCCACACAGCTAGGTAATTATTAAGTGTCTGAGCCCGGATTTGAACCCAGGTACTCCTGACTCCAGGGTCGGTGCTTTATCCACCTAGCCACCCCTGTTTTCTCTTCTTTTAATTGAAAATAAAAACACATGGACTGCTTACCTTATGGAACTGTTGTCAGCATGGGATTTTATAAATGACAGAGTCCAATGACCAATGAGTTACAATTATTACTTGTTCCCTTGGGTCAGGTAGGTTCTATTGGAAAATGTCTGACCTGACTCCTTGAAGTTTTGTCTCTATATGCTTCTTCTTCTTCTTTTTTTAAAAGAAGCATCTGAATAAAGGTTAGCCATTTCAGGAGTAATGAAGATACAAAAAAATGAATGAGTAGTAATATGGTGTAATCTAAAGGACATCCATTAGATTTGGATCTAGTACTAGGTTGATGCTGGGAAATGCTGTAAATGCTACTAATTAATTGTATAACATTCTTTCACATTCTTTCTGGGGAACAGCCTAATTTCAATGATTTTTTCAAAAGTTTTAATAGGATATGATTTTAAGCTTATCCAAAATAGTTGGTTACCAGTCCTGGATTTTAATACCAACTCTTTCACTCATTTCAGGTCTATTATTTTACCATCCTGCCAAGCTAACAGGGAGAGCCAGGCATTTTTTCTGGATGACAAGAATCAAGCAAAGGTATGGAGAAAAGAACTACCCAGTGCCTGGAACATAGTAGGCATTTCATAAATGCTTACTGATTGATTAGTTACTAGGGAAGATAACATTTGACTGCTAGTATTTTGAACTAGAGCTTTACTTCCTTGGTTATTGAATAAATGCTTGGTGAGAAGTCATATCAAGAAATGGTCCTCTGGAAGTTTTTACAGATAAAAGATTCACCCCCCCCCCCAAACAAATACAAAACAAAAACAAAATAGCAACACACAACACACTCTTGTAAATGAGTGTAAATGATGTGAATTGTGATTGACTTAATATTTCTGATTTTCAGCACCTTTTCCTTTACTCTTAAAGGGTGTTTATTTTTTAAGAGATGAAATTGTTGGGCAATTTTTTTAGAGATAGAGGGGGAGGATAAGGAGAATCAAAAGTTTTGCTCAAGGCTAACTGCCCTTCCCCAAACGGAATCAGTTATCTGAACAGGTTGCCTCCTGTGTTGGGAATTTTTAGTAGTATCATTATTCTTCTCCTAAAAGGATCAGAAATCCGATTCGTTTTGGATATGTGGGTCCAGAAACTGCTTCAGAAAGCAAAGTTTGGCAGGAAAGATTTCAAGACATTAGCTTTTAGCAAGATTTAATGTTTTCATCAATTTCCACAATAAAAGAAATACTATATAAGGCATTGTTACTCCCCTCTCCTTCCTTCCCTCCGCCATGAAAAACTCAGAGAAATGATTATTTATCTACTTAGAAGGTTCAAGAAAATAATCCAGATTTTTAAATGTAGAGAAATGGAGGTGAGGTTCAAAGTGCTTTGCTTTGTTTTTTAAACTTCACTCAGCTTCTAAAGTAATATTCATCTTCTTCATTTCCTGGTTCCACATATCTTCCCTATACTAGAAATAAAGTGGACAAACCCATTAAGACCTTTCAAAAACCTGACCCTTTTCTACCTTTCTTATCGTCTCTTTCTTTACTTCTCCTTGAGCCCTTTTCTCTATAATCAAATTGGCACTTTCTTGATGAAACTCCATCTCCATGAGTTTTCACATGTTGGCCTCCATACTTGGAATGCTCTTCCTCCTCCCCTAAACCTCCTGCTTCCTTTAAGATTTAGCTCAAAAACCATTTTTAGCAAGAAGTCTTTTAGGGTCCCTTCCTCTCCTCTCCTCCCCTCTTCAGCAATGTGACTTCTCTCTGAGATGACTTCCTCTCTACCTTGTGTATATCATGTATGTACCTGTTTGCATTTGTCTCGTCATATAGAATGTGAACTACTTGACAGCAAAAACCAAGATTTTGTCTTTCTTTGCACATCACCTCCTTTTCCTTGGTAGCCTTGTAAAGAGAAAATACTCAATAATTGTTTCTTGACCAACTAGTTTGTTGATTGGAAATTAATTCTGAGCTAAATTTGTGATTCTGGGAACATGCAAACAATTTAACAAAAATATAAAGAGTGCTTGTTCATTTAGTTGGTAGAGTCCTCTAGGGGTCATCTAATCCAAATCTTTTGTTTATGGGCAATGTTTATGTTATATATAGACAAAGCCTACCAGGCAAAAATGATTGTATCCTTTTTTGAAGAATCTTTAAGTAAAATTATTCTTCATTCTTCCCCTCCATCCCTCCCCCCACAATTGCCAAATTTGGTATATAAAGTCTCTACAATCTAGTTCCACCTACCTTTCTGGTCTTATTTCATGACAAACTGCTTCATGCACCCTTCATTTCTGTCAAATTGGGCAACTTCTCATTCCTCATACATCTCATCTCCCTTCTCATCTGCATGTTACCTTCAGATGCCACCTCAAACACAAGATCCTTCCCGCTATCTCCAGTTCTTAGTTATTTCTCCCTCTTGAAATGATTTTGTATTGCATTGAGTTTACTTGTAATCTATATAGCTAGATATTCTCTCAGTAAAATGCAAATTCTTTGAAAGCAGGGTTGATTCCATTGTCATCCTCATATTCTCACACCATAGCTTGGTACTTTGCATCTATAATAAATAAGCCCTTCAATAAATTTTTCTTGAATAAATATTTCTTGAATTAAACTGAATAGTTGTTTCTAGGATTGCATAATCTGTCCACTTCTGTTCATTCTGGTAAGATTCTACCCATTTTGATTCTTACAACTGATTTTTTTCTGTCTTTTATGGTGTTAGGGCACAATTATTTTTGATCACTATACTAGATAGAACAATCAATAGATCACTAGACTTGGAATTGGAATGACTCATTTTCCTGAGTTCAAAACTGAACTTAAACACCTTGTGATCATGGGCAAGTCACTTACAACTATATGTTTCAGTTCCTCATCTATTAAAATGAACTAAAGAAGAAAATGGCAAATCTTTCCAGATCTTGCCAAGAAAACCCCAAATGGGATTATGAAGAATCAGATACGACTGAAAAATGACAACAATAAAAGCCTCTATGCTCCATGGAATAGCTTTCATGGGATTAAAGATAGTTAGGAAGTAGTTACTTAAATATCTCCTCCTGCACCATAAATGGGTATTTTGCTATTAACATGTAGCTCTGAGTGGAGGCAAAATTCATGCTAAGAAACTGTCTCTGTCACTCAAGAAACAGAAGTGTTTTCTACCAAGAATAATTCTACCATCCCTTTCTTGACTCTGAAAATTAAAATTAAACAAAAAAATCATGAAACATTTTAAAAAATGAATCTGTGGAACCAGGAACAAAGGATGGTAGAGAAAGTCTTGAAAATAGGAAGTATGGGAAGGAAATATTTAGGTAAGTGTCATATTAAAATGTTCCCAAATTTGCTGTTTCCTCACTCCATTCTGAGATCCTCATTAGACCAAAGACCAAAATGTTCACTTAACCATTTGCTCCAAGTATTTCATTTTAGATATGCCTTTCATACTGTCTAATCATGTTGTCTTTCTTTTTATACATTTTATTTTTATTGCTGATCATCAGCTAATCATCACTCCTAGAGCAGAGTCAGCTGTCTGTATCTTTACAATGCCAGCATATCCAGAAACAATGACTCAGCCTAGCAAGGCAGGTTACTCAGGGTGGCTTGCAGGGGGTGAGGGTGGGGTGGGGAAACAGGAGGAGAGCCATGAGGGAAAGTCAATTTATGGTGCCTGTGGGTAGCTGGCTTTCCATCCCTGGTACATTTCTAATTTTATTACACTTGGATTTATATTGGGAAATGCTGAAAATGCCATGTGCCAAGGGATGATGAGCTGGAGAAAAATTTGAAGGCATACAACCTCCTGGACATGAGGAGACCGGAGAACCCTGACTATTACTATTTAGGTCACTCTAACAAGCTTACCAAATTACTCAGCACTGAGGCACATTCCCATGGTGGGTGACATCAAGGCCTGAAAAATAAACATCTTCAATTCCCAAAGCATCCTTTCCCTACAGTGTAGCATCTCACAGTGGGCAGAGTTTTTGTTCAGGGAGAAACCCTGTTGATGATACAGATTTAATTTTCCTTACTTGGGATTCACCAGACACTTGTTATTTGGCTAATATACTCAATGTTTTCAATCACTACTTTATTATCTGTCACTAGAAATGGCTAATTCAAATACTATAATAAAAGGTTCATAGTTTTAGAGCTGGAAAAATCCTTAGATACTGAGTAGTAAACCCCATAATTTTATAGATAAGAAAACTGATATTCAGAGAACTTAAGACATTTAGCTAGGGTCATACAAATAGTAAAGAGGATATCAGGGGTTCAAACTTAGGTTCTCTCACTGCAAGTCCAGGGTTTATTAATTGTAGCCTTCTTTTTGCCTTGGGATCCTCTGTGACTGCTATAGAATGTAATTTCCTTGAGGAGAGACTGCTTTGCTTTTTGTTTTTGTATCTACTAGAACTTACCTGAGAAACAGTAGGTATGTCATAAATGCTTGGTCAGTCTGTCAACCATTAGATAATAAAACTCAATGGGTCAGGCAATGTACTCAATACAGAGAAACCAAAGAAAAACAAAAGTCAATCCTATTTTCAAAGGAGATTATAGTCTAATGAAGAAGAGAACCCTAACAAACAAACCCTCAACTATATATATATATATATATATATATATATATATATACATATATATATATATATATATATGTATATATATATATATCATTAAAGGTGAATCATAAATGACTTCCTGCAGTTGGAAGTTGAGATTTTTAGCTGAGATTTGAAGGAAGGCATGAAGTAGAGAAGGGGAGAGAGAACATTCTAGGTCTGGGAGACAGCCTGTGAAAATACTCAGATCTGGGAGATGGAGCATATATGAGAGATGTAACAAATGTCAAATAGATTTGACCACAGACTGGATATGGGGAGAGAGGGATGGAGGGAGAAACAGTGAGGAATTCAGAATGATACCTAGATTTTGAAGTGACTGAGAAAATGGTGCTGGATAAATAAATAATGAATGAATGAATGAATGAATGAATGAATGAATGAAAGTCATCACCAAGCCAAAGCAAAGCCACAATTAATGTAAGAGTATAATGAGGGAATTTTGACCATTAAAAACTGAACCTATAGTTCTAAATATAAATCATCCAATGAGTAAGTAATCACATGAATTATTATTTTCACTTTGTAGATTACAAAAAAGGGGCAGGGGAAAAAAAAGAAAAGCAAAACTCAAAGAGTTGAAATTACTTCTCCAAGGCCAAATAACTAATAAGTACTACAGGGTAGGACTCAAAATCAGGCCTCTTCTCAGTCTTTCCCAGAAAGGTAGCCTAAGAAAAATTAATATTATCAAAGTTATGTTTTACAAAAAGGCTTCTCAGGAATAGTGAGAAGCCTCTATGCTACTAATATGAGAAGAATTACTTTTGGCCAATATTCTAATGAGCCTGGATGGCAACTTTGAAATCATCTTTGAGTGTTTTCTTAACTTCCAAATTCAACCAGACAATTTGTTTTATAGATCTTTCCTATAAGGTATTCCTTTCAGTCAATCTCTTCTTTACATTGAGGGGAGGGGGGGATCTTTATCAAAGTTTAGATTTTCATTGCTTTTCACCTACTGCATAGGTCTCCTAAGAGGTCTCCTTGCCATCAATCTCTTCCCTTTCCAATTTATGTCCTACAGAGATGGTAAATTAATATCTCTAAAACAAAACAAAACATAAACTCTAATCACTTCAAAAACCTTTTCCCCAGTTCAAGAACCTCTCATGACTCCCTTTTGCCTCTAAAATAAATATAAAATCTTTAGTCTGGTGCATAAAGAACCTACTTCCATAGCAGCTGACTCCCCTATCTACCATTTTGTTCTTACTTCACATTACTACTCTTCATAATTCTCTATTCAACTCAAAGTGACCTATGGGTTATTCCCTTCCATTTCCTACTTCCAGGCCTTTGCGTGGGTCCTCCATGCCTGGAATGTCCAACTTTCCCACTTTCAAGTGAGATAATTTCTTCTTGTTGATGTTGTTGACTCCTTTAAATTGTACCTGACTATTTGTGATCCTATTTGAGATTTTCTTGACAAAGATCCTGGAATGGTTTGCCATTTCCTTCTCCAGCTCATTTTATGGATGAGGAAACTGAGGCAAACAGAATTTAGTGGCTTGCCCAAGTACACCCAGCCAGTAAATGTCTGAAGCCAGATTTGAACTTATGAATATAAAACCTCCTGATTCCAGGCCTGTACACTACCCACTATACCACCAAGATTCTTTCAAAGCCACCTTAAATTCAAAGCCTTCCCTGATTCCCTCAGGTATAAAAAAAGAAGGAATCAAGAAAGGAAAAAAGGAAGGAAGGAAGGAAGGAAGGAAGGAAGGAAGGAAGGAAAAAGAAAAGGAGGAAGGGAGGAAACAGCAATTAGTAAGCAACTACTGTATTCCAGGAAATGTGTTAAGTGTTTTACATAATATTATGTCATATTGTATTATATTATTAGCACTTTCCTTCTCTTGAAATTAAATTATATTTTGTATGCAATTTAATTTTAAGTAATACAAGTATATACATACTATGTAAGTCATCTGTTTTATATGTATTAATATATATTATAGATATTAATATACATGTGTGTGTTCTGCATTCTTATGTTAGGGCAAAGTTTAGATATTTATTAATTTATTTATTTTTAGCCTTTGCAACTCCAGTGTCTATTATAGCATCCTGCACATAGTAGGTTCTTAATAGATGTTTGTCAAGGATGTTTGTCAAATAGATGCTGGCATGGATTAGCATACTCCTATGTCCCCCAAACAAGCTAAAGATTCCTTCCTCTTTACATTTTTTCCTCTCTTATAGAGTGTCCCTTGCAGTCCATTCAAACTCTAGTCTCTGTGCCGGGGGGCAAGCCCCAGGACTTTTACATGCTCAACACTTCTGAGCCAGAAGATACAGTAAAAGTTGGTCCCCAAATCCCAACCCACACTATTAGATCTAAATACAATGCCTTTAGGTACACAAATGTAAAGCAACACTATGTGGAAAGGAAGCCTCAGGAGTAAATTATTTTTAGAGGCAAAGACTTATATTACATATAAAAGGGCCAGTTTTTTTTAATACTCTTGTCTGTACTCCCCATTATTGACATATAGAGGTACAAGGCACCTCAGAGATTATTTTATTCAGACCTCTCATTGGAAAGATGAGAAAACACTGAAGAGAGCTGTCTCATCTATAGAAGCAAAATACCAAGATTCGGGGAATATCACCAATCTTCCCTTCAAGATTACTAAGGTTTAAAAAAAATGTAGTGAAGTTCTCAATGATTGGACCTGGAAAGATTTGGGTTCAAATATCAATTCAGAGACTAGCTGTATGATATGTTATCTCTTAGTTTCCTTACTGTAAAATGTTATCAATTATAATACCTACTCCATTCCATTATTGTAAGGATCCAAGAACCTTATAAACTTAATTTGGTAGATAATAAACTTTAAAAAATTGAAGTGCTATATAAATATGAGCAATAATAATACTTATTATTACTTATATACTATTATTACCTTCACTTCTGGTAAAATTCTTAGTTTATAAAAGGTTAGTCAGCTAGAATCTCATGAAAGTGATATTTCACCAAACCTTTTCTAAATTCTCCATTAACCATATTATTTATCCTCCTTCTCCCTAATCCTATTTAGCTTTTTAAATACTAGGCAGCCTAGTATAGGAGATAGAGTGTCAGGCCTAATGTCCATAGGTTCAAATCTGGCCTCAGATATTTACCAGCTGTGGGACTCTGGGTAAGTTTCTTAATCCTATTTGTCTCAGTTTCCTCATCTGCAAGATGAACTGGAGAAATAGAAAATTGCTCCAGGATCTTTGCCAAGAAAACCCCAATGTGGTCACAAAGAGTTAGATACAACTGAAAAATGAGGAAAGACAGACAACTGGGATTCCACTTTGTGTGATGAACATGGGGATACCCAAGGGAGGTAGAAAAGGTCTAGCTTCATTTCTTACCTAGATAACTGTTTCTCAAGGCAAAAGGCTTCCAAGCCACTGGAGCCCTTTGCAATCATCTAACTCTTTCTCATAAAGCTTCTCTAGCCAGATCTATAACTCCAACCCGCTACAGGGGACAGTGTGTACCATATTTAGCAAACAAATAGGAATAAATGAGAAACTTGCAAACTATCAAGTAATTATGGAATCCAGAAAAATGAGATAACAAAAAGCACCCAGTCCACAAAGGGAATGAGGCATGTAAAAGTTACCTCTTGCTTCTACTGAATTCATATGGAATTCCTGTCCATGGAAGAGAGTTTATTCTCAACTCTGAGCTGTGCATATGTGGCCTCTCCAACTGACTCATGGGGAAGCTATGTTGCTCTAACAGATGGTTGACTCTGTTGCTTATGGGAAGGTTTCAGCGAAAAGCCACCTGGACGTTGTCCAGCAAAGCAAACTAACCCTCTTCTGGGACCAAGGGCAACTGAATGATGTGTTACAACTGGAGGGTTCTGTAATCTGCTCTTTAAAATAAAATTCATTATCATTGTCATCTACTCACAAATCTAGCAAAGAACAAATAAGATAAGGGCCAATCATCTACCAGTGAAAATGGGTGAGAATGTAATGTCTCACTTTAAGGCCAGAACAAATAATACATGAGCTGATCACCTACCAGTGAATAGGTCAGAATGTAATGAACGACGCACTTCAGGTTCCTAAAGTGACTTTTAAAACAGAAATAGAATACAAGCATTTGAAAGAATTAATTCTACCATGTTGAAATATCTATGAAAGACTGGCCTTCCATTCAATATATACATATATGTGTGTATGTATACATATGTGTAAAAATATATATACATAGATTTGAATTCTGTATCTGACACTTCATAGCGAGACAGGTCTTTAACATTCTTTGTGTCAACATTTCCTCATCTGAAAAATGGGTATATCATGCCTTAGAACCTATTTCATAGAGAAGACCATGAAGCTCAAATTAGTTATTAAGGATAAAATTCTTCTCAACTGTGGAAGTACTATATACATATCATAATTATGATCCTTCAAAGGTGAGAAATTTATTTCCTTATCATTAAGACTGTATTTACTGCCTACATTTTCTCTTATAGCTATTGGTCTATAGTATGAGCTTCTTAAAGATTAATATTAACTTTGCAGCAAATGCTTAACCCTAAATTTGAATGGTGCCATTCCAAAAACAGATTTTTGCTCTTAAGTTTCCAATGTGCCTTCCTGCTTCAGGAGATCCATTAATGAGTTTTTTTTTCTTTTCTCTTCTCCCCATCATTCACATAAACCTTGGAGAAGGAAGAGCAAGAATTCTGGGAAGAGAAACCAGAGAAATAATGAAGAGCACATTTTGTATGGTCAGAAACATGCATGGTTGATCAAGCTGAGGCTACTGGAATGAATGACCTGAGCATGACTGGAGCGGCCATAATGAAGCATTGTTTGATGATGCAATATACATGTAAATGGGCAGATATGTAAGAGACAAAGGTAATGAAGATGCTATAAAGCAAAATAAATTGTAAACCTCTTGCTGATCAGGTAGAAAATGTCATTAAGATGGATGGGGTTATTTGAGGCTCTGCTATCAGCTATGCTAAAGCATATACACATCTGCATGGTATTTCCATAAAGCCTCTGAAACCGTAGGGATGAAGAATGAGATTATGATGAGCCGCAGAGGGCTAAATTGGCTCCGAAAGGCCATCAAACCGTGTGAACTGTCAATGAACCAGCACAACAGCAAAAAGAAATGAACTCATGTTACAAGTCAAGATGATTTTTCCAAACACGGTAGACTGAATTTTTATTTCTGATAAGTATATTATTTGATTGTTTATAAATGTCAATTTACACTCCCACCCATAACTACTTTTCTTACTTTGTTGAGGTGTCCCATTCAAACTTTTCTGTTACATATTTCTCCTCAGTAAGAAGCTGAGAATTTGGTTATTGAAAAACTTCCAAGCAATGTAGTGGGCTTGTGTTTGTCAGTAAATCCTCCTTCTGTGCTTGACATGATTCAGAGATCACCTTTTAAAGCTAATCTGACTGAAGGATAAGACAGCATTCTTAGCATTTCAACTCAAGCACAATATGACTGGCAATAAAGATAGCATTAACTCTTGTGATTGGCAGAGGGATATGACCTGGAAGAAAGCTTATACTTTGGTAAGGATGGGAGTTTTGATTTTCTTCAACTAGGTGGGCAGGGGGAGGCAAAATGCTTATGGATAAACATTTAACAGACAAATGCTACAGTAAAGAGTCACAAGTTTAGGTTCAGTATAAATAGCCAAAAATTTTATTTGGCCACAATATCTAAATATTTAAAGAAAAATTTCACTCCCTCTACTCTTTACAAAATATCCAAAACATTCTATCTTAATAAATTCATTTTATCCACTGTCTCACAAGTAAGACTGGCACTTTTCATACAAAAAAGAATCACTAATACTAATGTTAGATTTGATGAGAAAACAGTCACATTTACATTTTTCATTGAATTCCTTTTCCCTTGATCTCAGAAAAGCCTCATGTATACCCAAAGTAGCTAGTGTCTAGGTAGAGAATAGCCCCCCCATTTGTAAACCATTTCTATAGATAAAGTTTATATTTGTTATAGCCACTTCACATGTAAGCAGAGAGAGAGAGAGAGAGAGAGAGAGAGAGAGAGAGAGAGAGAGAGAGAGAGGAAGAGAAATTCTGAGTTTCCCATAGTATTTCAAAACAAACACTATGGAACTGACACTAATGATTGCGTTTCCTTGGGCGCATAAGTGACCCAATATTTGCTTCTTTGTAATTGCTGCACACAGTTCACTCCATGGTGAGTTGTCAGGTTATTAGGTAGAGATGATGATTGCTGTCCCTACATTATTCTGCTGTCCTTTTAAAGACTCCAACAGCATTTTCCCCTCCTTCCCTCCAAGGGCAGTGTTTTGAATGATCAGGTTTAGAATGTGCTGAGCTATTAATGGTCACAGGCCCAAGAAAACCCAGTTTTTAAAAATAGATTATAAACCACCAAACCGTTCTTGATATGGGGGCAGACGTGTACTTGTGAATGTTCTGAATTTTCTTTCTTGTATTCCCACCCAATAAAAGTTCCACCAAACTATGACCTGCATAAGACTTCTGATAAACCTTGTTATCTCCCTATTTCTTCACCCCATCTTCTTTTTATAACTACAATGTATAAATGAGAAACAAAGAAAAGAAGATGTAACAGTCTCAAATTTTAACTTGAGTAATACCCAAGAATAGATGTCACAGCTTGTGCAGATGTATGCAAAATAGATGCAAATCATATGCAAATGTACATGTAGCCTTCTTGACTAGTTCAGACACCTGGCCCATTTCAGTGATTAAATCTATGGACAGCCTTTTCCAACACGATCAGAATATGGCTGGCTATCTTTTTCCTAGGAAGGAGATTTTTTTGTCTGTGCTAGTTTCTGTGTGTGCTTTGGAGTGGATGTCATATGTAAGTTGATATTTGCAGAGTGAAATGGGAATCTCAGAGAGGACATTTGCTAACAAAATGATGAACCAAGGAACGCAAATAAAGTAACTCACTCTTCAGCTATGGACAGGGATGGCCCCAGGGAAAGTAAGAAAGCTCGTTATATCCCCATAAGACCCATATTAATTCTCAGAGACAATTAAAAGACTTGTGTTAGGTAAGTTCCAACTCTCTAGAAATTGTCTCTTTCCAATGCCTAAGCATCTACATTTTCACAAAAGATGCTAGATCAGATTTCATTGACTAATCCACTATTTATTGGTTTTTAAGACAAGATGATGCTTGAATTGTCCCCCCTGCTTTAATGTCTACTGTAACAGTGACAAATGTACATGGATGATTTCTACCATGTCTGAATCATCACTCTAAAAGAAAAGCAGATTTATCATTTTCAGCCAGTCCACTTTCCCAGGCAGCTGCCTCAGAATGTTACTTAAACCTTAAATCTATGAATTGTGGTATCATTCCTTCTGCCTTCAGAGAGTTGGGACTGATTTCTAAAAGATACTGACCAGAACTGAGCCTTGTGTTCCGGATGAAGTGGAACAGCAGGCCAAACTAATTCAAATCCTTCTTATTTATGTTGCCCATTTGTGTCTCCAGCAGCTAAAATATAACCACTGTCTGGTTTTTTAATTTTTTATCCACAATTTCCCAGGAATCTGGTTTCCTGATTGCAGTTATCTGCATTCTCAGCACATTCAGAAATCAGTAATTGCAAAAGTTGTCTCTGCTTTACTCCTCCGCACATCTATTCTAATTTTATTCAGATTCAACATAGACTATTGGCTGAAGCTGAGGTGGATGTCACCATTCCAAGCATTAGTTTACAATGTCAACTTGGTGTTGAGAGGTGGGAAAACTTTCAAACCCCCACTTATATGTTCTATGGAATATTTATATGATGGTTTCCCAAGACATTTTTAACAATGTACAATTTTAGATCCATTTTGAAGCATTTTTCATCTCTCACTTAAAAAAAAAGATTACCATTAGATTTTTCAAATGCTAGAACAGGAAAACTTTTAAACACTCATTGAATCCTGAATTATTAAACATAAAAAAGCACTTTGGTAAATTTATTATCATATTGAAGGAAATCATCATGTCTGGTTTAAGCTCTTAGCTTCTATAATGTCCCTCTCAACACTGAAGTGAAGTTAAAAATGCATTGCCATAAACTTCCATCCATTTCCAATTGTTTCTTAGTCTATTTCTGACATTGAGCATAATATTATCTCTTCACAAATAACTTAAACTCCTCTAGAAAGATGGACAAGTGATAACTGTCATACTCCAGGGACTGGCCCCTCAGCATGGAGGATGAGCCCTAAGTCATAGTACTGTGAACTCCTTTTCTCTTACCCTTCTTACTCTCCTGGTAAAGATAGATATTATTTCTCTAATCAGTTTTCTAGTATCTCAATGCTACCATGGCCTATACTTCTGCCTATGATAGTTCATCAAATGAATAGAGAACACTATTTTGCCTGGATATTGGATTGTGTGTGTATGCATCTGTCTCTGTGTCTATTTTTGTTCTCTCTCTCTCTCTCTCTCTCTCTCTCTCTCTCTCTCTCTCTCTCTCTCTCTCTCTCACACACACACACACACACACACACACACACACACACACACACACACCACTTTTTCGGTTTCTATACTCTTCTGAATAAAATGGTCAGCTCTGGAGGTCAGGGCTTTTTATTTGGCAATGAATTAATGAATATCTCCAAATTAATTGAAGCTGTGCCAAAAGAAGATTCTTTTAGCTTTTGGTTTTCAAATTCAGATGGTGACAATAGGTCACAAATCAACTAAATTCTCTGACCCTTGTCTTGAAATTCTTCCTTTACAGTTCCTCTGAGACTTAACTGTGACATGGGAAAGGGGGAGCCTGAGTCCTCAAAGACTGTACCAGTGGAACTGAGCTCAAGCAAATCCTATCAAGCTAGAATGGTTGAAATGCACATCTAGTAATTGGCTGTGTGTCTATCACCCCAAGACAAGTCTAGTTAAGTTTAAAAAAATTTAATATCTGTATTCTCTAGAGAAATGAAGTTTTTAGCCATATCAGCCATTCAAAACCATCTCTTAAGTTGGAGAAGCACGGATATATAACAGTGCCATGTGGATGAATTCTCCAGTATCTACATACCTATATATGTCTGTACCCCCAAATGATTTTTACTACCTCATTATCCCCTGTAATCCTACTGGTACTATACCCCTGTGAAATTGGACTGGATCATCCCCTAACCCTCCATCTGCCCAAAAAAGAAATACTTTGTCCTTTCTTTATTTCTACATACTAACTCATGGGAGTGCTTTTGCCTGAAATGCTCTTTCTTTTCCCATCCTTATTAAAAATTACCCATCCTTCTAGACCTAGTTTCTCTCCCTCCCTCTCTCTCTGTGTATATATATATATATATATTTATATTTATATATAGTATATGTACATATATACATTTATCACTTTGAAGTTTGAATTTGCTTTACATAAATTATTTCTTTTGAGATAACAACCATATGAAGTGGATTAATACAAGTTTCATTCCCATGTTATAAGTGAGAAAACTGAGGATCAAAAAGTGATTTGCCATTGTGAGACAGCTAGTGCCAAAGGCAGGAATAGAACCCAGCCTAGGATACTAATCAATATGACAATATTTCATTTTTAAAATATAAAGGGAACTGCATCAAGTATATATAGTTGCAAGACATTCCCCAGTCACAGGATATGGAGAGATAGTTTTCAAATGAAGAAATTAAAGCTATATATATATATATATATATATATATATATATATATATATATATTCATATGAAAAAATGCTCCAAATTATTATTGATTAGAGAAATGCAAATTAAAATAACTCTGAGGTATCACTAAGTTATTAAAATAACTCTGAGGTATCACTGGTAGCTAAGATGACAAAAAGGGAAAATGATTAATGTTGAAGAGATTGTGGGAGGATTGGGACATTAATGCATTGCTGGTGGAGTTGTGAAGTGATCCAGCCATTCTGGAGAACAATACGAAACTATGCCCAAAGAGCAATAAAATTGTTCATATGTCCTGACCCAGCAATTCCATTTTAGGCCTATACCCAGAAGAAATCATAAAAAATGGGAAAATTCCAAATGTACCAAAATATTCATAGTAGTTCTTTTTGTAGTGACAAGGAATTGGAAATTGAGGGGATCTCCATCAATTGGGGAAATGTTAAACAATCTGTGGTACATTAATATTATGAAATACTATTGTTCTATAAGAAACTATAAATAAAAAAAGAAATCATAAATGGTCATATTCTAATAATAATGTTTGTCCTTCATTCTTGAAGAGGACCATGACATCAGGGAGGTGATGCTGTGACAAACATGAATTGGATTTGAGTGAGGGGGGTGGCTGTGCTAAGTCACCAGCCTCACTTTCTCCTCTAGAACCATCTATATCCACTGACCAGCTATGAATTATGACAATTGGAGATGGCCCTGGATGTGAGGCAATCAGGGTTAAGTAACTTCCCCAAGGTCATATAGCTATTAAATGTCAGAGGCTGGATTCAAATTCCTGTCTTCCTGGTTCTAAGACCAGTGCCTTATCCACTGTGCCATCTAGAAGCATGGAAGGAATTACAGGATCTGATGCTGAGCAAAGGGAGCAGAATCAAGAGAACAATGTATACATTAACAACAGCATTGTGAGATGATCATCCCTGATGGATGCATTTGCTCTCAGCAGTTCAGAGAGGTAGGACAACCTATTAGACTGGCTACGGACAATGCTATCCCTAGCCAAAGGAAGAAAAACAAAATCCTTCAGAATTTGAGGAACACTACATTCACTTTTTTTAAAAAAAAAATCTCATGTATTTCATTTCCTTAATTTTAATTCCTCATACCAAAAATGACTAACCTGTAAATTTGCTTAACACAAATGTTTAAGTACAATATTAACCTAACTGCTGCTGAGGGGAGGGGAGTGGGGAAGGTGAAAGGAAAATTTTATAAGTTAGAAATATACATAGGCATATAGATGAATGTTAAAAAAACTTTCATAACATGTATTTAGAAAAATAAAACATCTATAACAATAAAATAAAATAAAAATACATCTTTAACCTTTAACTTTCTTATGAGTATTAGATTTATAAATGACTATGGGGGATTTTCATTTGTAAATCCTAACAGCATCACCAATTAAATAAAATCATATTTATTATTGTCTTCTTTTCTGAAACTGACAAATTCTCATTTTCTTATTTCTATTGAGTATCACCATTCTTCCAGTATCCCTTACTCAAAACTTCTTTTTTTTTTCCTACCACATATACTCACTTCCCTATCAAGCCACCTTTCTCACTTGCCACTCACATCCATCTCTTTTTTTTTTTCCAGGTCCATTTCTATAACCTTTACTCATGTTTTTTAACTTTATGCTTTAACTATCCACAATTTCTTAGTTTCCCTAATTCCAATCTATTTTTTTAAGCCATATTGCACTGAAATTAATATGACAAAATAGTCAAGAAAGTGATAGCATCTTTGAATGAACTGAAAGAGAAAAGTGTTCAGAATGTGGGAAGTGAAAGTTTCATTGTGTTCTGTTATGTTGTTCAGTACTATGCTTAATCCTGAGCACCTCATTTTAGGAAGGATGCTAGCAAACTAATGAGTAGCTAGGGGGTGATGATGGGGCAGGGAACTGAGAGCAGGCCATATAAGGATTGGTTAAAAGGCTAGAAGTATTAAGCTTAGAGTGGAAAGACTAAGGGTGAGATTGGGGGTGGGGTTAAAATAGATTACTTCACATATCTGAAAGATTCTCATACAGAAGAGAGCTAAGAATTGTTTTCAGCTCCATAAAGGTTTAAAAGTGACAGGCAAAAAAAAAAAATGGCAAAAGCTAATGATTGTAAATATTCAGAAGTTAAATGGACCACCCTGGGAAAGAAAAGATTTCATCTTACTGGAAATCATTAAGCAAATTCTGACCATTTGTTAGAGGTGGAGTTGAGATAATTTATGTTTAAGTATAGGTTTGATTAGCTGACCTGTGAAGGCCTAGGCAGCTCTGAAATTCTGAGATTTCTTTGATTCACCAAAGCACTACTTTGACCACCATGCTCAGAAACCTTTAATGTTTTTATATTGTCTATGGAAATTATGCAAATTCTTTAGTTTGGCAATTTCAGTCTCAAATGACTTTTCCTAACTCATTGCCCTCCTTAATATGTTCTAGTTAAACAACTGGACCACTTAGAAAGAAAAAATCCTTTATGTTTTCCCATTTCTTCACTTTCCTTTAGGTCAATCTGTTCACTTCAAATGTCCTTTTTTCTTCTCCTCTTTGTCTATTAAAAAATGATCTGTACTTCTAGACCTAGTTCATATGTGACCTTCCTCGCCAAAATGGAAGTGATTTCTGTCTTTTTTCTACTCATTTAGTATTTCAGGCATTTAAAACATATTGTTTTGTATTGTATTAAAGTTTGTTATCTCTCCTACTAAATTATAAATTTTTGAGGTAAAGACTTTGTCTTATTTATATTTCTCTAATCTGCCCAACCCTCTCTAATATGCACTTACCATATTGCCTTGCACATCTTAGATATTTGATAAATGAGGATGAATATACAAACCAATCAACAAGCACTTACTAAGTACTTCCTCTGTATCAAGAGCTGTTTCTGGCGTTAGAAATAAAAGGAGAAAAAAATAGACTTTGTCCTCAAAGAGGTTACACTATAGCTAGAAGACATGAATACATAGAGGTTAATAAGAATAATAGCATTCATATTGTACTTTGTGACATGTAAAGGCTTTATAAATATATTTCATTTGATATAATGAAATACAAGATAAATAAAAAGTGATTGGGAGGGAGAAGTTCTCTAAGTTGGAATGATTTGAACTGAGCCTTGAAAGGAAATTGAAATTCTGAGAGATGGAGATGAAGAGGGAGTTCATTTCAGTAGTCATGAATAATATCTAGCATTTAAGTTTACAAAGTACTTTACAAACATTATCTCATTTTACCCTCACAACAATCCTGCAAAACAAATCCTCTCATTATCTGCATAAGGAAAATGAGGTTGAGAGAAGTTAAGGGATTTGTCTAAGGTCACACATAGGAAGTCTGAGGTAGGATATGAATTAAAGTTTTATTGATTCCAAGACACTAGTGCATGAGCTACTTACTTGCTTTGGGAAAGAACTTGGGCTAGGTGCATGAGTAAGGAAGAGTCGGCTGTTTTTTAAGTGGAGATATCTTTGTCAAGCAGGCTCTTGGACCATTTGCAGGAATATGGTTTTTATGAGACACTAGTTCACCCAGCTGGATTAGGACGATCTCCAAGATCATGTGTAAATAACATTTCTCTTAACCAACCTGATTTAACTAAGTAGTATCTTAAGAGAGAAAAAAAATGTGAAAGGAACTGATGATTCTGGAATGACTCTTGGGTTACATTTGTCTGCACATAATCCTCTTCCCCATGTCATCTAGTATTTTTCCTCCAATAATAAAAAATGATTAGAAAATTTTCTGTTGCCATAGCCCTTGGCCCCAAATAGATCATGACTACTACAGTTCATTGTCACAGGAAAACTACTATTGCCCCAGAACCAAACAGATAGATATTTTTAATTATTCTTTTGATTACCCTTTATGTAGCATCCACTAGGGTCCAGGTACACAGGTACTAAGGGATATATATATATATATATATATATATATATATATATATATATATAGTAATGAATATATTAGAATCTACTTCATATAACTAACACAAGCAGAATATGAATGACACATGTATACATAAGAGATGCAGAGTCCAATGAAAATTCAGAAAAGAAAGAGGAAGAGAGAGACAGATATGGAAAAACACAAATAGAGAGAGACAGAAAAAGGCAAGCAGAGAAAGAGAATCTAGAGGAGAGAAAGACACAAACACAGAAAGACAGAGACAGAGCTACATAAAAAAAGAGTTAAGAGAAGAGAGAAAGAGACCCAAAGAGAAAGAGATAGGCAGAAACAGACAGACACATACAGAAAAGATCATGCCCAATTTTGGTGGAGAAAGGATCATAGAAGGTTTCTTGGAGGAGGGAGTATTTGAATTGGACTAGGATTTTAGACAATAGTAATTAGAGTGGTGGCAGAAAAGGAATGTTAAAGATATTGGGAATGGTGAGTGACAAAGACACAGAGGCATTGGATATTATGAGGGAGAAGGGGAATCAGTGACTGGCCTAGTTTAGGTTAGGGTGTAAAGTACAAGAAAAGAAAAAGAAGGGTAAAAAAAAGCAAACTGGTAAGTCAGTGTATTATGATAACAATCATGTTCTTTTCAATTTTTGTATGGAAACTCCTGATAAATTTTAATAGTTTCCTTAGGATTCTTAACTAAATAGTATAAATTAATTGATGGTATAAGCATCATGAAAGTAAGCATATTGAAAATACAGGCTGTAGGGGTGGCTAGGTGGCATAGTGGATAAAGTACTGGCCCTGGAGTCAGAAGTACCTGGGTTCAAATCCGATCTCAGACACTTAATAATTACCTAGCTGTGTGGCCTTGGGCAAGCCACTTAACCCCATTTGCCTTGCCAAAAAAACCTAAAAAAAATACAGGCTGTGTGTGTGTGTGTGTGTGTGTGTGTGTGTGTATCCATAGTCCCTCATAAAATGTCTGGCACATAATAGGTACATAATAGATTATTATTGATTGATTGTTTTGAGAGCAGGACTTTCTCCCAAGACCACCTAGATTCTTTGGTTTCCTTTAGGACTCAACTCAAATCCCACCTTCTCCAGGAGAATCTTTCTCTGTCCTGCTACCCCCTCCCACTATCTTCTCACAAATACTTACTTTCCATTTACACTGTATGGATCTTGTAAATACAATTTTTTTGCATGTTTCTTTCCCCACTAGAAAATGTTTCCTTGAGAACAAGGACCATTTTTACCTTTTGTTGTAAACTTAGTCCTCAGTGCCTGGCACATCATAAGATATTAATAAATGTTTGTTGATTGATAGAACAACAACCTTTTGGCAACTCATTTTGTTAGCATAATTTTAATTCTTTCTTAGTTGTCAATATACTCTGGAGCTCTTTGCAATGAGGAGTTTAGTTAGAGCACACACAGTCTGGATATCCCATTTGGCAGAAATTCTATATAGTAGGAAACACTACTTAGCATGGGGCATATAGCAAATACTAACTACATAAGGAAATTCACATTCAACTCTGGGTACTAAAGCTTAGAATGACTGCAGAATTGATAGCACTTTGATAAACAATTTAAAACAAAATAGTAATCACATATTCCTCTTAACTCTTTTTTTTTGGTGAAGTTTGGGAAATATTACATTCCTATTCCCATTAGACAGTTGCTAGTTGAAGAGACATTTCATTGATTCTCCAGCAAATCAGTAACATCACTTAGAAGGGGAGCAAAGATCCTGTTAAAAGTGTTAGGCTACATCTTTTAATTCATTTAATAGAAATGTCACCTTGATTTTTTTTTCCTTAAGATGAGCATCTTAGATTTCTTCAAGAGTAGACAGACTCTTCCCCGTTAATTCTGTCAGTTCCTCTTTTCTGTACTGTCTTGCAAATTTATCAGCTATCAACCACCTTCCCATTACATGCTATCTAATTCTGTTCTCTTCTTGACCTGTGATTTACAGTGTGGACAGAAGGCTTGCCTGCCAGTTCATTAGTGGTGATTGGTTAGATCAGACACAAAGGGCAAGACTTACTCACACATGAAACCAGTTCCATTGAGCCTGTGGGAGGAGAGGAAGGCTGGAGGACAGATACACCATAAAATAAGTTCTTTTGTATTAATGAGTACCATAGAATATTTGAGGAAACAGCCCTATCTCCAAATTCAAGGCAAAAAAACCCAACCAAAACCAAAACCAAAAACCAAGAAATAAGTTAATTAAGAAAAAGAAAAAAGAAAAAGTCTCTTTGAATTTAAAAATAATGAAGTAATAACAATTAAGTAAATAAGAGCTGAATTAGCAGCATTAAAAGACCAATGAGCTTAGCTAGCATTTGTTAATTTTTTTTAAAGGGAAGACCATTGTATTAATTTGTTTTTCAATGACTCACTTAAAAACTCAATTAAAAGTCTGTTTATTAACTTCATTGTTTTGTAAAGTCCTGAATTCTGCTTTCCCCCCATCCTTAAGTACACAGGCCAATTTATGAACAGGTCATGTTTTTGGCTCATGGTATATATACATATATATATATATATAAATATAATATGCCAGTATTAAAAGGAGACAAATTCCCAATGAGAATATTGCTACCGTTTCCATTGGGCTGTTGAATAGCTAGAGAAAATTGACAAGGTAAAATAATGATCTTGTGCTCCCCAGTTGTGAACCTTATACTGAAATCATTCTCGGTTTTTTATCATAAAAGCAAAAGCATAGATTTAGTATAGGAGCGACAAGCCAAATTCATTAAATACAATATCCTCATTCAGAAACTCTAGGCCTAAAGAAAAGAAGGTATTTATCTAAAATCACAACTAAAATCAGTTGGTACCAGGATTTGAATCCTTATGCTCTGAGTCCAAATCCAGAGTTCTTTCCCATATACCATTTTGTTTCAAAGTCTTTGATGTGAATTTACCTCACATCTAGACTAGGACAAGAATCAAAAAACAATAATTTGCCAGTAAATATGGAATGAAGATGAATTTCTATTGTAGGTCAGTGTTGGACTCCTTTAAACCCTTCACGAATTGCTATTGATGATTTGTCTGTGACATGAACACATGATGACAATCCATAAGCATGTGATGTTTCATCTATAGATGTCAGTGGGAATGTCACACTGGACCAGGAAAGATTCTAAAAACCTATGGTTACCTAAGAGTAATGCTTTTAAATCCAGAAATAAAGTACACAGGACTACAAAGGAAACCAAGTGCAATGAAATAAAGTTATCAAAACAGACAACAACAAATTTAGAGACCCTGGTCAAGAATGCTTGACTTTGTTTTTCTCATAGGTGGCAGCCAGGAGGAATTTATTTCTTTGTTGCTACAATTTCCCTTTCTAAAAACTAATGTTTCAGTTAATAAAGTATAATAACTAGGGAATGACCACATTTATTGAACATAAATTTGACTATTTCCAATCAGATAAATTCTTAGTTGTCAATACAGGACAAAGTCTCCATTTGAGACTTCTTCCATGTAAAGCATCTGTTCTGGTGCTACCCTGAAATCTGTCAGAAGAAACACTACTCTGCCTCTAAAAGGTCATCATATTTGGTCCATTTTTCCTTTACCTTAATGTCAAGAATTTCAACTTCACTTGAACAAGAAGGAAATAAAATGAATTAGCATTATCTCTGTTTATACCAGCTAGACCTTAGGAGGCAAACTCTTCCTTTCCAAAAAAAAGAAAGAAAGAAAGAAAGATATTGATAAAAAGGAACCGACTTTAAGGAGACTAGTTTAGGAGATCTTAGGTGGAGTATGTGTGTTTTAAAAAATATTTTATAGCTATTTCAGCATAAATGATTTCCTTTCCAACACTATGATTTATAAATATATATATGCATATATATTATTTATATTTGCATTTAAAATATTACTCTGAGAAGGGGTCATTGGGATTCAACAGACTGCCAAAATTCATGACACTAAAATGCTTAAGAAGTTTTGTTCTAGAGAAACAGATATCTTACATATCAACTTGTATTTATAGATATGTATATGTATGTGTAATTCCTGCTCCAATGACTCTGCTTGGCAAGGAAGCAATCCTGGGTTTTTAGCATTTGTCAGCATGTTATAGGGGGTATTCATTTTGCGTACATGTTACAATCTATGCCTGCTGTATTCTGTAATTCTTGAGGGGAATCTTCCCAATAATTTCTACCTGTAACATTTCAGCCTCAGTTTCCTCATCTATAAATTGAAGTAATTAGGCTAGATGCCTTCTGAGGTCCCTTTTAGCTCCAGCTCTATTAACCTATAAATTATAAGAAAGATTTCAAGTACTGCCCCAGCAACTGGACTGTGTGAGTTTGCTATTTAAAAACTAGCCTAGTTAAGTTCAATGAAGTTTATCACCAGAGGGTTGGCCCTCAGGCAATGATTTTTTTTCCAATAGAAACCCATGAAAAGAGTCTACTATAAGGATGGAGAGATCTTCCTCTATGGTGGTTGGAGGATATACTCCAGTTAAATTACAAATCCTTTTAAGATGATGCACATACACAAACATACACATACATACATTTATACACCAACAGATCGTTGGTCAGCATCATTTCTCTTTTCTTCCTGTGAAAAATAGCACCAAATAAGCTTATAATATTGAATAGAAAGGGTATTAATAGATTTTTTCTATTCCACTAATAAAATGTTAATTTTTTCTACTAATAAAATGTTAAACAATATTGAAAATTAATCACTTTTGCAATTCGTTTTAGTCTCTTCAGAACCAAATGACCACGCAAATTTAAGAAATTGTTATTACCATTTTATTCCTATTACAGAATTTGCATTTTATTCCCAAGGCTTGCATCATGCTCTTAGTCTAGAAACTGCCCAATGGTTTAATAAAAACCTAAACTGACTCCCTTTTGTCTTTGTGCCAGAAAGAGATGGTTGGTGTGCTATTATTAGAGATGCTCTCAAAAGAGGATTCTCTGGCTTCATATTTAATTATTTCAGTTTCAATTCCATTCCCATCTTTATAATTTTTAGTTTTTATAAGACAACTAAATACAGTATTTAATCGTGAGCATGCCCTGCTGACGGAAACATGTACCATAATGATATGCCTAGCTTAAAAGCAAATCTAATCTACTTGCTTATTAAATTTAAATGTGTTTAAGGCTGATATGGTTTGAAAATGATATGTAAAATAACAGCTTCCATGGTTATAAATGTCAGCTCTAAAAATTATATGCAATATAATATACAAAATAAATGCTGCTTCATCTTTACATTTCACTGTGATCAATTCATTAAATGAGGTATTACAAGCTATGAGGACAATTTTACAACTCTTGAGACGTCATTCGTCACAGCATATTATAAAGCACCAAGGAAGTACTTTAGAGGTTTTGTCAGCAATGGATTAAAACTCTGATTAAAAGGGATTTTTTTTTAAAAAAAAGTAGCTTTGTGATGTACCATGACCAAAATCACTTCTCCTGTCAAATATTAAAGACTGAGGTGGCCTTTTCCTTAAAGAAAATTTCCCCATTTTTTTGAGGTGGTATGTTTTTTTCCTTTAGATGCAGATAAGTATCAAGTTTTAAAATGAGATGTATGCAAGAAGCAATGAGGACCTAGTATACATTAAATACCATGGACTGAGTAGCCAAACAATGGAACACTGAGTCTTAGGAAAGCAGAGTTTCAATTATGGATTTACTGTTTAAAGTGAAAGTTTTCAATCAGTGTCACCATTGTATTTCAAAATACTTTCACTACAATTCTTAACTAACCTCATTTGGTCTTAGTCACTTTTCCATCAAAGGATGAATTTTAAATTGGACAAAAATGAGTCAGACCCAGGTCTACTATATTTTGGCTAACTTTGTTGACTCATTCACAGCAAATGAGCATCTGCAGATATAAACAGACATGTTTTATTTTTATTTGTTTAGTTTTTGCAAGGCAAAGGGGTTAAGTGGCTTGCCCAAGGCCACACAGCTAGGTTATTATTAAGTGTCTGAGGCCAAATTTGAACTCAGGTACTCCTGACTCCAGGGCCAGTGCTCTATCCACTGTGCCACCTAGCCGCCCTAAACAAAGACATCTAATACTATAGAGCAACATCTCAGACTTCAGAGAAGAAAGATAATACAATAGAAACAAGGTCTATTATCCTATGTAAAAGTTAAAATCTAGTCCTTTAAGTTCAAATGATTCTTGCAGACCTACTAATGATTTGAGAATTTTGCTAACATTTATTATGGATTCAATTAACTGTGCACAATAAATATGCTATCCTTTCACAGAGCCCTCCTTAAGGTCATGGACTCTCTCTTATCTCCACTTTACATTTCTTTCAACATCTACCTCAAGGTTCTCAACACTGTAGGTGCTTAATTTATGTTTGCTACATTCTGAAGTATGCCTTATTTTTAGTTCTTTTGAATGAGTTTTATGTCTTTAAATGTTTTTTTCTAGTGCTGATGGACTTATTTTCAGAGATAAGCAGTACAAGAGGATACAGAGCAGTGTCTGTATATAGATCAAGAGAGCTACTTTAAGTGAGCCAGGAAAAAAAGTATAATTTCTAACTGTATTCAGAAAATAATGCAGCAGATTGGCTGAAGTTATGCAATCTAAGGGAACTGTTGACCTGAGTTTGATGAGTAATAGCAAATTCCTTTACTATAATATCAGGTTGGATTTGGAATGAATTTAATGAGCTGCGTATTATTTTGTTTCCAATTTGTGCTTTGCCAAATGACCTTTATTCTCTCACACAAGTATATTTTGAATTAATTTTAAACCATAGTATATATATATATATATATATATATATATATATATATATATATATTTACATTATTTGGGACAAAGAGAATTAGACAACCAAAGGAAAATATTCCAACTAAAAATTCTGATATTTTAACATAATCTACTTTGAAGGTATATTTCTAAAACTTTAAGTTATAGGTACCCTCTCTTCCTCTCTACCCTCCCCTTCCCCCCATATAAATATTCTTGATAACTGGGTTAATGGTTAATGGAAAGGGCACAAAATTTGAAGTCAAAAGACCTGAGTTCAAGTTGCCTCTGACAATAAGTATATGATGCAAGAGAAGTCACTAAACTTCTCTGGAGGGTCTCAGTTTCCTCATTTTTAAAATGGGATTAAAGATACTCTCTATATTATCTCACTAGGCTGCAATATGTAATAAATGCAAACAACTTTGTAACTACAAAGGAACTCATAAAAGTAGGCTATTTTTATTATGCTTTTTCTTTTGTTTTAACTTGTGGCTAAAGAAGATATATTTAATATATTTTATAATACTTTGATTAACTCCATGACTTTTAATAAACAATGCTCAAATAATATGAAATCCTTAAATTCAACAATTAACATAAAAGGAAAGAAGGCAAGACATTATATTTCCAGTCTAAAAGTAACACTAACTTCCTGTATCATTCTTTTTTGCTAAGGAAGAGTACATATCTGGTAAGAATGTATTTATCTATAAGAAAGGTTTTTGAAGTAAGACAATCTCCAAGATTCCTTCCATTCCCAAATCCTATGAGATTTTTATTCTACATTGTTCATTTAGATAAGTAACTCATGTCATGAAAGGGATATACTGGTCCTTCCCTGATCATGAAGTCCTCCTTCACAGGCCAAACAAAATCTATGGCTAAGTGAATAAACCTGCTGTAAGATCCAACAGCAAGTATGAATAGTACATTCTTGCTATTACAGATTGAAGTGTTGAACAACAAAAAACCTTGTGAGCTATCCATTTGATTGTATACACACCTCCCTCTCTACCTATAATTTAAACCTTTTGGGAAGACAAGGGGCTCATTTCCATGGTTGTCCTTTATATAGAAGGCTCACTCACGTTTAATGTGAAAAAGAAGAACAATTTTCCTTTTATCCTCTTATTTGTCTGTCCTCCTGGGCACTGACTTTTGCATATTAAGTAGTGTCACAGAAATCACACAAGTGATTTTAGGGAAAAGGATAAATTTATGCTTGAAGCTTTTTAAAAATTAGAGCTACCCCAAAGTAGATGCAATTTAAAGAGAGATGATTTGGATTTCTCCTCTGTGGAAATCTTCAAACAAACGTTGGATAACCAATGGCTGAGTTTGTTATAGTAAGGTGTACTTTTGTGTCTGCATGGAATTAGCCTCTGAGTTTCTTTTACTTCTGTGATTTGTGTATGATATTCAGTACCAAAAGTAGAATATTTTTATACTTTCTATTGGGATTAGAACACCTGAGCTTTGACACCCTCTTTTCTTTGGGACCTGAGATCTATGTTATTTTTACTTACTCCAAAAAATAATAAACATAGTGTATAGAATTAGTGAATGGGTCTAAGGGGAAGAGAATTGTTCAGGGGTCATTTTTCTTGTTGCCCCATCAGTGGACCAAACTATGGTTTGATTCAGAGATAATATACTATTTTTAAGCAAGTCACAATAGAAATTTGTGAAATGTCTATAAATCTGACTAATACTAGTACCTGCATAGAATAATACATATAATTTTATATCTAAAATATTAATCAAAATTTCCTCTCTCTGTGGATTATACTGATTTATGATTCTGACACAGAGCTATAACCCCAGATGTTTCTCAAGGTAAAAGAAAAGTGGCAGTATTTTTGCAAACCAATGTATCCCATCTGGCCATGAATTTCTGTGTCCACAAATACCATCAGTATTATCAGGGGGATTATTAGGATGCAGTATCATCTCAGGCACTCTGAGCCAGATAACCCTAATCTAGTCTTATCATTTGCAAACAAAAGCATGGGATCCAATGGACTTCTACATAATCCATCTCTGTCAACTGCATTAAGGAAATTACCTGTCAGAAACATCATGGCCAAGATTCTGTGATTAAATACAAACTTGGGAAATGCTCAAGGGTACAATAGAAACATTTTGAAAAATTTAGCATGCTCAAACACTGCCTTCTGTATGACTTTCTTAACATAAATTTGTGGCCAGAAGTCTTTGAAAAAGGCAAAGAGTGGGATAATTTATCACCAAGTGTTAAGTGCTCAAAGGAGATGTCAGGATATGTCTCAAATGTACCTCAAAAATATAAAAAAACCCAGTTGAGTTTCTTTGAATTCAAATCTTATAAAGATCTGTAGAATTCTATCACTCTTTTCCAGGAGTCTGTAGTTTGTGAAACATCTGGGAGTTTCCATGAATTGAAAATGTACTGGTGTTACACAACATTCTGGACTTCATTTATCATTTCCAAGTTTTCTATGAGCAGGGTGGTGGCTATGATAGTCATGATGAAGAGCAAGATTGCTTTTACGCTGCCTTTCCCTAACCTCTTATAAACATTTTTGTCTTGAGCTTTTACATATAGATTGACACAGGGCTATGCAGGAGGACTGAAATAATCCCTAGTGATATACAAATTAAAACAGCTCTAAGGTACCACCTCACACTCATTAGATTGCTAACGTGATAGAAAAAGAAAATGACAATTGCTAGAATGGATGTGGAAAAAGAGGTGCACAAATGCTATGCTAATGAAATTGTAAACAGTTCCATCTATACTAGAGGGTAATTTGGAACTGTGACCAAAGGCCTACCCTTTGATCCAGCAATAATGTTAACTAGATCTATACCTTAAAGAAAAAGGCAAAGGACCCATATGTACAAAAATAATTACTATAGCTCCTTTTGTAGTGGCAAATAATTGAAAATTGAAAGAATGATGATCAGTTGAGTAATGGATAGACAAGTTATGGAAAATGATTGTGATGGGATACTATTATGCTTTAAGAATTAGCAAAGGGAATGATTTCAGAAAAACCTGCAAAGACTTTTAAGAGTGAAGTGAGGTGAAGTGAGCAGAACTAGGAGAACACTGCACAAAGTAACAGCAACAGGAATCTGTACAAGGCTTGGGAAGCAAGACAGGAGAGTTGTTTTGGAACTGGACATTGAGAGAAACATTGCTAATTAGAGTAATGATAGTCAATTGTGAAAGATATAGCATCTATGATCAATACAATGATTCACAAAAATTTAAAAGGACTTAGGATATTATTCCACCACCAGAGAGGGAACTATTGACCTCTTAGAGCAAACTGATGAATATTTCTGTCACTTTTTCTTCCTCTTCTTGTTTGGCAATATGGTTAATGTAGAAATATGTTTTGTATGAATGTATAGTAGGTGCATTTTCCCAGTCTTTTAATGGGTGGATGAGGGAGAGAAGGTGGAACTGAAAATTAAAAAAAAAAAGAAATAATCTTCGGTGTGGTATAGTAAATTTACAAATGTGTCATAGACTGAAAAAAGGTTAGAAAATACATGTTAATTATAGTACTATTATTCCTAGAATAGACTTGGATCACTAAGGTGTATAACCAGACTAGCAGAGGAGAATAATCTTCAACCACCTGCTTACTTTCTGGGTCAGTTTCCCCACTGCTATTGAACAGAGATCACAATTTGGCCATGCATTCCAAATCTCTTGCTATTCTGTGGCTCTGTGAGACTATTAAGATTGGCTCAGTAGTCCCTGATCTGTGAGCCTGTAGCCTAGCCTGAGCAGGAAATTCATTTTTCAGAAGTATTGACAAAAGAAAGAAAAAAAGCAGAAAGTTTCTGAGCTTCTGTCAGATTCTCATCTCAAGTTCTGGTTTACTCTGGGAAGACTATATTATTAAACAACAATAAATAAATTTTAAAAAGCCTTCAGTTTGTCCAACCTCCATGATGCTTTGTATCTCATGGGTTCCAATTTTAAGTAAAACAAAGGGCATAATCATATTTCATTTCTCCCCTGACATGTTCCCAGAACAAATGTTTTTTCCATGTTCCAGGCTAATAACAATCACCAATTAGGGTGTGGCTTTTGGTGCAGGGGATAGAGCACTGGCCTTAGAGTCAGAAGGACTGGAGTTTGAATCCAGCCCCAGACCTTGTACAAGATACCTTACCCTGATTTGCCTCATATCCAGAACCATCTTGTTCTAATTCAAATGTGGCACCTGATTCCAGATGATTTTGGAGAAGAAATTGAGACTGATGACTTAGTACTGCATCCTCTCACTCAAATCCAGTTCACATGCTTGTCATGGCATCATCTCCCTGATGTCATGGTCTTCATCGAGAATGAAGGACAAGCATCATTTTCCTCCTCCTAAGAAAGGGAATGAACTCTCCCATAAGGTCAACAAGAGCTCTCCACTATAAATCTGGAAATGGGTTGGGGTCTATTGGGAAGAGAAAGAGCATAGAGCAGAGTGTATGCTCACATGCTGCCCAAGGAACCTGTACAAGGCTTAGGAAGCAAACAGGAGAGTTGTTTTAGAGCTGGACATTGAGAGAAACGTGGCTAATTAGAGTTTTGCACATATTGATTTGGTCATAGAATCAAAGCAGTTACTCCAAAATATTTTCAATGATTATAGTGTATCTAGTCCCACTCCTAGGTTATCACACACCAAATTTTAGGAAATAACAAATTCTTTAAAAAACATGGGTGGCTTGCATGTCACACAACTGGGTGATTGTTGGGTGTATGGGGCCGGATGTGGGCTTGGGTGCTCATGGCTCCAGGGCTGGTGCTCTGTCCACTGCGCCACCTGGCCATACCTACAATTATTACTATTATTATTTTTTTAATTTTAATTTTTTTCTCTCCCGTTTACTTTATCGTTCAAGTGAGTCTATATATTTTTGGGGGAGGGGGTATTTTGTTTACTCTTAAACAAGAATATTTTATTAATGTATAAAAAATTTGTACAAAATGAGAATAAACAAATATTAAATATTAAAAAACATGAGCATACCCAATCCAAAGAAAATTCGGATGATACCAAAATCTCACTTGTTCCTCATGATGCACTGGGGCTTCTCTTCAGGTAACTAACTGGATTCAAAGTTGAAAGGGACTTTGGAAGACGCCTATACTAACTGAAACTTCTTTTAAGATAGGTCAGTAAGCTCTGCTTAAAACACTTCTGTTCCTAAACTCTGACTCTATAACTATCTAAAGAACTACTAGGAAAAAAAAAAACAAAAAAAAATAAAGAGAGAGAGATCAACCTTGCAAAAATTTATGACATTTTAAAAACTAGCACTTCAGTCTTTAAACTCATTTCCTGTTATCCTTGTGATCTCTCTCTCTCTCTCTCTCTCTCTCTCTCTCTCTGTCTTACTGTCTCTCTCTCTATGTCATGTTTAATATTAAAAATCAGACATCTAGTCCCCATAGTAATATTTTTGAGCTAATATATGTAAAGTACTTTGAAAACTTTCAAGTGTCATATATATCAGCTATCATTATTATTATTATCTGAGATTATCATCTCAACTCAAATGCTGTCATTTCTTTTAATCAGATTAATCCACAGTTTTACTATAGAAAAGACCTCAGATGCAATATATGAGGGAAAGGAAAGAAAGATGATTTTTTTTCTCACAAGTCTATCTCTTGCAGTCATTTCTAGCACCACAGGGGAATGTCTCATCCTTTCCAAGAAAGGGAGGAAAAGAGTGTCACACACTTTGGGCCAACTCATCTATCAGCCAGTAAAGAACTACCCAATAAAATCAAAGGAAGTCACCAGATGAATCAATACCAGCACATCAACAAGGTTTAGGTTTCCGACAAACATGCCTTCAGACTTCTGGGACTTTACTTTGTCCTCTTGCTGGGGAAAAACACATCTCACCAGAAGACCTCCTCATGCAATGGGCTTCTGGGTATGGATAAAGCAACACTGCTGAAAGAGGAAGCCATAAAAGGCAAGAAGTTTGACAAATCCTGTGCAAAGCTGAGATGCCATAAAAAAAAAAGAATAACCTCCTCCCCAACACAAGATGTAGGTCTCTGAACCCAGCACAGTGCTTTTCAGTGGATTATAGATGTGGAAAAGGTGTGAGGGTATCTTATGCTTTTTATTCCTCCCCTCCCCACTCCTCTTTAACCAGTGCTGAAATTAAAACTGTGAAATCCACCTGGTGTTTAAAAATAAAAGCCAAATGCTTGCACACATTAAATTTAAAAAGTCTGACAAAACAAAAACGCCAGCACCTAACTGACGGATCCAACAGTTAACATAATTAATTGGTCTACAGCTTGGCAAATTCTCCCTTTAGATTTAGGTACATCGTAAATCAGTTCAAGAGGGAGCCAGACAAATGGTGAAGACCTAGTACAAATCATGGAGGCATGGGAAGCAGGAAGAATTGTTCTCCAAGGAAAGAACTTTGTAAGCCATGTCCTCTTGACAGAGAGTTTCCAGGAGGAAGAAAAAAAAAGCAGCAGCAACAAGCCTGTATATACAATATGCTTTTAATGTTGTAATAGTAAATAGACTCATAAAATGAAGAAAATAATTTTAAAACTAGTGAATTTTCAAATTGTGTTTGTTAGGCATCCTTCCATACCATTCCCTTAATGCATCAAGGAAATTAACTAATAGCTCAGGATGCAACAAGCCAACTGTAATCTGACACAAAACATTTTTGAACCTTGTACATTAATTATGTATCAGATTAAAGAAACAGTCATAAAAATATAAAAGCAGACCTATGCTCCATGTGGCAGTTTTATTAGTTAGTTTATCACCCACCATATGGGCTGCCAAAGAAAATTATAATAGGCCAGCACTGCTAACTATAAAAGAAGACAATGAATTATTATTTATAGTCTTGTTAACAAAATGAGTAAACTCAACATAACTGGGTCATGATAAGAAGTTAGGCTAAGTGTTCATTATTAAGTAACTTTTATAGAATAAGGGAATTTTAGAAACAGTGGCAATTCAGTGCTGAAGTCAAATTGAAATGGTGATCTGGTCACCCATGTGATTGTAACAGAGAAAAAAAAAATCTATAGATGGGGCATTGGAATGACTACAATTTCACAACTACTACCAGTGACATTTCACCTGAAGAAAAATGTATAATATCTATTAAACATTTTAATCTAGCAAGCATTTAATTTTTATTCAAGGTAACATCAAAGAATTATGGGCACAAAGATAAAGTGAAAAAGCAAAACAGTAATCTCAAAAAGACTAAATACTTATCAGTTAAGCATCATTTGTTCTTAAATCCAGGCAAGATATTAATTTATCCATAGCCCCAATGAATGACTCTCCAAAAACTGGAACAATCATACCATGCCTGCAAATAAGCAGAAGTCTCATATTTTGTGGTAGAATCCTGTTCTTAATATTCTTTGTTTATGTGGAAATAACTTTGAGAAGTAACCCCCATTAAACTTTTATCCATGTTTCAGGAATCATCCACAAAAATGCTACCCAGAATAAGTACAGGCTTTGGAGACAGAGAGACATGTGACTTTACCCCATTTTCATTCTAGTTTCTATGATGTGAGTTCCTTTTACTCTCATATATGATACTTTTTTCTGGACCACTGGGATTAACATCACAAAAAGATCTACTTATTCATCTTAAAGGTGTGGCTATTATAGTCTACATGTGAAGACCAACTTCATGTGCAGACTGAAATTACAAAAACTTGAATAAACTTTGTTCAAATTCAGAGAATCATCTTGGGTTATTCAAAACCGACTGTACCAGTCAGAGAAAATCTGGCCTTACTGTTTGCAAGTAGGCTTATTTCTGAAAATCCTATAAGGGTGACTTCACATATCTTGTGTTGTTAAACACAATTACTTAACTTGGCAGGTACTTTGTAGTGGTCATTTAATGAAGTTAAAAATAAGGATAGTCACTAAATTCTGGCCAAAGTCATTATAATATAAGAATATTATTTTTCCAAAGGCAAGTCATCATATTTGCTTACTCAGTTCTTCAATGTCTAATAGACTATTGACTGTTTTCCAGAATGTTCCAAGATACCTTGCAGAGATGAGAAACTCAGAAGAAAGTCCTAGTTTAGATTTTCAGTCAGAAACAACTGAAGAAACCAATAACCACTGTTCCTTTCAACTTATGCAAAGGATCACTTTTTCCCTAAAGTACAAAGGTTGCTTTGGCCAGGAGAAAGGAAGGAAAGTACATATTTAATACAAGCATGACTCTTCTATAATAAAGATATAGAAAATTAGAGTGATTTCTCCTTTAGTTCAGCCAGATTGCTTCAAATAGTATTTATTAGCACACAGATTAAATTGTTTTTTGTTAGATATCTGAGGCATATTTATATGAGGACAAGATCATGATCCCTTTATCAACTTTTGCCTTCCCCTCAAGACTTATCCCTATTTGTCAAAAAATACAGAACCAAGTATTTCACTGATCAGTTGTGGTGATTTTTTCCCCCCTCTTCATTTTTTCTTTCTCTTCTTGACTTCAAAATTGGTGTTTGTTGCTTGGAATGGCTCCTCACATTACACACAAAAATATTTTTTGTTTAGGGGGGAGAGAGAGAGAGAGAGAGAGAGAGAGAGAGGAGCAAATGACGATGATTTAAAAAACAAAGAGAAAGGGAGGGAAGAAGGATACTTTGTTTTTTGTTTTTTGGCTGGTGCTTTATCCACTATGCCACCTAGCTGCCCCGGAAGGATACTTTAAATGTAATATTCCACAAATGTCTCTTTTTTGGTTAATTTTTGCAAGGCAATGTGGTTAAATGACTTGCCTAAGGTCACACAGCTAGGTAATTATTAAGTGTCTGAGGTCACTTTTGAACTCAGGTCCTCCTGACTCCAGGACCCATGCACTGAGCCACCTGGCAGCCCCTATAAATGTCTCTTAGTAGTCAGTGTAACCAGGTGACATTGAAGGAAAGTTAGGTAGGAAAAAAAGATTGTTAGGTCATTCCAAAAGATATGAAATGTTGACTGAGTTATATGTATGAGTAAAGGTATATTCACATAGACATATATATATATATACATACAAATGAAAACACACATATATACACACATAAATGTATGTATATGTATGAATGTACATGTATCTATTTTAATCTACTATGAGCTGAGCAATAAAGGCTATCAGACCTCTCCATTTGACTCGCAATTGAAACTTCAATAGCTTTACTCTTGCCCCATTTGAATATGAGCTCCTTGAGAGTAGATAATCTTGTGATATTGTATTTATATCCTTAGTACTCAGCACAATGGTTTTAACAGAATTAAGTGCTATAAGAAAATAATATAAATGTTATTTTCTTCCTTCCTCCAGTACCTATATGTATATATGAATATATCTATATATGCATGTATATGTTATGGATTATAGTGAATATATGATTATTATCTATCTTCTATTTTTCCTCTCTCCCCTCTTTTCTCCTTCTCCCTCATTTCTTCCCTCTCTGTCTCTTTTCTCTCTCTCTCTCTCACTCCTCCCCTTGTCCCTTTCCTCTTTATTATATGTGAGAGATAGAGGGCTTGCTTTGGGTTCAGGAAAGTTTGAATTTTAGTACTACTTCTGAAAACACTAGCTTAGTGACTCTAGATAAATCATTTAACCTCTCAGTGATCAGACAACTAAAATTATAAATTATAGATGAGATGAGATGCCAACTCATATTGACAGAAGGAGTTTTCAAATCAAGGGTTCCCTGCACTGATGAAATTACAGGTCTGGACAACATGTATATACAATAAAACATACATGATGATATATGTATATTTGTATATAAAATTAAACTTAAGATTTATAGTATATATGTGTAAAGACACACACATATAGCAATGTGTATAAACAATATATATATATGTATATACATATATAATACATTATAAAATCATATTCCATATATGCATAATATAACACAATACATCCACCCATATGTAGCCATTTTAGAAACATAAAATATTGGTATATGTGGGTTTTCCTCCCTTTCTCCTGCCTTTACTAGATGCCACCAAAAAAACTACTCATAAAAAATCTGATCTGGCATATATTTTCCAACCATCCCCCCTTCCCCTTAATCTCCCTCCCTTCTTCTATCCTTCTAGTATAGACCAAAGAATTTAGGAGAATGCCAGGTGATTTCAGTCTTGAATATAATGATAACATAGATTTCTTTTCAGTTGCAATATCAAAAGCAAGTTCGATGGTTTTCTGGCTGATCTCTTTCTGGGAGAGCTAAAAATCCTGTATTTCATTTTATATTTCCATTTGATTCAGGATGGCAAATTCTTTGCCTTTGATTTCAACTCACAGATATAAACTGACACAATGAATTATTTAACGAGTATGATATAACAGTAATGACACTAATGCTGCATAATATTACTTTATTCAATTTTACAATGCTTTGTGCTATAAGTGGGTTTTAACTACAGATAGAATTATAGAATTATTTATTTTATAGAGGATTAAAAAATTGTTCTAAATTTGCTTCACTCTCTCTGAGCCATTACAAGTCTTAACTACCACCTCCTAATATCTTTACTGCTCCTTTCCTAGTGTTTCTGAAAATTGCATTTGAAGTGTAAAAATAGTGTGCAGTACTATAATTGAAATGACAAATGCTGAAATATAAAGGGGAAAGGCAAGAAGCAAAGAAGAAAAATAGCTTCCCCAAATCATTGCCAGTCAAATTGAACTCTATTTTATATAAAATATTTCAAACAGAAGACCTTCTGTCTCCCTCTACCTTTCCTACCCTGTCTCCCCACATACCCCTTGATTTTAATTCTGTTTTGTTCACAGTTTTTACAAACAAGCCTTGAAAAGATCATCTGTTTGCTACTGCCCCCCCCCCATAACCCTACTGATCAGTAATTCCATGAGAGGTCAGTTTCAGGGAGAGGAGAAGCCTATTATATGCTCAAATCCATATTTCAGAAGGAAATGAAAAGGGTCTACTTAACTCTGCACCAGGAAACTGACCTTTATTGTTAGGAGCTGAGAAAAGAGAATTTTGGTTCCACTGGTAATGCAGACCACACTAAGGGGAGCTTGGGCTGAGTTTTAAAAGGCTCTCTCGACCTCTTTCTTGATTTTAGGCTCATGCTGATACTATTGGAATAACTTGGGATGATATGTTGATCTCAGTAAGTCAGAAAGAGAAAGTTTTGCTATTTGCAAGGTGAAAGAAACAACAGGAATGCTAATTATATTTAATGGAACCTGGCACAATTTCTCAGGAGGTGGTGTTAATTTGTAGAAGGTAGCACTTCTGATTTGGGGATGAAAGACTGAGATCAAAGCATGTTTGCATGAGAGAAAAAAGTATGTATTTTTTATCCACCAGTGCCATGGTGGGAATAAAAATGTCTTCAACGCTAGAAATAAACACACCAGTGGGAAAAGTTAGTTTTATTACACTATTACGAGGATAGCTCTATGGTTAGTTAAGGAGGGGGGATGGAAAAGAGAAGCTAAGAAGGTTTTGATGAGATGTGAGAGAATCAATTTGGTAAACCAATTTTGAAATTTCCCCTTTCCCCCATATCCTTCTACTTTAAGTTGTTGGTTTAAAAAAATGTCCAATTGGGGATTCATACATGTCAACTCCATTCTTGGAAAATAGAAATTTTCTATCACCGGAAGGATCCTTAAAGATTATCTATCCCAAACCTCTTTGTTTATATATCTATATATAGTTATATAGATAGATATGTAGATATACATATATGTAAATATATTACATAAAGAAATAAAGTTTTAAACTATTAAGGGACCTGGTTAGAAGCAGAAATTCATCAAGAACCAAGATGTTCTGACTCCATCTACTACACCATGGTATCACATCTCTATGAGTATTTACTGCTGCAGTAAGTCTAGTTTAATGAGCATATTGAAAATTCTAATAATTAGAACAGACTTGCAAAAGAATATACAGGTTTTGTAGAATGTCCTAGTAGCTTCGTAAGAGTTATAACTCAACTCCTTTGTCTAGCTGTGGAAAGAATAGTTGATTATTAAATATTAACTAGTTACCTAGAGAATTAGTCAACATATAAATTTTCTATATAAAATAGCAAATAACCAGGAAACTCAGAAATTCTTGTCTACTATGGGAATTTGAAGTAAAATATCAACTTCCTTAACCATTAATGAAAGAAATAGAGTTAAGCAAGACCATGTAGTAGAAAAATATGAAATCAGAAGACCTTGAATTGCTTTTTCATTTGGGTTTGTGACTCTAAGTAAGTCAGTTCATTTCTCAGTTTCCTTATAAAATGAAAGAATTGAACCAGATAATATATAAGGGCCATTTCACCTCTTAAAAATTATAAAATTCTATAAATCCAAGTGGTCTTTCATAAGACTCAAAGGGAATTATGGGCTGGACTTTAATGCTGCCACTACCTTTGGCTATACCTACTTGATTCCCTTGTAACCCCTTAGAAACACATTCAACTTTTAATCTTTTTTTTAAAGTTTCTTTTTCTTACTTCACTTTCTGCAAAGCCTCCCTTTTAACAAAGAAGTGTTGTGAAAACAAACCAAAACTTGATAATGTCAGACAACATAAGCTTTAGTTTGTACATATAATTTATTATCTCTCTTCCAGAAGAAAAATATGTTTTTATCACCAATTCTGGGGAATCAAGATTGATCATATCATGATGATTTGAATGTTGGGTTTTGGTAGTGTGATCTGTTTTGTTTTTTTACATTACTGTTTTTTTTTTATTAGGTTTTTGCAAGGCAATGTGGTTAAATGGCTTGCCCAAGGCCACACAGCTAGGAGATTATTAAGTATCTGAGGCCGGATTTGAACTCAGGTACTCCTGACTCCAAGGCCGGTGTTCGATCCACAGCTCACCTAGCCGCTCCTACATTATTGATGACAACCATGTTTGTATATCATTATTTTAATTCTACTTACTTTGCTCTTTATCAGTTCAGACATATCCTTCCAAGTTTCTCCAAATTCTGCATATTTGGTATTTTTCAAACCCCAATAATATTCCCATGTATTCCTTTGCAACTATTCATTCAGTTATTCTCAAGTTGATGGCTCCCTACCTTGTCTTTTTTTATTTCTTTTTCATTACTATGAAAATGGATGCTATGGACATTCTGGTATGTATTGAACCTTTCTATCTTAAATATTCTTGGGCTGTACACTCAATTGAAGCATCATAAAGTCAAAGGGTCTCTTTACTCCCCTAAATGATTAGTGTATTGCTCTATCATCATATCACCATATTGGTGAGTTTATTAGTATCTATCTTTTTCCATTGTTAATTTGTGGGACATAAAATTGTTTAAATTTTCATTTCTTATTAGAAAATTATTTGGAATCATTTTCATTTGATTGGTGATCATTTGTATTTCTTCCCTTAGGAACAGTTCATTCATATCTGTTGACCATTTGTCTATTTTTTTTTTTTATATATAGGGATAGGACTGAACCTTCAGCTAGGTGGCACAGTGATTAGAGTGACAGGCTTGATATCAGGGAAACACCTCCTCCAGAGTTCAAATCTGGTCTCAGATACCTACTAGCTCTGTGTTCCTGGATAAGTCACTAACCTGTTTGCCTCAGTTTCCTCATATGTTAAATGAATTGGAGAAGGAAATGGCAAACTACTCTAGTCAAGAAAATCCCAAATGGTACATCAAAGAATCAGAAGAAATGACTGAACAACACTAGACACAAACTGATAATTTCACTGGCATAGAGAGTTCTAGTAAAGCAACTCTTTTTATAAATGTAAGTAGACACCTTTCCTGTAATTTTTGATCTTAGAGAGTCACCTGGAACCTAGAAGGATTGTGACTTGACCACAAAGTATTACAGGTGGGACCCAAGTCTCACTGGCACTGAAGTTAGCTTTACATCTCTTATGCCATGCTCTCTCTTACTGGCTTTATGTATTTGCATTAAATCTCTATATACCTCACATGTCATAGGTTTATCAGAGAAGATAGGTCCCAGGCCTATACGCTATTTATTTATTTATTTTTCTTTTTTGGAGACAATCGGGTTAAGTGACTTGCCCAGGGTTACATTGTTAGTGTTTGAGGTTGGTTGGATCTAAACTCAGGTCCATAGTGCAGGAGATAGAGCACTGACCTTGGAATCAGGAGGACCTGAGTTCAAATTTGGTCTCAGACACTTTCTAGCTGTGTGACCTTAGGCAAGTCACTTAACCCTGATTGACCCATATCAAGAGCCATCTTCAATCGTCCTGATTCATATCAGACCATTGGAGTTAGACCAGAGGAGAAAGTGAGACTGATGACTTAGTATAGGACCCACCTTCCTATATGTCATGGTCTTCTTCCAGAATGAAGTAAAAACATCAGCAGGTACCAGGTAGGACTAAGTGCTTTTTTTCAACTGTTATTTCATTTTATCCTTACAACCTTAGAAAAAAGTTGCTATTTTTATACTCCAACTTTTAGTTGAGGAAACTGAGGCAAAGAAAGATAAATTGTCTTGCTCAGGAAAATCTGAGGTTCTTCTATGGTTACTTTCTTTCTCTCACTGTTTATTGATTTTTAAAAGCAAAAGCTTTTAATTTTATATAATTAAACTTCGGTTTTTTTCTTTTTTTTTGAAATTCTGTATCTCTTGCTTAGTTATAAATTTTCCATCAACTGTAGAGCTGAAAGAAAGCTCCTTATGCTCCTAGCTCTTACTGTGTGTGGTTTTAAATGAAGATTTTTACATAAAGATTGCTTTCATTTGGAGCTTATCTTCACATATAAGAAATTGATCTATTTTCTGCCAAACTGGGATGAACATTGGGTTTTTATTGTTTGTGTGTATGTGTGTGTATGTGTGTGTATGTGTGTGTGTGTGTGTGTGTGTGTGTGTGTGAGAGAGAGAGAGAGAGAGAGAGAGAGAGAGAGAGAGATGTTTTTGATTTTTCTTAACCATGCCCCCCCCCAACTCATTGTTAGGATAAACTCATGATATTGGAAGACCTAATCAGCTTTGGTACTCCACATCATTATTACTATTGGAGGGTAGGCCCATGAGTTCCAAAATTCCAAATGGGGAGATACCTTATCTCTGGCATGTTCTTGTTTCTCATCTGGCTGCCATAGCTTACTTTTCTTCCAAAACTCCTGAAACTGGTGAAACTCACTCTCCATCCTTCCCCTAAGATTTTCCTTTTGAGATATATCTTTCTCTCCTACATTATAAGCAACTTAGGGTAGAGTCTGTCTTTATTTTTTTTCCTGTTTATATCCCCAGAACTTAATATAGTGATTGGAACATAAATAAATAATTATTGGCTATTATTTATTATTACTGAATAGGTATTTAATATTTATTATTGCTTCTTGTAGTTTATATTTTCAGATCTAACACTGGATGATTGTGCTTGAATGATTCTGGTTACTATTTATCTAGTCCAAAAGTGTTCCAATATTGCATATTTTAAACCCATAGCAAAATGTTTTGATAAATTGAAAATATTTTTGAGAACTACTAATTATTCTTCTTCATTTATACTTAAAAATATTACTTCACTTGAGATGCATGACCTTTGCTTCTTTAAAGGAATTGAGCATAATATGTAAGAAAGAAATTAAAATTAGGCAAGGTCATTAAGAGAAATCCTAAAAACCAAAGAGGTGAAAAACAAAAAGCAAGAATTAAAAAAAAAACAACCTTCCAAATGAAATAAAAAATAATGAGATGATTCTTTGAAAAATTAATTTTTTTAATGAGAAAGTCATTAAAATAAATTAATTAAAATAAAGTCAAGGGAAATGCAAGGAAATAAAAGAAATTTTCAGATATCTAATATCAGTTATATACCCATACAACTGAAAATTTAAAAGTATGAAATTATTTGCAGAAATATGAACTATTCAGATACATAGAATAGAAAAAAGGAAATCTAAGCCACCAAACTCTGATGTGGTAAAATTAAAGAAACTGCAAATTAATTCTCAAAGAAAAAAATAAAACAAAAACTAAAACCATGGCCAGATGGATTTACAGATGAATCTCAGCAAACATTAAAAACTCTGTGTTACATAAACTGCATGAAAAAAAAGAAAAAAGAATTCACTTTGTTGGGTTCACTTTATTAGACAAATAGGTTCTTTTCATTCAAAAGGGAAGAGAGGAAAAAAGAAGATAATTACTAGCAAGTTTAGAGCAAAGATTTTACTAGTGAAAAAAACTCCCCTTGAGAAAATTCCTTCTACTAATGCAAACCTACTGCTGTTTTACAACATATTGTCTTACAGACTTGACTGGGGGTATTAAGAGGTTATATGATTCTCCTGGGGTCACATGGTTAATACATGTCTGGTGTGTGAACTCAGACTATGAAGAAACAATCTGCTTTGCCAAGCTGATATCACTACTGAATACCAATACAAAATGTTTTAATAAAATCCTGGCATGGAGGATATAGAAATTGTTTTTAAAATTATTTTGCACAAAAGGTTGGATTTATGCCAGGAACTAATGAAATTAAAAACATAAATAAAAATAATAAAATGACAAAATTATGTCTATAGATGTAAAAAGAACATTTACTAACATAGAAAGGCATAAGGACTAGATCTGTGATTATATATGAATTGGCAACTTCTCGGTGAGAAAACTGGGTCTGTGATGCAGGTGCAATGCAGGTCAGCACTTTCTCAGCTCTTAGAAGGTTACCCAGGGCAGTGGCATCAACTCAAATAGAAATGGGGACCAAAAATCAGTACATAAAGATTTTTGCAAGCTGCACATTGGATATTTTAAATGTAAATAATCTGTTTTTATCATTTTTTCAATTTTATTTTAGTCTTTCTTGGATAATACTCAGGAATATTATAGAACACATATGACCCCAAGGCCACATATTCAATATCTCTAGTCATATACAACAGAAAAAAATAACTTTGCATTACAACAAAAATTTCAACTGAGAGGTTAGCTATGTAAGAGAAAAAAATCATAAAAATAAAAATTATTTTCTTTACTATAAAAATCAATAATTTGACAAAATCAAGAATGAATGCTATTTGTAATAGAGAAATGCTAGAAAGGTTCCCAACAGGATCAGGAGTAAAGAAAGAAAGTTCCCTATAGTATTTCAAATATTGGTAGAAAGGGGGTAAATACAGGTAAAGAGGAGACAAAATTATTTTTACTAGCAGATGATAAGATGTTTTTACTTAGAGAATCCCTAATATTACAAAAATAGCTTAGGAATATAATAACCTGCAAAATAAACCCACAAAAATCAACAACTTTTCTGTATAATACTGATAAATCCCTGAAGAAAACTGAAATTCCATTCAAATTGACAAGAAAATGCATAAACTATCTGGGAATCCCTCAGTAAATACACTCAAGTCTTTTTTAAATGCAATTTCATGACTTTGTAGAAGTAAAGGAGGACGAATCTTTGAATGAATAGTCATTGTAATTAAATAGACCATGTCAAATAATAAAAATAGTATATTTAAGATAACATGTATTTAGTACTATATCATCTTAGCAAGATGTTACTTTATCAAACTAGGCAATAGAATAACAAAATACATCTGGAGCCAAAAGACTCACTTTTAATGAAATTCCTTTTATTTAAATAAATCACTATACTGTGCAAGTATTAAACGTCCATTATGTGATCCACATGAAATCTGAGACTACAAGGGACCACCAAAAAAAAGTAAACAATATACCTTGCTTAAGGAATTTAAATTCTAGTAAGTTAGTCCATGCTAACATGTACAAAAATTAGAGCATAACTTTTTAAAAAATCATATGATTTTTTTTAAAAAAAGTTATGCTCTAAGAAGTATGATAGATATTCAAAGGAACATGGGATTATGGTAAGCCGTGGTAGTGAGGAAAGGGGATAAGGTAGGACATGTCTTAAAGGAAGATTAGATAGATGAAGAAGAGAGGGAGATTATTACAGATATAGGAAACAGAATAAAGAAAGTCATAGAAAATGGGTATAGCCCAAATTTTTTATTTTAAATATAGAATGGTTTTTAATTGTATTTTAGTTAAATAACTACCACTGAATGAAATAGGTTTTTTTTTAAGGGGGAACAAACCCAAAAGCAAAAAAAAAAATATTTTATAGTCATCTGTACAAATTCATCCACTAAGGAAACACCACCAGAGACCTGGGTTGCTGCTTCATTAGGATCTTTGATCTCTGCAGATTATTTATACCAAAATAAAACCTCTGAAAGCTCAACAGTGAGCATTGTATGATCTTCTGAGAGTTACTAAAATAAAGAGTATTGAGTCTAGAAAACAGTGACATTATCACAAGAGACACCAAGAGGTTGCATAACTTCATTGGCATAGCGGGTTGGTTTGTGGGTTTCAGCTGTAGCCCATATGTTTTATAGGAATTTGGAATTTAAAAAAAACAGGCAAAAAAAGAAATCATAACATGGTCAAAGTGTTTATCTTAAGAAACCAATACATACTTACAAATAATATTAATAAGAGCTAATAATTATAAAGCATTTTAAGGTTTATAAAGAGCTTTCCATATATGGATATAAACAGACATATACATATATGTATATTGGCATGTGCATATAAATATGTATGCATATATGTCCACACATGCATTTATATGCATATATATATATATATATATAATATATGTAGCTATATACACCCTTAATTTACAGGAAGAAAACTGAGGTAAAGGATAAGTGACTTTCCCAAGGTCTCAAAATTAGAGACTGACACTAGATTTACAAACATCTTTTAACCACCTCTCTAGTCCTTTATCCATGAGGCCAACTAGCTGCTTCTATATTATCATATCGAGTATAAAAAAAAATAAAGATGATGCTTTAAGGCAGCTAGACAGGCATCAGAAATACTTGTGTATAAGAATGGAACAAATCAATATCATCATGTAAACACTTGGGGAAAGAATTCAATGCAATTAAAAGATGCTTTCTTAGAGAAGAGTACTGGAGTTGGAGAGCTCTCCAGTTTTCTGAGTAACTAAAATGATAAAATCTTAGCTAATATGACAGTTGGAAAGGACCTCAGAAGTAACTAGTCTAATAGTCTCATTTTACAGAGCTCAGGGTGGTAGGATGCTTTCTGCAAGGTAAAACTGGTTTTTACCTAGAAAATATTTGAATTTGAAATATTTGAACTGTGAATTTGAATTATCAGTATTAACATATTATTAGCTGCAATGTCTTAAAATTATTATGAAAATTATATTGATTTCATGTTTTGGGACTCCTGTAGTTTTTGGACTACATTTTGAGAACTCCTGAAATAGAATATAGTATAAATGATAAGGAGTATGGGATAAAATCAGAGTAATTGGTTGGGATCCTCAACATTAATAATAATAAACACGAATAATATTTGAACTCTAGTTCTATGACTTCAGACTCATTCTTCTTTCCTCAATCCCATGTCTTCTTCTCAAATATTTCTATATTTTGTCTCTCACATGTTACTTCCCTTTCCCAAACAGAAAAAAGACCTAATAATACACTACAGATACATTTATTTAAGTATATAACATATGTCATTTTAAAATTCCCTTTAATTATAATAATAGAATTATCTCAAGAAACAAGCATCATACAAGACAGTAATCTAAAAATCTTTTCAAAAAATAGGCTGAAAATGAAGTTAAGTTCTAAAATAATGCCCCAAACCTAGCATTTGAAACTGTATTTGTTCATATCAGGAAAGTGAGCAGAATCTGAATTATTCATTAGAATAACAGTTTATTGGCAAAATTGTTGTCTTTGGATGGTATACATTATGGAGTGAATAAATAATATTGGAAAGATATTTTTAGGCATGGAAGAGTAAATCTAGGAAGAAATTTGCAATGAGAAAGAAATAAGGATGTTATAGTAAGAAATGGTCTGGACTTTCAGTGAAATGAGCTATTCTAACATGCAATATGCATAAAAATTATTTGTTTCAAGAAAAATATAAATGACAAGATATTAATATTAGCACTAATGATAATTACAGCTAGCATTTTGTAAGGCGTTTTATAAATATTTTCTCAAACATTTGTGGAATAATGCCTATATTGCAAATTGCTGTGTGAAATAAAAAGAAAAAGAGAACATGGATCCTGAGATTGAGGAGAGTATGGCTACACTTATTAGAAAAGATTAGACATATATAAAATTTAATAGAATAAAATACTGTGAGGTTGAAAGCAACAAGTCAAAATAGAGGAGGGAGAGTTTTTTTCCCTTTTAACAAGGGTTATGGAAATATAAGAGGATTATTAGGGAAGGTTTCATGTAGTAAATGGTATTTGAACTAGTCTTAAAGTGAAGAGTTAGATTTCAGTGGGAGGCCTTGGTCTGGCAGTATTTTTGTGAGAGTAAACAAAATAGATTTGAACAGTAAATTCAACTTGAATGGACCAATAGTTTTAAAACTCTGTGGGTTTGGGACCCCTTTATGCTCATAAAATTGTGGAGAACCCCCCCCATTTTTCTTTTCATGGATTAAATTATCAGTATTAACATATTATTAATCACAATGTTTTAAAATTATTATGAAAATTGTATTGACCTCATGTAGTTTTTGGACTACATTTTGAGAAGTGAAGAAATAGAATATAGTATAAATGATAAAGAGTATGGGATAAAATCAGAAAAGTTGGTTGGGATCCTCAACATTAATAATCATAATAATAATAGTAAAAGTAATAATAATAATAATATGAATAATATGAATAAAATAAGCACAGAGGGTTTTGAATGCCAGGTTAAATAATTTGGATTTTAGACTATAGGAAATGAAAGAATTACAGGGAGTTTTTGATGAGGTGGTTATGTGATTTGCCTTCTGTGTAAGGAAGATGAGTCTGGCAGTATTATATAAGAAGGATTAGAAAGGGAAAGATTTGGAGGTAGAAAGATCAACTAGAAGCTTGTTACAATAGACCAGAAGAAGATTGTACAAGGATGGCAGCAGTAAAAAGGGGAAAGGAAGATATGGGTTTTGAAGACAATGTGGAGGTCTGATGAAAGGGAGGATGGAGAAGTAGGACATGAAATGTAGGCTTTAGGTCTAGTTTTCAAAGAGTTTAGAGTTAGAAGAACTTTAAAAGAACACTGTGATTCTAATTATATATATGGAAATAAGTCAGAGAAGAGGGAATGCTACCTTAGGGGCAAGGGAGATTGATAAGCCAGACAAAGAACCAATAAGACATATTCAACCTTGGAGATCATCTAACTCAGTGGTGTCAAACTCAAACAGGAAGAGAGGCCCATAAATCACACATAACGACTCCTTAGGGCTACATATAGACTTAGAAAATGTTATCATTGTCTATGTTTTAAAGAATTTTTGCTTATTTGTAACATATTTCCCAATTTAATTTAAAAATTATTTTATTTTTAATTTATGGAATAAAACAAGCAATTCCAAAAACTAGTATAATAAAAAATGATGATTGTACATTTATTATGGACAACTGGGTATTCCTTTTAAATATATAATAAAGTTAGTAAGAAAATTCCATTCCCCCAATGACTACCATTAGGCACAAATATGTATATGTATAAAAAGGTTCTATACATACTTCTATTTTAGCAGTTTTTTCCCCTAGATGAAGACTTCCTTCATATGCCCTTTGTAGTTAATCTGGGTATTCATAATAGTCAAAATGGCTTATTCCCTCAAAGTTTTTAAAACAATATTGATGTCAGTGTATACAGTATTCTCTAAATTCTGCTCAATTCATTCTTGATTATTTCATGGAAGTCTATCCATGTTTTTTCTAAGATCACTGAGATCAGCATTTCTTATATCACAGTAGTATTCCATCATGATTATATATCATAACTTGTTCAGCCATTCCCCAATTGATGGTCATCCTCACAGTTTCCAATTCTTTGCCACCACAGAGAGCTGTTATAAATATTTTAGAACAAATAGATTATTTTCCCTTTTCTCTAAAAATATTTGGAAATAGATCTAGTAGAGATATTTCTGGGTCAAAGAATATAGGCAGTTTAATGGGTATAATTCCAATTACATTTTAATCTGGTTCATTCAGACCCATTCAGGAGTTTAGTAGGATTCATGGCTTGATAAATAGACTCAGGCCAACTTTATATTTTTACATGTGAAAAAACTGAAGTCTAATGAAATTAGAGCAGATTATGCCTAGTGAGATTATGGACAGTTAGACAGCACAGTGAATAGAACGTTAGGCCTGGAGTTAGGAAGACTCATCTTTATGAGTTAAGATCTGAGCTCAGATACTTACTAGTTGTGTGACTGGCCAAGTCACTTAACTCTGCCTCAGTTTCCTTGTTTGTAAAATGAATTAGAGAAAGAAAAAATGGCAAACCTCTCTAGTGTCTTTGCCATGAGAAACTAAAATGGGGGTAATGAAGAGTTGGACATGACTGAAAAATGACTGAACAACTGAATGTGATTAGGTGATTTTCCCAAGATTACACAGCTAGTATTGCAATCAAAATTTGAACCTAGTTCTCAACCAAATTCAATGTTTTTCTCCAGTGCATCAGACTGCTATTAAATGTTGAATTTAATTGTTCCTCTGTGAAAAGCATGTGGCTGTTAGCTAATTAATATAATTAAAAATAAAGATTCTCAAAAGAACAAACCTAAAACCACTTGGTTTGTAGCCTTAGGTAGCATATGCAGTGATGAGATGCTGCCTTTCTTATGATTCAAAAAAGTAATTTGATCTTTAAAGGTTTATGTCTTGCCAGACCACCCTTTCTTAGTCAATCCTGCCCCCTAGCTCATATCAAAGAACTTGTCTACCATATGGGACTAGAGTTTGTCTGTACAGAGCTAAAGATATTCAGTCCTCTGCCAATTTAGCACTTAAAAGTTCAGAAACTCACCCAGAAGGTTCAATCTGCTTCATAAGAAAATCTAAACTTCCTGGGGTATAGTTTACATGTTTGTGGTGTTCATATGGAGGCATAACTCATAGAAAAGCTGTCACTTTTAAATAAATTTTAATTCTGATTGATTCAACATACAGAAAACTATTTTGCTTCATTTAATCTCTTAAATGTAGTTAATGTTGTAAATGATTCCAAGAGATATTTTCTTTTTGAAAGAAAAAATAGCTACTTCATGTAAAATTGAATTCTAAAATAAAAAGAACTTCAACTCATGGGGTATCTTTTGATTGTCTTCTGACGACATTCAAATCTTGGAAATGCTCACCCAAGTCAGGGCGGGGGGCGGGAAGAGTGGAGAGAGCTTTTCTTTTTTTGCTAGTGAACACTATCTACTGACAAAATTTGATGGTGAGAGGGGTGAAGAAGGGTTGATAATTCATGAAATGCTTTCTACCTTAAAAAAACAAACAATAACAAAATAACAAGAGGTGATAATACTCAGGACTCTAGTCCAGCCTGCCAAGCAAAATTGTCTCTCAGAATGGTGCAATGTCATATGCTGCCAGCTTAAGGATAATCACCATTCTTTTTGTGACTTTTTCAAACCACTGAAACAATTGTGATAGTTTCTGACTAATGAGATTCAATCTTTGTGTATCTCTAATCAAAACATTCACTGAGGCCAAGGTGGTTCTGGACTCTCCATTAGATTATAAACTATTTGAAGATAGGGATTGTCTTTTGTCTCTGTAACACCAAAGCTTAGTACAGTGTCTGGTACACATATGTTGTTACCCTTTGTTCTTGTAGAAGACCATGACATCAGGAAGCTGATGCCATGACATGCATGTGAACTGAATTTGAGTGAAGGAGTGTTGTGCTAAATCACAAGCCTTATTTCCTCCAGGAGCTAGATATGAAACAGGGCAAATGAAGAAGGCACTGGATGTGAGGCGACTGGAATTAAGTGACTTGCCCAAGGTCACACAGCAAGAAAGTGTAAAGTGTCTGAGGTTTGTCCTCCTGACTTCAGGAACTCTATCTACTGTACAACCTAGTTGCCCATTAGCAAACACATAGTAGGTACTTAATAACAATTTTTTAAAAAAATTTATTCAGTTGTTTGACTCAAAATAAAAGTGAAATAGCAGAAAAGAATTGAGAAACTATATAACTTTTTGAGTCACTTCACATTCCCTCTAACTGTTTTATAGTTTCTTTTTAACTTGAGATTCTGAACAAAAAAAGCTTTGCTTTTGCTTTTTTTTTTTTTAAGAGGAGGCTACCAGGCATGGTTAACTGATAAAAGGTGGATTGTTAATCAGTTGAGCAATCAATGAACATTTATCACTCTTGTGTGCCAGGATATTTGCTAGGTAATATGGACACAAAAACAGACAAACAAACAAACAAAAAAAACTAACAAAAAGGAATTGTCATTGCTTCCAGAAACAGGAGTATGATAACTCCTGTAGAAGGAAATAGGCTTAATGGGAAAATGGAGGAGGCCCTCCATCTACATTTAACTAGTCTGGGTCAGTCTTCTAGGATTAGGGAGATAATTAGGGATGTTTGGATGAGTAGGTTAAAATGGATCAAAATGTCTCTAACTCTAATAATATTCCTATTTTTTTCTTTGATTCTGTGTCAAAGTGAAATCTGGGATCTTCAAACAAATTACATAATAACTGGTTGGCACTCACAAGTCCTGGGGCATTGCTTTGGCTCTATAGGTAACTCATTTCCCTTTAATAAATCATTTCCTTTCTTTGGGAATCACTTTCTTAATCTGTAAACTGAGGAAGCTGGAAGAATCTCCAAGGTTCATTTGAACTCTCACATTTTGTTACCTATGATCTACTGGTAGTATATTTCTATAGGGGATTTAGAAATTTCATTTCTTTCTTCTCTCTCCCTCCCTCGCTCCCTCCTTCCCAACCTCCCTCCCTCCCTCCCTCCCTCCCAAGCCAATCACTTTGGTGAATATTCAAAGGGAAGCCGATCAGTGACTTCAGTCAAATCAATGTCTCTTAGTATCTCAATTTCTTTCTTTACAAAATGGAGATGATAAATCTTATCTAGGATTTAGGACTCTAAAAACAGAAAAGACTTTGAAGATGGTGGACTATTCTCTTATTTGTAGAAGAGGAAACTAAGTCTGAAAGGTGAAGACACTCCCTTGGGGTCATAGAGCTGGGTAGTGGCCAAGCTGGGTAGTCAGTTCTTGCAAATCCTAGTCCAGAACTCTTCTAACTTTACAATACTGACTCCCAGGAGCTACATCAGATAATTTTTGGAGGACTCTTCAAGTTTTGAAATATCTAATTCTTTCATTTCAAATAAATATGTTTAGCATTTTAAGACACTAGGAGTTAGAAGCCTTGGTTTTTAATTCCATTTAAAATATTTAAACTTCTGTTTCTCAGTTTCTCTAGCTATATAGTCGAGATGATTAGATTTTATTTCTTCTCATGTCACAGTACTAAGAAACAGAGAGCCAGAACAAGACAGAGAGAAAGAGGCAGGGAGAGGAGAGAGGAAGAGAGTTATAGACATAGAGAGAGTTATAGAGAGATAGAGACACAGAAAGAAAAAAGGAAGATAGGAAGGAAGAAATTAGAAGGGAAGGAATGAAAGAAAAAAGGAAGGAAAGAAGGAAGAAGAAAAAAAGGAGGTAGCAAGGATTTGGGGAATATAGGAATGTTTTTTGAAATATTAGAAAAAAGTACAAAGTATTTTTATTACCCTTATATTATCAGCTAATGTGAAAAGCACAGGCTTCCCTGAGCTGTACATTTGAGTCTCTGGCAAGAACTGAATTCTCCAATGAGCATCTTGCTGCAGCTGTGAGAGAAACACATACACTCGTTACAGTAAATGTCAGTGTCAATGGGAAAACCCATCTAGCTAGCTGCATTCCTGGAACAAATAAGTTTTTACTGGTTCACTGTCTAGAAAACTCAGCTTTGGAAGCCCTGAGACCTATTAGCCTATTTGAAGGGAAAGGCAATTCTCCATTCATCCCCCACCTCCTGGACCCATGTAAAGGATGACATGCTGCAGTATTACTCATCTGCCCATTGTTACCACTGAATCAGATCTACCTTCCCATATTATGACTGAAAAGAGCAGGCCATTTTAAAATCTTTGTGTAGTCATATTATTACTGCTGCCACAAACTCTAGCCAGTATTTTTGGAAGTCTTCACAAGAAGGGGGGGGGTCTTTAGCTTTTCTTGTGACATGGACTCCCTGGGCAGTCTAGTGGAGCTGGTAGATTACTTCTCAGAATAATTTTTAAAAGCATAAAATAAAAACAGAATCACAAAGAATATGAATTATATTGAAATGCATTATCAAAATATTAAAACACAAATTCACAGATACCTGATAAAGAACCCTGGAAAAATAATCCTTTAAAGTGACTGAGAAAAGAAAAAATAAAACAAAATTATTTCTCAAAGAATTACTATTATTTATGGCTTTGAAAACCACAATTACTCAATAGTCATATCAATCAAGTCCATCTAATTCTCCCTTCCATAAAGACTGTTAGTAAATAGCAAACTTTAATTACTATCTATTCCAAAGACACAAAAACTGAAGAGTAGTATGTAGATTTAGAATAGTTTTCACTAAATCCACTGTTAGTTGAAAGCATTGTTTTAATTATAGTACACCTGACTCTCAATTAGCTGTGGAAAAGGCAGCTAGCAGAGCAGAGATAAATCAAATCCGGAGATAATCCCCAAATCAGATTCCCACCAAACCTTTTATCAGAACTGCTAAGGATAAGCAAAACAGACTGCCTCTGAGTTTTACTTCCTCTCTATTCTCTTCTAGGCAGGAATAGATGTATAGTGTATTGGGAGTCAGGATACTTGGGTTTTGATTCAAATTTTGTCCTTTATCAATACAGATATTGAGGTAAGTTATTAATATTTTTAAACATGACAAAAGTGTGTTGAGTTTGATGATATGTAATGTTACTCTGCTCTCTCATTATCTGGTCTTCTTTTCATGGTCATCTGTAGAGATGGTCTTCTCTAGAAGGCAATAAGAAATTGACCTAATGACCTGAGGGATAACTAAGATGCTCACATTTCTTTCAGAAGAGTAAGAGGGAGTTTTCTCAGGAGGTGATTTTCTGATAAATTTTCATGGACTTGATATTCTAGGAATTTTCCATTTAGGAATGCAAAAGCTCCCACATCTTTACAGACATATTTTATCACACTTGGAAGCACAAAGTTCTCATTCTCCCCTTCTCCTCCACCTTCCATCCACTGAAAGTCTTGGTGATTCCTTGGAATCTTTGGTCCTCATTTTCACCAGAGAGAGCTATCTAAAAAGCACTGGTCAGTTTTGTACATAAATCATAGGATCATAGCTTTAGGAGCCTTAGAGATCTCATTTTTTTAAAAAGAAGAGGAAAATGAAGCTGAGTGAGGATAAGTGATTTGACCAATGGTACACAGGTTGTGAAAATGTCTAAGAAGCAGGTACTTTAACTGTGGTATTCTTGAATCTAAGCCCAGAACTCTATCCACCCAATTCCCCAGCTATAAAACCTTTGTATCATCTTTAACTCCTTCTTCCTAGCTTACTTCTCAATCTATTAATTAATTATACCCCCCCCAAAGTCTTGAATCAATTCCTTTCTCTTTCTATTCCTATCACTACATTTAGGCCAATGTAACCTCCTCTATAGAATTCTGCAATGCCTTCCTAAATGGTCCCACTACCCTTCCTATTTCCTTCCCTCCTATTAATTTTATGTTAAAAAATAAAGGCATTAAAGGAAAATTCATATTATGTGATACTTCTGACATAAAACCTTCAATGGTTTCTCCCTACAGACCAAATAAAGTCAAAACTATGAAGTCTGGCATTCAAAGTTCTCTCACCTTGGGTCCCATGCTAAATCCTACTAGACTGTAAGTACTGAAGGAAGAGATATTTTAAAAGAAATTCTCCTCCACCCTCCACATCCTGTGGTACTTAGCAAAAATATTATGACATGTATGTTTATCAAATTAAAGGCGAAGGAGATTAGAATTGCCTTACAGAGATGTACATTGGTTGGGGAAATTTAATTTCAGCTGGAAATATCTGGGGGTGGCAGCAAAGAAGTGGACTCACTTGTAATAGAATCACAGAATCTGACAGTTAAATGAGTAATCTAGTGAAATCTATTTGAGCTGGAATCTCCTCCACCATATTTTGAATCAATGGTCAAACAATCTCCACTGGAAAACCTTTCTGGTCAAAGGAAACCCACTGTCTCTTAAGGAAGCCCATTCTACTTTGGGACAGCTCTTACTGCTAAGAAACTTTTCATTCTGGAGCTGAAAGGAAGCAAAAACCTTGAAATTGCTCTAACTGTGCCAGAAACAAAAAAAGTCAAGAAATTACAGCAATAAAAAAATGGCAATTCTCAAGTGTGGCTATCTATATTCACTTAATTATCTTGGTATGACTCCACTCTCAATTTCCTCTAGCCTGCATAGACATAGCAATCTGGGATGAGTCACCTTGGAAGTATTCTTCTTGCCTCTATTTTAAATGAATTTTCCACATTCTGCTTTAAGTCCATTATTGGTAATAGATATGAACATATAGGAAAATCAATGAAATTTTTTTTGAGATGGATTAGGTTTTCACCAGATGACTCATACATGTCTTATCAGTCTTATTTCATGTTACTCCCTTTTAGACACTCTACATTTTAGGCAACCTAGATTAATGACCCCATCTCTCAACTATGTGAGAGATGCCCATTGTGCCCCAACCCAGATATGTATTTCTTCCTCAACTTTGCTTTTCAAGAGCCCTTCTTTCATGGCTCAGTTGAGGCACTATCTGTCCCTACCCTAATGATATACCTAGCTGAGAGTATTTTCTTTAAAAAATTTGTTTCGCTCCCTTTTTCCAATCCTACTCTATCTTTTATTCTACTCTGTCTGCAAGATATCTCCTTTCCAATGGAATATGAATTCCTTGAGGTCAGGGAATAAGTAACTTTGCTCTTATCACTGACTAGCATGGCATTTTATCATAGGATCATAGATGCAGAATTGGGAATAGAGAAAATCTTGTCCAACACTTTCATTTTACAATTGATGAAACTGAGAATGGGACAAATCAGATGATTTGTCCAATGTAGTAAAAAAAGGTCCAGGGCCAATATTTGAACTTAAACCTTCTGACTCCAGAATTTCTGCTCATTCCACTAGACCAGGTCTCATTGTGCACAGTAGGAATTCAGTAAATGTTTGGTGAACTGAATTAAAGATTTCCCAGGACTTATAGTACTTCATCTGCTAGATTAGTTCTTTAGGAAGGATTTCTTATACTTAATAAGTGGTATAGTTAAGCAAATATTTCATGTTAAGTTTTTTTCAAGTAGTAATGTCCTTTATCTTTACTTTTCAAAGATAACATGCCTTTTTTTCTGATCTCTGGAGAATGTGTGATTTAATGAAAAACAAGACTGCATTAAACCATAACTTCATCTTGCAAGATCTTCAAAGACTCTGGAAATGAAATTTGTAAATATTAACCTGGCTGCCAACTAGTTCTATGAATTTTATTTAATTCAAATTTGAGAACCTAAAGTGGAAGAATTCCTTTTAAATTTTCATTTATGAACTGGCATATATGAGGGGCCTATACATTATCCAGATCCTGGCAAGATCTGTGATTTGTCAAAGTGGGAAACTGTCAGTGTAGAAAATTTCTTTCATATACAACTCATAATCATTGATGAGCTGCATCAGAGTACTTTGCCTTATGTAGTCAATCAGAGATGGTAGGCAACACATTTTAGGTGTCAAAATAACCCTGAAGTTATCATGACTTATATTCCTTTGAATTCTCACAATGGGTACACAATAGAAATATAATAAATCTTCAATGAGTTGACAGCTATTTATTTATCTTCAGAAAATATTGCAAATGTGCATTGGGATAGAATTCAAAGAATTCAAAAGAGGACAGTGAAAAAAGTATAAACATATAAAATAACCAGAGACCAAAATAAAATATTTAACAATTTAATATTTCCTTTTATGTTTTTTCTCCATCATTTAGCTACCTCCTCTAACAATTTTGACCTTATAAAATATGATTTTTCCCCCAATTGCATTATTTTAATAGTAAAGGAGCTCCTCTGAAGCCTGGACAATTTCTCAGGACTTAATTTCCCACCATGCCCCACCATGTACATGTACCTTTTCTCTCTTTCAGTTTTATGTATTTCCTTATTAAAATGGAAGCTTCTTGAGGACAGGGACTATTTTTATTTTTGATTTTAATTGTATGCCCAGAACACAACACAGTGTTTGACATTTAGTAAATATTCAAAAAATATTGGTGACTTGATTTTTTTTTTGTTATACCTTTAATCAGCTTTCCTCTCTCACTCCAGAACATATAGAACTGAGAGAATATATATATATATATATGTATATATATATATATATATATATATATTTATATACTAAGAGGATTATAAAGAGAAATAGAATTAGCCTTGGAAGTTTCCAGGAAAAGGAAAGAATGAGTTGGATCATGGAGATAGCTATGGACATGAATTTGTGGAAATGAAAGTCTTCCAGAAGTATGAAAAAACTTGAGCAGAAAAGTGACTGATTTTTCTACTAGTAGAAGGAAAAAGGACCATGAACTATAGTACAAAAGGTATAAGGAAACAAGTATTCAGAGAAGAAATGTTTGTATAATTTACCTAGGCTGTATTGGAGAAGAACAGAATTAGTACTAAAAATATTTGTTGGAGCAAGTGTGTGTGTGTGGGGGGGTGATAATATCAGCTGATAGTTATATAGCCCTTTAAAGGCTGCTAAGTGCTTTATCACCATTATCTTGTTTGAGTCTCACAACAAACCTGTGAAATATGTTTTATAGGCATAAATACATATTCAAAGATGGAAAAAAATTCAGTGAAATTAAGAGATTTGTCCAAGGCAACATTAGCAAGAACCAGAAAATGGGAGTCCAATTTAGTTCTGACAAAACACAAGCCCAGCAATTCAATCCATTATGCCTTAGAAAGATGTGCATTATCATTTGAGAAAGGAGGATCCTGGGACTATATTTACAGTGTGAACAATACTAAATAATTGTTTTCTATGAGTGTTCATGCAACCAGTAATAAAAGCTACAATTTACCACTAAATCAGATAGAAGTTGACCCTCATCCTTATTTTCATTTGAAGGGTGGAGAACCTTGTGGCTGGATGTACCCAGCCCCATTTTCTTTAGTTACTTCATACTTCTTTTTCCATGGCAGTAATTCACTATCAGAATTGCCTCATGAACTTGGAGAAATATTATGTGGCTACCTGACAATAGCTCTTATTAAAGTGTTATCATACACTGAGTGCTACTGATTCTTTGGCCTTCTTTTCACATTCTGGGCAATCTACCTTGGGAGCAGTGAGCAGGAACAGACAAATAACCATAACGTGGACTTTTCTAAAGGTTAAAGTAACACAGCACTCAGGACATTCTCTCACAGACTATATCAGCCAACAAAAACCATCAAGTCCCATAACTGCCACGTGGAGAGTTTTAATGAGAACATAAAATGGTCTGCAATGATGCAGGCCAGTCTCATGGCTACAACTGATATCAGAGCAAGAGACCAAAGTCTCATCAACTTTATACACAGTACAGTCTCCCCATCAGGATACTTTGATTTTTGGAGGCTGTCATTTAGATCAGATTACATCTTCTACCATCCCTCCCCTCTCCTCTTTTCTGCTGCCCATTCTTGGGTTAGTTTGTGGCTCTGGACCCTGAAACTGTATCAGTGTTCATACTCATATAGTGCACAGGACTTTAGCATTATGAGGTTGTAGAACTAATTGAGAATCAGGAGACTTGGAATCCAGTCTTGGTTGTACCACTCACTGCTTGGTAAGTAACAGCCTCCCTGAGCACAAGTGAGGAAAAAAGATATTCTGTGTGCTTTGAAAAATATGTTTTCCCACACTTTTATATCATCAAATCCAAAATAAAACTGGAAGGGGGTGACCATCAATCAAGGAATGGATTAAATAAATTATGGTATGTGAAGAACATGAAGGCTGAACAGACTGTCAGATGGATTTCTTTTCTTTAACCTTCACTGATGAGAATACAACTACTATTCTTGATAATGAACTACCACTGAGCTGATAAGATATATCAAATTTGAGGAATTCAGAAAGAAAGACATATTCAGGAGAACAAAATAAGCAGAACCAGGAGAACAATGCAAACAATAACTACAATAATGTAAATTAAAAAACAAAAACAAAATCAAACAAGCAAAAACAAAATGTAGTAAAGTACCAGTTAATCATCATGACCAAATGCTGACTCGGAAAACTGCTGATAAAACACTCTTTCCTTTCTCCAGGAGAGAAGTGGGGGAGTATGGAAGTAGGACGAAATATTTCCCTACAGAAGCAAATGCTACAAATACAGGATCATTAAAGAAAAATGATTACTGAATAAGAACAAAAAGCAGAAATAATTTTTTTTAAAAAAGTATCAATCAATAAACATTTATTAAGCACATACTACCTGCCAGGTGCTATGCTCTATGATGCCTACAAGAGGAGGCAAAAGACACCTTCTGTCCTCAAGAAGCTAACACTCTCACATGGCATTCTAATTAATATAGGCAACTCAGACAAATCACAACATCTCTGGATCTTAGTTTCATCATCTATAAAATAGATTCGATGAAATATCTAACATCCCTTCTAGTACTGTTATACTTTCAGTCTAATTTCCAAGTACTGTCAACAGAATCACCCACTTAACAAATAGCAACTCCATAAAGTTTACATTGGAGACCTCAATGGTAGAAATGTTGCATTTGCAGACCAATGCCCATAAATCCACATGTGATTGAGTTCAGCACTAAGTACTTTGAGCCCCTGCGGTTTGTGTTCATTCAAATTCTGAACAGTTCTGTCAGCCCCTAACCAAACACAAAGTACAAACACTCTGAAACAGAATTGTATCTAACCGTTTGCATAAAATTTCTTTTGATTCCATAGCAACACTATATTCTAACTACATTGTGCATGGGCTGCAACCTTCTATTTACCCTAAATTCATTTTCAAATTGAAATGGTATCTTGTACTACACATGTTTTCAGTGATAGAGTTGGTGCTATGAATTCATTTAATAAAGAAGCATATGGTCCAGTTTCCCATTTCCAAAGCCCAGTCTCCTCCACAACAGACAATTGTCTCATTGTGCATATGCATGAGGACAGGCTTTTCAACATACAAGACAAAGACTGAATAGATGGTCAGATGTGTTTCCTTCCATTAACCTACCCTGATGAGAATACTACTGTCCATGTCATTTCACTTACAGGTGCTTAATGGCACTGAAGTCACTGAATATTTAGTGTTATAATCAACTAGAATAGAGTAGAATCTGAGAACTCACTGAGAATGTTCCTTCACCTCTCTCAGGTAAAGCAGGCTTATTATGACAGGGGTTATATATTAGTTGCAGTGACATGTTATTAAAAGGCAATATGAGTGCTTTATCTTCCCCTGAATCTATTCTTCCCTGTCCTCCTCCCAAACCTTCAAGTCACAGAAATGTCCAACATCCTTTTCTCAGAGAAGCCACTAAAATGGAGGACAACTCTACTTTTGTTTCTGTTTGCTGATAGTTGTTAATGACAAGGGCCTTGAATGATTTGAAATGAGAGCATCTGGATCAAATTCCAGGCCAACTATTTACTACCTCTGTGGCTTGGCCAAGTAATTTAACGTCTCTGGGCCTCAGTGTTCTCATCTGTAAAATTAGAGGTCAGACACACTCCATGACTGTTCTAAATTTATGCTCCTATAACATTCGCCTGAATGTTAAAAATGTACAACTTATCCTTTGACTTAGAAAGTTTTCCCTTGCCCATGCTTGTTTCCAAGAGACTTTTTTCCCCTCTAAGTTTTTGTCATTTCAATTATGGAATTAACTGAATAAATGTATAATTCCATTTGTAACATTTTGATTTGTGAGAAATAATTTCAATATTCAGAAAACTGGAGGATGCCCTTTATTAGCAAGGATGACTGGTTTAAACTTTTCCAGCAAGTGGAAGTTATAGGAAAAATGCATCAGTGGTGGAAGGGAATTCCAGTTGTAGAGAGTAAAGGAGGCACTGAGGTACAGTAGCAAAGTTCATAAAATGAAGAATGTCTGGTCTTAGTCTTTCCTAAAAATAGTAGTATTGAGAAGAACTCATCTATGAGAGAAGAGGGCAACAAGAAAGAGAGGGGAGGCAGCTGGTGGCAAGTTTTAGAGAATGAAGGACTGAAAAAAGTTAGTTGAGCATCTTGCTAGATGGAGACAAGGTGGATAGTAGCAGGAGAATTCAACCACTTATTCCATTGTGTTACAGCTCAAGTTCTGTACATAATGATAAATTAAAACATGTTCTAGTCATGATTAACCAAAATGTATTTTTTAAAAAAAGGATAGTTTGAGAACAACAATCTCTTGTGTTCTTTAAGAATGTGAGTCCAATGAGGCTGAACTGATAAATGACATTTATAGGGTGTCTTAGGTTTTGCAAAGTGTTTTCTTGGTGATTACCCAGAGAGAGAAGGATGGAGGGAGGTGGAGCAATTATTACTAGCCCTCTTTTTCATGAGGCCATTGAGATTCAGTCATGAAATGACTTGTTCATTTTCATGTATTTAGGGAGTAACTGAGCAAAATGTGAACCCAAGTCATCTGATTTCATGATCAGTATTCTTTTATGCCATGCTACCTTTTACTAGAATAGCCATTCCTTATGGATCTCCTTTCTGTTACTTGGCCTGGATAACTCAATAGCATCTTTTAAAAAAAATTTTATTCAAGGCATTGGGGTTAAGTGACTTGCCCAAGGTCACACAGCTAGGCAATTATTAAGTGTCTGAGGTCAGGTTTGAACTCAGGTCCTCCTGACTCCAGGGCTGGTGCTCTATCCTCTGTGCCACCCAGCTGCCCCCTCAATAGCATGTTTAAATGAAATGATATCATGTTATACTTTTCTTAGTGGTACTAGTTTCTTTACCTAATATTACCATTTTCATTTGTTATAGAACTTTATGTGACTCATTAATCATTAGCCAGTTAGGGGGCAGCTAGGTGGCACAGTAGATAGAGCACCTGCCCTGGAGTCAGGAGTACCTGAGTTCAAATCTTGTCTCAGACATATAATAATTACCTAGCTATGTGGCCTTGGGCAAACCACTTAACCCCACTGCCTTGCAAAAACTAAAAAAAAAAATCATTATCCAGTCAAGGGTTGACCATAAATTTAAGGGATCATGTTGCTAGATTTTCCCCCTGTAATTTTCACCTCTTCTTTCCTTCTCTACCATCCTAATACTTTTTGTTGATGTTGATGAGCAGTGACTGACAACATGGTGTTTTTAATGCTTACTGAAAATTCCTGGCATTGGGGATAACCCCACTTTAAAAAAATCTAAGAACAATGATCAAATCTTTAAGCATTAGGATTTGAAATAGTTGCTCTCTTATTGGTTGTATTGCAAGAAAGATTTCCAAAGTTGGAGACAGCTTTTTGTGGCTGAAGTTTCAATCCTTCTAAGTCTTCACTTTGGTAAAACATTTCTGGGGAGCTTGTACTGTTCTCCAGGTGAATTACACTGGAAGGTTTTTAATCTCTAGATAATCAGTGAGAACACCTTTTCTATTTCATCTGAGATTCAGACTCATAAATAATTTATAGTCAATTTACAGTTAAAAGGCAACATTACATAGTATAAGACTTTAAGGCCAGGGTGAAAAATAATACTTCATTTTTTCCCTTTTTTGGACAAAACGACCTCTTAATTTTTTTCAGGGGGTGGGCAATTTGAGTGGTCTCTTTCTTGTCTTGACTTATTTTAAAAAGAAAGAAATTAATTGCTCTGAATTTTTAAAGGCATTTAAAACTGTGACTAAGATGCTTGGAGAAAGTAACATAAAAAGAATATGGGACTTGGACATTGGGACATAAGTTTAATTTTATTAATGGCTCTTCTACTAATCTAGCTGTATGGCCATGTATAGCATCAATGAGCTTCAGTTTTCTCATCTGTGGGATACAGAAGACACTATCAACCTTAAAAGTCAGTTGGAAGATTAGAAATATGAAAACATCAAATCATTAATTAAATATTTTGAGAGCTGTGTATTAAACAAGGACAAACTGAAGAAACTGGAGATGTTTGGTCTAATGTTTAAAAGATTTAAGACTTTTGCTTGGGCTCAGAGGACAGAACAGGAACAATGAACAGAAGATGTAGAAAGACAATTCAACATAAAGAAAAACTTCCTAATAATTATCCTAATGGTTATCCAAAAACTGAAAGGTCTGCTTCTTCCAGACAAAGTAAATTCCTCTTTACTTAAAGAAAAATCAGTATATACATATTGCTTGAAAGGATGGTTGGACAAGATGGTCTCCAAAGTCTTCTAGCTTTGGGATTCTATAAGATTGGGATATCCTTGGTTTGATTAAAAACATTCTTCTTAGGTAACATTATGCCAACTAAAATCCAGTTCGAGTTGACCTTTGGGGCTGAGGAAAGAAAATGTAATCCTTTCCCATTTGTTGACAAGTACAGGTTAAAAAATAGATTATTCTAATTGGGAGTTCAGATCATAGTTGTGGCCTTGAGGTAATAAAGATTCTTTCCTTTGCTTAGAAGAAACTGTGATTTTGTGGGATAAAAATCTAAAATTTTTTTCACAACCTGGTCATTTATTACCTTTGCAGTCTTCTCTCTCCTTATTCTCTACTATACATTCTCATTCTTCAGTCTAGCTACTATACTGGCCTACACATTTTTTCTCACATACAATACTCATTTCCCATCTCTGTGCCTTTGCCCTGACTCCCCCCAGGCCTGGCACACTCTCCCTTGTCATTTGAACCACTTAGCTTCTCTGAGTTCCTTTAAGACTCAGCTCAAAGTTTCTCCTCTATCTGTGGTCTTGTTCCAGTTTCTCCCTTCCAACCCAATGAAAGTGCCGTGTCTATGAGATTACTTTCCATTCATATTGTACATACCTTCTATATATATTTATCTGCATGTTGTTTTTCTCCACTTAAATGTGAGTTCTTTGAGAGCAAAAACCATATTTTTTCTTTCTTTCTTTTTTTTTAAATTTCTTTCCCAGCATTTAGGAAAATGTCTGGCAAAGTGTAAGTATTTAACAAATGTTTGTTGAATGACTGACTGAAGGTGGTCAAATGCTTCTTAAAACAGTAAAGAATTCCCGGTTTTAAAGAATGGAAAATCTTGTGCCACCATAAAATAATTTTGGAAAGAAATACTTCTACTTTCCAAATGTGTTTGCCAAGATGTGGTCCAATGCAATTTAAAAGAGCTAAGATAATCAACTCTAAAATTAAGGTTTCTAATGGGAACACCTACTCAACCCTAATAATAGGGGCACTGCCGCCATAATTATAACATGGTGCAGAAGGCACATCATTAACTAACTTTTCTCAGCTACTAAAATTAATGAGCACCAATAGATGGGGTAAATTATTAATAATCCACACATGCTCAAGTGCACACTATTGGGTTTTCTTTTTCAAATTACAAAAGTGGAATGTTACCAGCAAAAGGGAAAAAAAACAACTTAGATCTAAACAATCCTTGATTTGTCCATCTAGAATTATTATTATTTATGTGTGGCTTTGACTGAACATTTGAACAAAGCCATAAAAGCCTTTCAGGTCCTGTTAAGGATGAAAAGAGCCCCCACATTTGTAGTCTGTTAGTAGTTTCTTGCTTAAAGCCAGGAAGCTTCACACCCCACAGTTACCATTAAGGAAAAGCATAGAGGGGTGACTGGAAAAAAAAATCTTTAAGTCCCCAGTTAGCAATCTGACACATCAGTTTGCCTCAGTTTGAAGTGACATCTCTTTAATCCAAGGCATATCACTTTTAGGTATAAGCAGCAAACCTTTCCAATTAATTGACCCATCAACAAACATTTATTAGGCATCTAAAAAGAACTGTGCGAAGGACTAGGAATAAAGATATAAAAGTACATTTTTAGTTATCTATGGAGGCTTACATTTTACCAAGAGAGTTCATCTGTTTACATACAATTAGATATAAAATACATTACCAATAAATTCAAGATAATGGGAAGGGGAAGGGAAAAGACTAATACCTGGAGAAATTAAAAAAGGTCTTAGGTAAGAAGTGGTATTAAAGTGGAACTTTGAAGTAAACTAGGTATTCTTGAGTGTATTGAAGAAAGAGTGAATTCAAGGTATGGAGGATCGTCATTACAAAGGTATGGAGGTGAAGAGTTGCCTATGAAACATCTCACGAAGGCCAATCTAACAGGACTATCCAATTCCTTAACCTGTTAAACTCCAAAGATCTTTTTATCCTGATCCAATTATGTATTTTCATGGTCAAATCTTAGATTTAATAATCTCTTAGAGAAACACAATGAGAATTTTGAATTCCAATCCAATTTTTTATCCTTCCACCTCTACCACTGTCTAATTTATAATAAATCGACTTATATGACCTTTAAGCCAACTTCTGGACATTTGAACCTTCCCTACTCTTCCACTCTAGCTTCATTTGCAATCCAACCTAGATGTTGCCCTAACTACTAAAAAGAATTCCTTACTTTCCTGACCTTCCATTGATTTGCAAATCATTTACCTGGTGAACCCTACAATCTACTTTCTTTGCTCTTATTTTAGACATGCTGAACCTCACCAAAGGAAAAAAAAATCATGCTCACTTTTATCTGCTATACATTTGTGATATATCTCAGTTGGGTCCTTCTCAGTTATCTCCAGTCCTACTTTAAATTGACTCCTTATTTCATTACTCAAAGTGACTATTCCAAATCTTTCCTTTACTCTCAGTGATTTCACCCATACCTTTACTCCCACATATAAAGCAGATGACATAATCTCCTATTTCAATGAGACTGTAACCAGACTCTTCTGAGAATTATCACCTTTCTTCACCTTATACCACTTCCAACCTTACTAATTTTTCACTTTAAAAAAAAGACAAAAACAAGCAGTGTCTATTATTAAGCAGATTACATTCTACTTGGCAAAAATACAAATGCATGCACACATACATATATTGAGGGGTTGTATGTGTGTGTATAAACATGTGCAAAGTATATCCAAAGTTATTTCAGGGAGGGGATGAAAGTGGAGAAATACTAAGGTCATTTCAGGGAGGAGATGAAAGTAGAGAAACACTAAGAGAGGAAGGAAAGACCTACTAGAAGATGTGGCATTTGGGATGAGTTTTGAAACAGAGGTAGAGATTACATGAATTATATATGAGGAAGGGGAATATACTAAGGAATGGGGGAGCCTTTTAAAATACATAGAGGTATGAGATGGGATGTTTTGTAAAAGAAATAGCAAATAGACCTTTGTTACTAGAGAACACAGAATTTATTAACATGAGACATGAGATTAGCCCAGAAAGATAAAGTCAAGTAGTGAAGGGTTTTAAATGCTAACCTCAAATATTCTATTTTATTTTAGAAGAACAGATAATCACTGGGACTTTAGAAGAGAGTAGTAATAAGGATAAAGCTTCACTTAAGGAATATCAAACTGGAAGCTCTGCACCGAATGAACTGCAATGGACAGAGAAATTGTTGAATGTTTAGAAATATGTGAGATGAACAGGAAACATTTAAAGGAGGAGAGAATATTTGAGTTTTGCCTAAAAAGACACAGGGATTTATAGGTAGAGATAGGGAGGGGGAGATCCCAGTTAGAAGGGACATTATGAGCAAAGGCAAATGACAACAAAGTGTAAGGGGGCACAAAGTAATCTTCTTTGAATGCACCACAGATTCATGGAGTATATCAGCTAAGCTGAAAAAAAAAGTGAATTAGTCCTATATTGGGAAGATGATATGGAAAGCAAAGAAATTTGAAAATTACTTTGTAAATAGTAGGGGAAACTTGGGATATTTTTAAGCAGGGGAGTCAAATGATTGAATCATATGGAAGATTAGCCTGGCAGTGGTGTGAAGGACAGATTGGAAGAGGGAATAAAATGACTAATGAAAGATTTGTAGGGTGCCTATTATAATAGTGCAGACAGGTGAGAAAGAGGGACCTAAAGCACCAGTGGCTACAAGAGGTGTTGGTGTGTGAAAAGTAAAAATTAATATGAAGCTGCTGAAGAGGAGAGACTGATTCATAGTGGTGCCATGGACAAGAAATCAGGACAATTAAAGGGATTCTGATTGGAGTGAATCTATATACAGGTTGAATCTGCTGATATGTGTTCTACATGTAGGAGTAAGAATGAAAAGGTTAATAAATTGACCTATGACCTTATTTACAACCATAAGCAAACTCTCAGCCTACGGATTAAGTATGCAATATTTAGGTACTTGATCAATTTGTGGGGGTAACCCAAAAGCCTCAAGTTCTATCTGCCCAAATACAATCTTCCCATTTTGAGATTATTTAAGCATATCAAAATTGTAAGGCTCACATATTATAGCTTGTCATTTGAATGATGCAAATGGATTCTTATTACAAGAGCAGGTACAAAGATGCCACTATAGAGGATAATTTTTAGGAAATGGCAAATTCTAGGTCATACTGCTGTATTGCTGCTTAGAAAATAGGACACCATGACTTCAATCTGTTTTCTTAAAATTTTTTGTTATTAATAGCTATGTGTTTGTAAGTATTAGATAATTTCATTCATACTTATTTATGAATGTTGATTCAGGATTGTTTGTCTAAGAACTAGATTCTGAGGAGCTTAAATCATTTTTGAATGTGATCTTTGAACTACAAATAAACATTTCAATGCAAGTCTAAACAAAACTTGAACTCGAGCCAAGGAGAGAAAAATCATGTGCCCTTAACAGACTTCATTATCTGAATAGAGTAGCTACTCCACATTAGAATGCAGATGATTAACAGAATTCCTAAGCCAAACAAAGATGTGAATATGTTCAAATGAAATAAAACATTATCAAGGAAAAAAGGTGTGGTATCTTTTTTTTAGTCCCTAAGCAGATAGTTTCTATAAGACTTTAGTTTACCACATATTTAATCAAAAGCTCATTTATATCTTGCAAAGTCTTTATAACTTTAAATAAAAATTCTGATATTTAATGATAAAGTTTGTGCCTTTCTCTGCATATAATTTCATGAAACTACAAGATACAATTTGCCAGTATTCAATATTTTTCTCCATTCTCTTCAATTTTTCCTCCCTAGAACAGTTAAAAATAGCCCAGGATTTGATTTAAGAAGACCTGTTCTTTGAATCTTGCTTCTGTCACTTTACTGTCTTATTTAAATCACTTCTTTTCTTTTGGCCTCAGTCTCCTTATTTGTAAAATGATAAGGTTAAGCTAGGTGACTACTAAGGTCTATTCCACTTATAAATCCTATGATCTTCTTTTCCTACAAATCCTCCAATAAAATTCAAGATCTAAGACTGATTAGGACAATATATCTGACTAATATTTATTGAGTGTCTTATATACACAAAGCATTATGCTATGAAGCATGGATCTAAATTTTTCACTGGGCTAAAAAAATAGTAAAGAAAAAGGTCCTACTGACAGTGAATTAGCAGTGTGGAGATGAGTGAGGTCTCCCAGCAAGGGCACAGTGGAAGAAGAGGGTGTTTTTAAGTTTGCTTCCTTCATTACCTTTTATTCTGAGATACTAGGGGAGTTGGGAGAGCTAGGTGGTGCGGGACTTGCTGGATCTGAAGTCAAAGACTCTTTGTGAGTTCAAATTTAGTATGAGACACTAACTGTGTGACACTGAACAAGTCACTTAACTATTTGCTTCAGTTTCTCCTCTCTGAAATGAGCTAGAGGAAAAGAAGTGGCAAAACACTCTACTATTTTTAGCAAGAAAACCCCAAAAGGGGTCATGAAGAGTCAGGACTGAAACGAATGAACAACCTGGGGGAGCCAACTTCTTTGCTTCATCTCTACTCAGGCAAATCCTTTTTTTGAGGCACAAACTCTCATGACTATGCATGGTTGTTGTTCCCTCCTGATTCGACTACTATACTGCTCTCTCTATTTTAGAGTTACCCTTGAAAGTAGCTTGGAAAAATACACTAAATCCCTTCACACCAAGTCAAACTTTCAAAACTAACTTGTTCCAATAATAGTTTCCCTGGTTCTGAAGTCCTGTAACAAGTCACTGACCCCACAGTCTCTCTTGTTCCCTGTCAAACCCACACACTGTTTGATCAGATTTCTCCAGAGAAACAAACCACATAATCACTCAGAACAACTGCTCTGATGGCAAGATAGGGGGAAAGAGATTAAGCAAGAGCAAAACATACAGCAAAGCTCTTGGCTGCAACAATATCCACTTTTATGGTTCTTGGCTCGAGTATTAATAATATAATTTGTTGTGTATAATATATAGTTTACCCATTGCAGTGGAAATCTTAGGGCAGGCTTTCACACAATTGGAGGTTTCATGACAAACTGGAATGCAAATATAAATCTGAGCCAACCGCATGATAAAGGAATTGCTCTTTTCAGCCTATCTGCCTTCTTCACAACTGAAAAGATGAGGAACAAGTTTAAATCACAGATGCACACTCACTGCTGTTTCTTTGTTTTATAGAAAAGCCCAGAGAGTTTAAAGGAGGTACATTTAGAAATCCCCATGAACTCAGAAGTAATTCTTTTGCAAGTATCTGAATGCCTTGGTCCATCTTCAGCAGGCAGCACCAGAAAGAATATGGGAAGCAGCAGCAGAGGGGCAAATGTGGGGCATCTGGGGATGGGGGAGGGGGGAGAAGAGAGAGAGAGAGAAGAGAGATCTAGCTAGTTCATGTAAGTATAACACTGCAATTCCCTTTCCTCCTTCACCAGGGATAGAACATTACTTGCAAGTACATTTTCAAAGGCAAGATATATTGCAAGCCAGCAGAGCTATCATTTTTAGTGCCAGGGAGACTCAGAATTTCAATTCCTTGCAATGACATTTGCAGTTACTAGAGTGAATCTCAACTACTGTGAGAGGAGAGAGAAGGGGGACTATGGGCTAAGAACAACAGAACATGTTCTAGGGTATGTCGGGCAATGATTTTCAGAACTAAGCACGTTAAATATTCAAGGCTCATTTTCAGTTTCCCCCATCCCCCTTTTGCGTCTCTAGAATTGTTGGGGGACTCGGGGAGTTAGGAGTTTTAATCACAGCACTCTTAGCTCCTAGTCAGGTAATCAAACTGTAGCAGAGCAGATGGGGTGAGCAGTGACAGAGCAGGAAAGGAAGAAAGGAGTAGCTGTCAAATGGTAATAGAACCAAGAAGGTTGTAGCTGAGGCTGCCGCCACTGCTCTAAATTCCTGAATCTGAGTGAGGGACTTCTAAAGAACCTGCGGAAAAGACCCGAACCAGCAGAGCCGCCGTGTGTGGGAGGGTAAAGAGATTTTAGAAGAGAGATGGGTGCTTAACATGAATATGGCTTTAATCGTATTAATTCTGCAGTAAAAAGGCACAATCACTTTGAGAAATAAAAACTTCCTCATAAATCTAGGCACCTGTTTCTTTTCTTTTCTTTTTCTTTTTTTTTTAACATCTCTCATGGACTCCGGCATCGAAATCCTACCTTCCCTCTTTCTCTACAAGCAGCTCAGGTCAGAGCACAGACCTCACATGGTCAGCAAAAAGAGAGGAGCGGAAATCACAGAAAGGACTTGTCTGAACAAAGCAGTTCGTTAGGCGGAATGTCACATTTGGGAGACATACTTGGGTGAAGGAATGTGGATGACAGGAGAGGGAGAGGACGGGCATGGCTGGAACATTATGTTTGATCTGTGCTAATACAGAAGTTTTAAGTACCCTTTCTGGAACCTAATAGCAAACCAAAACCAAGGTCTACTTCTAATGGACAAACTGGACACATTCAGTTCCAACTGGGGAGTTGGGGAGGGAAGAGTGTGGGAGAGGGGATGTCAGCACAGAACAATAATAGGATCAATTCACTGAAGATAACAGGACCCGCTTACTTTCCAGGTCGGGGGTTGGGGGTGGAGGAGGGGAGTAGGTAAGACCTTTGCTTAAGCAAAGACAACCTGACTCTTATATGTTGTGCTACAGGGAGCTCCCCAGAGACACACAAACCCAATGTTGTTAAATAGCAACCTCCAGAAATCACCTTCTTGAGCCATAAAGACTCCTTTATTCTGTTGCTTGATTTGCTATTGATTTAGAGCAAAGTGATGCAGGAAAACATTTTTCTCTGATGTTGGTGGTGAGAAAGGAGATTGGGGGGCTTGGGGGGAAGGGTCTGGCTAGAGCTCAGAATGACACCAGCATAGCTGGAACTCTTGGAAGTGGAATCTTCCCCTCTGTTTTAAAAATGAAGCATTCTGACTTCTAGTCATTCCACTAACACCTCAACCATGTACTACTATGAGCTCTGTTTTCAGCAAAAGGATTGATTCATTTTTACCCCCATAACATAATTTCCATTGGCAAATAAGTCAGTCATGCATTAAATAGTTACTGTCTTGGCAGAACTAGATGCCCATTGGAAGGGGTACTCCAGAATTAATGATATAATCTCTGTTCTGAGACTACAGGGCATTATAATGAATAGAGAGCTGGCCCTGCTGCAGGACTGATCTATGTCTACTAACTTCTGTGACATTTAACCTCTCATTCCTCTAAAATATAAACTGCAGAGCAGATGCTAATCTTCTCTGACAGAGGAAGTTCTTCACTGGGAGTTCCTCACATAAATGAAATCAGATTTACTGAAAACAAACAAACAAACAAAAAACCCAAGAAACAACAACAAAATATTAACTGAAACCAAAAAACCCTATCCTAGAGGATTATGAAATAATTGACAACACAGACAATGCAAGAGAATATCATAGGTCAAAATTCTCAAGAAGTCAGAGACATTCTTCCCTTATTTTACACTTTTCTAATAATAATGATCTCTAATAAGAGATAATGGAGGAATATAGTAACTCATTTTACCTAGATATTTCTTCATTATCAAGGACACATGTATGCAAGTACAGATGCACACATGCAGAAGATAATTGAAAACATTCTTGAAGAGATAGGAGTGATATAAATACAAGGAACTATTATTTTTAGTTTTTTAAAGTGTCTGCTGTCATATGGGGGGGCATATTATGATATGACTAATTTTCTGCTTGAATCCAAGTACATTCTAAATTACTCGGCCATTTCTGAAAATAACCAATAACAATTTCTCATATCTCATCCTATTTCACATTTTCTTTGATTGTTTAATGTTACCACCTTTCAGTAATGACCCTATCCCTTCCTTGAGAGTGTGATGAGCTGAGAAACAGTGGAATGGATCCTCCACCAATTCTTCCCCCCTCCCCATCAAAACACAGAGGGAAGTAACAACAAATATCACCCTGTTTCAGTTGCCTTCCTTTATGATCACTTAAAAAGACATAAGGGTGCTATTTGCTATCTTTATACATAAAAATAAATGGAAAACACTTTGTAAATGTCAAATGCTATATAAAAGGACAGATATGAAGGACAATGGATGTGATTATGATAGTACTAATGATAAAGCTCCATCTTCTTTGATAACATTGTCTCTTCCTCAACATCGAACCATCTCCTTTCTCAATTCTGATTTTCAACATGTCTATTTGAATATATTTATAACATAGGTGGCCACAAATTCTGTCAGATGCCAGCCAAGTAAAAATCACACCAGATGCCACTAATAAAAGAGAACAAAGTGGCAAGAAACTAATTCTGATTCAGACCATTGCTTTGAAGGCATTCACCTCTTTCTGAAAAGAAAGATATATTCAATGACTACAAATTCAATGACTACAAAATTCAATGACTACAAAAATGTAAATGAAACAACACTAAAATATGGAGAACTACTGATTAATTGCAATTATAAATTTGGGAGAGCAAACAAGTAAACCCACTTCTCTCTTCTCACTTGAATTACAGAGAACTATGGGTTTAGAATGCTTAATATAGGATTAGATGCAGTTATTTAAGTTTATTCAGTTTAGTTAAAATTTTGTTACAAGAAAGGATACAATGAAGTTGGATTGTATTATTCTATTCTATGATATCATCTCATCTCATCATGGTCTACAAAACAATAAGTAAAAATAAATAAAATCTCAATGGTAATTCTTAAACCAGGCTAAGTCGATTTTAAACAAATTTGATAAGCAATTATTAAGTATTAACTATGTGCAAGACAATTTGCTAAGAGTTGTATATATAAAGAAAAACCAAAACCAAAACCAAAACCAACAAAACCCACCTTCAAAGAGTTTTCATTCAGCAAATATATCTAACTGAATATGTAATGAAGAGCTCCATTCTGAACCTGTCTCAGATTCAAAGAAAGCTCCTGGACTCTCCCTTCTGGAGAGAGCCACCACAACACTATTTCAACAATAGCAATAACAAAAAGAAACAACCCTCTGTTCCTTCTACAATGGAACAAGATGAGAAAAAAGAAACCAACAGCAGCTTGCTCTCCTTATATATTCTCTCCCAGTACTAGGAATTATGTCTTCCATCAAGAACAGATAGTTTTAAGAATATACAATCCAGAGGAATGGATCATCCTTCCCTCAAAATATTTGGGAACTACAGCCTGAAATCAAGCAAAAGTGTCAAAAACCACACTATCTGTTTCACACTTCTTAAAACTGGTTCCTGAGTGGAGAGATCCTGGATGCAGAAGAGATATTACCTGACATCCTGAAGCATTTTGATCCATTTGATCCATCTTTTGAGTGCTTACTATGAACAAGACATTATGACAAACGTTAATGGAAAGACAAAGACAGCACCTCTGTCCTCTCACAATATACTTATAGGTCTCTCATGCAAATAACCTTAAAATTGCCAAACCAAAAGCCGATCTTTTCCTTTCTTTCAGAATAAAACAACAAAGGTCAAATGAAGAGGAGTTGCATTAAATTCATATTAATTTCAATTCCTTCCTTTTTTCTTCCTCCCCTTCCCCCCCCCCTTCCCCAGCCTTTTGGAAGATAGGGCACCAGATATCAATTTCTTTTGGCTGCCTTTATTTCCTTAAATGTTTGTGCTTAGCAAACACTGTATACAGCTACTGAATGAATAACTTACAAGGAATGTGCTCTTCAAGTTCAGCACTGGTATAATATTTCTAAATAATCACAGGGCTATGAAATAATTAGTGTATATTTTCTTTATAATTCTGTCAAATCCAACAAACATCAGCCAAAATAATATCTCTACTTTCTCCCCATTTCAAATTTCCTGGCTAATTGGTTAAGGAAATAAAGAACTAGGTTATAGGAGAAATTTAAAATAATTTTAACTTATCAGAACTTAGAAGAAAGGAAATGTCTTCCAATTTAGGAATAAAAATGGAGATGCAATATAGCACAATGAAGAAAAATTTGGGCCAAAAAAGACTTAGATTGACGTCTTGATACTGTTCCCTATTGACTGGATGATATTGGACAAGTCATTTAACCTCTGAGAGTACTAAGGAAAGAATGCACTGAGCTGCTTTGGGTAGAGAGTTTCCTTTCTGAGGATCTTCTATGAAATCACAAGTCTAGGATCTAAATTTAGCATAAGTAACATATTAAATTAGATGCAGCTGGGTGGTATTTTGAATAGCTATGTGGAGCCTAGAAGACCTGAGTTCAAATTCAATCTCACTTAGTAGCTATATGACTCTAGGTAAGTCAATTAACCTCTATAGACTTCAATTTTCTCATCTGTAGAATGGGGAGTTGTACTTGGATAGCTTCTACAATGTTTCTTCCAACTCTAAGCCTATGATCTTATGAATATTTAATTTGATCAATATAATTGTTTGTGATAAAAAGCAAAGATAGACTATCCAATTCTCCACAAAAAGAATGAAAATTTGATACTTTCAGACTATACTTATATGAAATAATATTTTTTCACTTTAACAATAATATAACCAAAACAAAGAAGTTGTCTAGTCCTGCTATGCATTTTGCAGTCATATATTTAACTTCAAGAATAGTAGTAATTTCTATATAGCATAGTAGTAATTTCTATAATTTTATTATTATAATTCAAATTTTATCTAACATTGTCTTTTTATTTTGATATAAATGTATCTTATTAGTGAAAACAGAATTAAATGGGCAAAGTTTTAAATATATCTAATTTTTAATTGAAGAATTAATTAATAAACATGAAATAAAGAGAGAGGCATGGTGGAATAACTAAAAGTTGTATTTCAGAATCTGGAATCATAGGATCACAGATTTAGAACTGGAAGAGAACTTAATGGCTATAGAGTTCAATTCTCTCATTTTGCAGATGAGGAAACTGAGGCAAAGAGGAGTGAAGTAACTTGTCCCGTATCAAATAATCTAAGGTAGGATTAGATCTCTAATTGTATCTCAGAGCATTGCTAGCTGTATAACCCTGAACAAATTAGTACCACCAAAGGTTCTGTGTGTGTGTGTGTGTGTGTGTGTGTGTGTGTGTGTGTGTGTGTGTGAAGAAATTTAGATACTGAGGCAACCAAGTGGGACATTGGAGAGAATACTGAACTAGGAGTCAAGAAATCCTCAGTTCAAATCTAGCTTCAGACATGTACAACTTGTGTTTCTTGCATTAATTGCATCTGACTCCTCCTGATTTCATTTGAGGTTTTCTTGGCAAAGGTACTATATTTATTTATCATTTCCTTCTCCATCTCATTTTACAGATGAGGAAACTGAGGAAAATAGGGTTAAGTGACTTCCCCAGGGTCACACAGCTACTAAGTATCTGAGATCACATTTGAACTCAGGTCTTTCTGACTCCAGTCTATTGATCTAGTCACTGCAGCATGTAGATGTCCTTACAACCTGTGTAACCCTGGAAAAGTTGCTTACCCTCTGATGTTTCAGTTTCCTCATTGTATAATAGGGATGGAAATAACAGCACCTACTACTCAAGGTGTGAATATTAAATTATATCTTTATAAAAGTCTTTAAAACCCTAAAGCACTATATAAATGCTAATTTGAAACATTGTTATTATTATTACTATTACTATTATTATTATTATTAATACAATTCACCAATCTGCAATAGTTTGGTATGAAAAACATTGGTCTATGATAAAATCCAATGGTTCCTAATCTGTATGTCATAAACACTTCCCCAGAAGAGGGCTACAGTTTTTGCAGTATTAAGTCTTTCTATCCATATGAGCATCTATTAACAAGCAAACTCTCTTTGGGCTGAACAAATGTTTTTCAAATATATTTAATTTTCATGATGATTTTTAAAAACTGGATCTATGGTTTCGCTGGAATATGAAGATCCCAAGGGGGAAATTCCTGTTAATGTTGATCACTATCATTTCTGCAATTAAGAGTCTCTCAGAATTATCTGAATAGTGAAAGGTTATGCAAGGTAAAACATTTAATAGGGCTTTTTTAAAAAAAAAGGTATACTTGAACACAGGTCTTCTGAATCCAAGTCTATCTGTTCTGCTGCTCATTATTATGAATAAGAAAATGAGAATGTATTTAAAAATATTGTTAAATTCATAGTAGCTTGTTATATATTTTCTTTTTTTATTGAAGAAATCAAAAGCATTGGTTTGCTTTTGTTATATACTTTCTCAATCAACAGGTGCTAATGTTACAACTACTAACACCAAATTACCAAGAACTCACACTTGAAAAGTATGGCAATAACTGTTCAATTTGTTTTCTTCTAAATACATGCTCTGAACAAGTTCATTTAGACTCCAAGTGGGAAGAACATTTTATAATTCCACTCAACTTTTAATCTCTCCCATCCTAAACACTTTATATTTAACTATTTTGTATTTATTTTATTGCTCAAATTTATTTATATGCTATATTTACTTCTATATGTATTTGTTTTGCCCTTTATAATGTAAATTTATTTCATGTAGAAATTATTTTATTATTTGTATCTGTTTCCCTAGTACTCTACACAGACTAGTCACTAAATAAATATTTGTTGATCAATAGCCAGTTTAAGAGTCAGAGCAATGAAGTCATCCAATAAAGAAGAAATGGATTAACTTGTTCACCTAGTTTTGGGACTACAGAAACCAAGAAAATAACTTGGATTATCTATCAAAATCCCAAATTACAATAAATGTTATTGCCATTCTAAACAAGGTGTTCAAAACTTTGAAGTCATTGTCCCTTTTTCTGTTGCCACATCAGATAGTCACCAAGTCATGTTGGTTTTTCTTTGGAACCCAAACAAAGTTTTAGATAATTAAAATTCAAAGCAATTTTAAAAATCATCTCTTCTAAATCTTCATTTTGTTATTTTTGAGAAAACTCAGGTGAGGTGAGGTGAGGGGAAGGGAAGGGAAGAAGATATCTCATAATATAGCAAAACCAAGAATTGAATATAGCTTGACAGACTTTTATTTCAGTCCTCTTTCTACAAAAACACCTTGCCTTTTCCTTTATACAACAGTAATATCATCACTTCCTTTAATCTCAGCCTGGACTACTCCAAAGGCCTCTTCAATGATATCTAATTTCAGTCCATTCTAGACACTGCCACTAGATTAATGTTCTGGGAAATACTATAGTCCTCATCTGCTCTACCTTTAAGCCTTCAGTGGATGAAGTCCAAATTGTTGGTTTTGCTTTTGAGACCCTCCATAATCTGGCCACATCCATCTATTCAACTTTATCTCCTACTACTTTTCCTAAGTAAACTCTCTGCTTGAGCCAAAAATGGTTTACCCACCAGCTTCTGAATTTGCTTTGTACTTTCTTATCTGTCCATTCCTGTTCACTCCCCAGAAAGTCTTCTGGGTCTATCTATCCTACTTCTGATTAACAAAAAGATAAAGTGATTTCAGCCTCCTTCAGATAATAGTCTAAAGAATTTACTGGATTTTGTCTTTTTTTTTTTATCCTGGATTTAGATCATAAGACCTGGGTTCAAATACAAATTCTGACATTTACCATTGTGTGACTTTGGGCAAAACACCTCAACTCTCTGGGCCTCAGTTTCTAAACCTCACAATATGAGAAGGTTAGGTAGGATGACTTCTGATGTTCCTATCTATAATCCTATGATCTTAATCTCTTGTTTTCTCATCAGCTAAAATGAAAATTCAATTCAAGAAATGTTAAACATTTTATATAAGGGTTTGTGCTAGCTAGGAGTTGGGGGGAATCAGTCAACAAGTACAAGGTTAAGCAGAGGGAGTAAAGACAATTCAAACAGTTCCTTTCCTAAGGGATCTTATAATCTAATGGAGGAGTGTGTATATAAATATATACCAAATATACAAAATGAATACAAGATAGTAGGGTTGATGAAGCTGGGAAGGAAGACCCAGGAAAAAAAATACATGTAGATATTGCTTAATTTTTTTTTTCTCTTTTGAAGCAGTTGGTTTAAAGTGACTTGTCCGGGTTTACATAGCTAGTAAGTGTAGTAAGTGTCTCAGGCTGAATTTGCACACAGCTGTTCCTAACTCTAGAGTCAGTGTTCTATCTACTGTGTCACCTAGTTATCTCTGTTTGAGTTGAATTTTGGGTTTTTTTTTTTAGGTTTTTGCAAGGTAAATAGGGTTAAGTGGCTTGCCCAAGGCCACACAGCTAGGTGAGACTGGATTTGAACCCAGGTACTCCTGACTCTAGGGCCGGTGCTTTATCCACTGCGCCACCTAGCTGCCCCTTTGAGTTGAATTTTGAAGAAAATCAATGAAAATTTCGTTCTGTGTTCTAATATGTGATCATTACCTGATATCTAATCAAGAATCATTGTTAATTCAAGAAAAATTGGATTGGATTTGAAAATGAAAGATATAGAGTCTTGCCTCTGTCACTTACCAGCATGATGATTTTGGAAAAGTCATTTTACTCATATTAACTTCAATCATTTATAAAATGGGTGAAATATTCTCTAAGGTTCCTATCATTAAGGTGAATAATTTAAAAAATTGAAAGAATAATCTTCCTAAATCCATCTATTTAAATTCATTTACTGAACAAGAACAATACATGAAATAATGCCACATTTATTAGGAGAAGAGTATTTCTGAGGTCCAAAACTCCTTTTCATTTATGTAGCTCTTTCTTCAAGTCCTTACCACATGGACTCTTTCTAGTTACTTTTTTTTTTTTTTTGGCAAGGCAATGGGGTTAAGCAGCTTGCCCAAGGCCACACAGCTAGGTTATTATTAAATGTCTGAGGCTGGATTTGAACTCAGGTACTCCTGACTCCAGGGCCGGTGCTGTATCCACTGCACCACCTAGCCGCCCCTCTAGTTACTTTCTGATAGGCTAATTGACTGATTGATATGTAATCGTCAAGCCTAAACGGGGGTCCTCATAGAGAAATTCATTTTTCATTAGCCTTCTTTGTGCTTCTTTCAAATTCATCAGTAAAATGGAAATCTATCTGTCACATGCATTGTAAAGCAAGCACTTTGTAAACCTGAAACCATTTCCAATATGTGAGTTTTTAATTATTCAAATGCCTTAATTTTTTTCCATTAAAAAATAAATGTTTATAAGTATCTTCTGCAAGTCTTACTCTAATATGATCTTCATAATATCAAGATAGCTCTAATTTCTCAAAGGAAATTCAGGTCACACATATGCTCAGGTGGATACCTGCCAGGTAACACAGGATCTGAATAGTTTGGGTGTTCAGACAGAGTAGATGCACCATCCTATGAGCAGCTAAAGTAAATTCAGCCAGATTCCTCAGATTGGAGGGTGGTGCATTTTTCATCACAGCAACTGAGTAGACCTTCTACAAGCAAAAGTTTCTGACACCTATGAAGTAATAAAGTATTATCCTATTTGCTCTACAATAGCCCATGGTAGCTTGTCCTAGAAAAAGGTCTTTAAGAGAATGAATTCAAAAGCAGAAAGGAATTATTCTATATTCTATACACCTATAGAATCCTTGCTTTGAAGATATTTATCCATGAGAAAATGAATTTACTCAAAATTTTCATGAATATATTTTTTTCCTGATTATACCAAGTTACTTTTTTCTGTCTCTGATTTTCTTTTCTTTTTTTCCCCACAGTTATATTTGTAGACCTTGCACATAAGTTAAAAAAATAACAATTTCAAATGTTTATTTCCCAGATGAAAAGCCAGTTTGAAAATTCTAATTCAGATGAACACATGTGACTGATAGGAAAGAGAACTAATATTGCTTTCTTTAGATTACTTCTTCTAGATTTAAAATACCTGAAAAAAGAAAAAGCTAGAATAAGTGCAATGAGGCCTTCAGAATAATTACATGTTGTTAATTGAAAAATGTTAATCATGTCATATTAGGAGGAAGACAGGGTTAAATTGGTAAAATTTCAATTCACTTAGGCCTTATCTCTTGTTGGAATGAACCAGATGATTAATCCTTAATATTCTTCAGGGATACAGAGAACAGCAGCAATTAAATTAACAACTACAAAGTTTATGCTCAGAGATTCAAAAATGAAAGACAGAAACACTTTAATTTTTCACAAGTTGTTACCTTAATTATCTTCTTATTGCCTCTGTCTCTTCTCCCTCATTACAAAAACACACCCCTTAGTATTCATGGATCCCTTTAATTTGCTGTAGCTCAGCAACAATGTAAGAAATGTCATCTGAACTGCAAAAGTCATAAATCTTACTTTGTGTATGCTCACTGAAAATAAATTGTTCTGCTGTGCCTAGTCCCAGTGTTCATACTGTAAAGTGCTGACAAATTTCTACTTCCCTATGAACAATCAAGAGTGTCCATCAATTCTGAAAGTTGTAGAGATTTTCCCCCAGCCCCTTCAACTAACCAAAAAAGGAAGTTCCATTTTAAAGAGTACACATCAAGAACTTCCTTTCTTCAGATGTTACTACATTAGTCAAGGATATAGGAAAAGAAGATACATGTAAGGATACCATATCTAGCAAAATAACTAGGAATGCTGAGACATTTCTAATGCATTCATCATACAATCATTAGAATGGAAAGTTTAAAGGCTAGAAATTCAAACTTCTTTTTAATCTTTGCACATTTTACTAATTTTGAAATGCTAACAATACAAGGGAATGAGAGGTATCAAACTCCATAAAGATCAAAACAAATTATTTGTCTCCCTGGAAACAAAGGTAATCAATGTGGAAGAAGGTAAACTTGACAGCAACAATAATAAAACTAGGAAAACGCTATATCATGGTAACTTAACAGGTCCCAAGGTATGCTTACATTAAAACCATAATAGCCCTAACCACTTCCTCTACATTGTATATGCCTTTAACATTAACTTGGGAGACTCTTTTGGAAATTTAGCACAAAATATAAATGTTCTATGGCAGTTTAACAAAGAAGTGATATAACAAGGCAGATTCCTAAAGAGATCATCCTGACATGGATGAACACTGACATTTCTTTCTTTTTTAAAAAAAGTTTCTGGCCAAGGGAAGAAAAACACAATGAAAAAAATTAAGAAAATGGGCTAGCATGTTGAACATAGTTCATTTGTTTAAAAGAAAAAAATCATATACCTGTGTTAACACAGCAATATTGAAAGATTCATGGTCTGCTATATTGGGAAATTATATGAGATCTTATCAATAATTGACTACATTGCCTCTTCAGTGACTGAAGAAGTAATCACTGTCATCAAAAATTTTCTCACAGGAGAATACTGAAGCCTTTGATGGCTATGTTCATGGTGACACTTCTCACTGGGTCTACTCAGAATTTCCAAAATTTTACAGCAAAATGTCATCTCCCCAGAGAGCTTCCCCACAACAAATTATTAGCAAAGCTCTATTGATCATCACCCAAATGGTAAAAATCTCAATAAATTTCATCTGGACCTTTACTGAAACTACGAAAATGCATTACACCCCCCCTGCTGACCACAATTTTTATTATCACTATTGTATTTGCAGGGCAGTCAATTTTATACAGCATAACAAACTGCCAAGTGCTAAAGTGATTTCCTCCATTACTAAGGTCTATGTATTAAATTTAGTGAGGCACAATATCAAACTTCAAATATTGCAAGGTTTAGAATTGAATGCTGCTGAGTCTAATGTTATCAACCTGACAAAATACACTGACATATTAAGTAGCAGATCATTTATTCATATTTGGAATGGGATTTTGTCCCCCCGCATTTAGCTGCATATTTGGGGGCTGGCCACAATATTTTGAAATGCATATATTACTGTAAAGTATAGAAACTCAAATAAGTACCTGTCTTTTTCATTAATTTATACTCCCAGATAAGGAAATCTTTTTTTCTTTGCTGTGAAGAATAATATATGTATTATATATATATTTTCACATATATATATCAAAATATACATATATAGACAAAGAGAAAAGAGGAGAAGGGAGGGAAGGAGAGAGAGTGAACATTTTAATATAATCTTTTAGAAATGGTCTTATTCAGGAAACACTATGAAAAAAATTTTGTTTCATGACAGTGACGATGAACCTTATCTTCAATGATGAGTGAAATGGTAATTCTTGATTCTTATCCAGAGAATTCACATGTTACTTTTTTTGTCTTTAAACCAAAAAAGCAATGATATTTTCCCCCAAAATCTTATAGGAATTCCAGAAATTACTTTTTCCTTTTTTTCCTCTTTCCTCATTTTTTTTAGGTTTTTGCAAGGCAAATGGGGTTAAGTGACTTGCCCAAGGCCACACAGCTAGGTAATTATTAAATGTCTAAGGCCAGATTTGAACTCAGGTACTCCTGACTCCAGGGCTGGTGCTCTATCCACTGTGCAACCTTGCCACCCCATCTTTTCTCATTTTTAAAGATATATTACAAACTACTGATATTTTTGTTCATTTATGCTCATAACACATAATTACCACAAAGCAAAATAATTTTCTGAAAAGAGACTTATTCATTCCAGGAGAATCACATATTTTTGCACAGGTGAGAATATACTAATTTCTGACTATCCATGAATGCATTTATTATAAACCATCTTGCAGAGAATAATAAAGTCTCAGAGAAGGCAATGCTATTTGAAAGCTATGTGCAAGAAGGCCAAAAGATATTCCAGAGTAGATGCTCCATTTTCCCTTTCTCTCTTCATATTCCAATGGTTGAAAAGTGAATTGTCCTCTCAAACTTGGACAATGAACTTTGGTTCCAATTTCTATGTGTCCTATAAAATGGTAGAAGTATGAGGTGCATATGCATGTGTATTTGCATATAATTCTTCCCACAATTAGCACTGAATTTACCTTGGGAGAGAAATGAAAGAACTTATTATTTCTGTTTTCAGAAGGAATATATTTTTCATTAATAGTCAATCCTTAGCAGAAATGAAGAAGGTCATTGCTCCTTTCTTATCCAAGATAAATAATCTCAACATCCTCAACAACCTCAATATCATTTCAAGAATGTTTGTTATTCATAGAATCAGAATATTAGAACTGGAAGGAATAACAGAGATGAGAGAGGATGGTTTGACCTCCTTATTGATACAGAGAGGAAACTAAGGGAACTTCAAGTGATTTGCCAAAGATCACACAATTATTGGCAAAACCAATTGGAGAGCTTACATACTCTGCTTACTAATGATGAAGGGTTTTGGGTCCATGCCAACCTTGTCATTTGAAGATTGGTTGATGGAATGGATCATGCTTATTTAGCCTGGAGAAATTAAGACTCAATGGGGACATGATCACAGGCTTTGGCTTGTTCTGTTTGTCTGTAAAGGGCGTATCCGGAAGCAATGGGTGGAAGTTTCAAAGATATTTATTTAGTCTTGGTGTCAGGAAAAAACAAAACCTGAACCAAACAACTTCCTAGTAATGACAACTATCCAGAAGTGGAAAGTGCTTTCCCAGAAGAAGTGACTACCCCTTTGTTTGAAGTCTTCAAATAAGATAAAGATTGAATGATCATTTGTCAGATATTATAGAGGGGATTCTTTTGATGCAAAGGTTGGACTAGATGACTGCTGAAGTTGTTTCCAACATTTGATTTTGTGATGCTATGATTTTGTCACTTCAAGCTTCTTCCATCATATCACAACATTCTTCTTAGAATTACCTGCCACTTTTTTACCTCATATCTTGTTAAAATGCTAGTTACAAAAGCTGGACATGAAAAATCTAAGAATATCTATTTGGCTCCTGTCTTCTTTATTCAAAGTGTCATAGAATTGAAGAAAGCTTATGTCAACTTCTTTTATTGTGTATATAAAATACCTGAGCAGTTAGGTGGTGAAGTCAGGAAGACTCATTTAAGCTGAGTTCAAATCTGGCCCCAGGCATTTCCTAACTGCAAGACCCTGGGCAAGTTACTTAACCTTGTTTGCTTCAGTTTCCTTATCTGTAAAAGGAAATGGCAAACCACTCTGTTTATCTTCACCAAGAAAACCCCAAATGGGATTAAGAAGAATCAGACATTACTGAAAAAATGACTTAACAACTGAAATAACTAAACTTTGAAATTACGTGACTTGTTCGGAGTCATACAAAGTCACCAAGTCGTCTGATTTCTAGCCAAGGATTCCTTTCTCTAATTCTTTGTTAGGTTTTGCCAAATAATACAACTTTAGGAGTAGCATCTTTAAATCTTCATCTCTGAACTTTTCATGTGTTTCTTGAGGGCAAAGAACATTTCACTTATCCTTGATGTCCCGAAAATACCTGGCAAAAAATTTTAGGCATGCTATCTGTTCAACTAACACTGAAGTGAGAAGTAAGAAGAGTAGGTTCAAGACTCAGTCTCACCATTTAATCTCAGAACCTTCATTTTTTTGTATATATAAAATCAAGATGATAACATTTTTTTCTAGCTACCTCCTTTGAGCATTAATTGGGTTTACATATGTAAAATATATTAACTATAAAATGCATTATAAAAATAAAACATTATTTGTTTAATAAAAGAATTTCAGAGCTGTCATCATCATTTCCAACTTGGAATTTTCTAAATTGCACAAAGATAATTTTATTGTTTCCAAAATAAATAGTCCATCCCATTTTTTCATTACTATTAATATTTATAGCTACTGTCACTTTTTTTCTCCTCCTTTTACCTTTTCATTCCCCTAACCTACCACCAAAAAAAGACTTTTTAGTGGAACAATGGATGTTTAGTATCTCTTCTTCTTCAAAAGTAGCAAAGTGTCACAGTTGATAGGGGACTGGACCTAGAGTCAGAAATTCAAATCCAGCTTCAGACACTAACTTTATCATCCTGGTCAAGTCACTCCACTTCTGCTGATCTAATTTTCTTCCATTATAAAATGAGCATGATAATAGTACCTAACTGAAATGACTTTGGTGTGATGTAAATGAGATAATGTTTGTAAGGTGCTTAGTACAGAGCCTAGCATAATAGGGCCACATGCCAAGGAAGAGGGTCAATTTATGCCCCAAATCTAGTTTACCTTTGTCCATTCTTTCAAAGATCTATATAACAATCAAACACATTTCTAAAAAGAAAAAAAGGTAGATTTGTCCCTTCTCTCCCAATATCTTCCCTTTGATTCAGTTGGTCTCATAAGCAAAATTCTTTTATAATAGTGTAAATCTCCCAATCATTGATCATTATCCATTTATATAATTGTTAAAATTAAACTTCCATGTAAACAGATTGTGAAATTAAACTTTCTTACCTCTTATCTTTATTTTCATACAGAAACATCACATTTCAATACCTTTAATGTTCAAGTTATTACTCATATAAGCACTAAAAAGACCCCAAAACACTAAAAGAAAAGAAAAAACCCTAAAACTTAAAAGGATCTTATCAATTATTCTAACAAACATTAGCCAACTAACTTACCAGCCTTGTAAACTCAGTGTTATTTTAGTCTCCTCTCTTCTCTTCTTTTAACCCTCTCTAAACTAATAATCTATGGCATAATCCTATGGATGCGTCTATATGACATTTCTTTCCTACTTTCCACTTTTGTAGCTACATTTTATTTATCATTGGAATCATATAAGTACTATCCTATAGCACTTCCCCACAGCAACTAGAATAGATTTCCTCAAATGTATTACCTTTCTGGTACTTCCCTACAAGAAAAATCAACCAAACAAAGGAAACTTATCTTATCAAAAAGATAAGGTCTGTAATTCAAGATTCTAGTTCTTCATTCTCTTTAATATTTTTCAACTTAAACTCTTTATTCTTACTAGACTGGCTTTCTTCAGCTATTGACTCCTCTAATCTTATTCAGGTCTACTCCCAGGCATCCCCACACCATGACTTCACTGCTTTGGTCATGATCCTCAACTTCCCAGTATTAACCCTTAGATTTTTCTTATGTTTCATCCTTCCTTATTAGACTATAATCTCTTTGAGGTCAGGGACTATCACGCTTTTATTTTTATGTATTCTCAGCAAATAGCACTCTGTCTGACATAATAGTTACCACTTAATAAATACTTTAACGCTTTTTTGTGTATCACTTGTTTTATCTTCTTATCTAGGATATAATAACAAGGCTATAAGATCCTTGATCTTAAAGTGTGTAAAATCTATTAGAAGAGTTTACAATCCCCCCAAAATATCTTATTTCCTTCTCTACATTTTAGCTAATTTTTGTCTCTTCCTTTTTGTAAAATGTATCTCATCTCACCTCTTCTAGGATTTATTCTAATCAATATCTATCTATCTATCATCTATCTATCCATCTTAATGACTCTTCATCGGTTTGAAATATTACTCAGTAATTTTAGACTGTTGTATGCCAATCTCCTACCTGTGAAATAGGCAACAAACCGGATGAGGAAAAGATTATGCCTTTAATTTCTTTGATGTCCTCTTTTCCTCTCTACTCATCTGGTCTTTGTCCCAGTAATACATTCTGCATCCATTCAGAATCTATTATAAACCTTTCAGAATAATTTCAAAATAAATGTGCAGAAACTTAAAAAAAAATGTTTTTTATTACAAATATCTGTGAAAAATTAAGTCATGGTCAGTGTGTTTCCCTTTGTTCTTTTACAAAAGAGACAAACTGCCTTGCACTGTAGCCTTAACTTGTCTGATTGCTCTGAATACCAACAGACTGTCATCTGTAGGAACAAAGCAAAGATCATTTCCATAATACAACAGGTATTGCATCTATTCCTTCTGGTCTCCCCCTACACTAGCCAGTGGAAGAAAATGTGCACATTATTTAGGTTTTAAAAAGAAATTCTGTTTCTTTAAACATTTTTTTAGCATAAATAGAGCTTCTTTCATCCCAAACCAAATGTTGTTGTTAATAAACCAACCCCCCTCCCACATTATACAAACTTCATCTGAGTCAATGAAGAACAGCATACTTCACAGTTCTGTGAATTGAGCTAATGGCACTACTTCTTTCAGGACTCAGATTTTAATTAGCTCATAAGTCTGTCACTGGCTGGTGAAATATTTATTTTCCAGGAATACAGTTTAGTAATTTATGAATCAGAGTAGTACAGTAGAAATAGGAATGCAAAATGTTTCTACACTGGCTAACAGAAGTCTATTATTTTTTGAATTTTTAAAATTTCTATTATAAACCTAATAACTACCAAGACAAATAGCTCAGTAAACATACCAAGTAAAAGAATACAATCTTATGTAAAATCTTTGGATTTTTTTACCAGAGAATAGAACCAACCAAATTAACAAATTGAGCTGTGTTCTGTTCCAATAAGTCTGAATTTCTACTACTTTTGGATTTTTCTCATATACAATTGAAGTAATTTTGTATTTGGTTCTAGTTCTTCTGATCTTTGAAAATGTCATTTTTAAAATGTCCAAGTAGAATGCCATGCTATCAATGTGATTTGAAAGTGACAATATGTTTTTCATGTTCTTTGGGGCAAGAGACATAGGAGAAAAGGGAAATCATCTTCAAAACTTTTGTGGGAAAATTATCTCTAATTCTATGATATTATGATAAGGAAATCTATAGTTCCGTTTTACATTTATTTTAATCTTGGCTCTGGAAAATATCCAGAATGTGAATTCTGACATGAAAATATTAAACAATGAATATGGACTCACAAACACATTCATACATAACTCATGCATGCTATGTTGTATTACCTAATAAGGAATTAAACACAAGAGCATATTTTTTTAAATGGCAAATACTCTTTATGTATTTCAGAGATATAACTATCTTTTTTTTAGGGTTTTTTTTTTTGCAAGGCAGATGGGGTTAAGTGACTTGCCCAAGGCCACACAGCTAGGTAATTATTAAGTGTCTGAGACTGGATTTGAACCCAGGTACTCCTGACTCCAGGGCTGGTGCTTTATCCACTGCACCACCTAGCCGCCCCGATACAACTATCTTTCAATTGTCAATCAGATAAATGCATTACTTCATGTTGCTTTTTTAGCAGTGAGCTGCATCCACCATACTTTCTCATTATCTTCCATTATGATTAAACATGTGTATTTTTGAGAACCCTGAATGGGATTAGAGGTGCAACCTGTGGCCATGAAAGTGACTTTTTCTTTATGTAAAGAATTATAGTTCATAAAGGCATCAGATCCTTTACCTTGTCCAGTCCCATTTTATTTACTCTGCTTAATGTAACTATAGACACAAACAAATATTTAGGTAATCACAGACCAAGACAGGCGCTATGTCTTCTTCAAAACCTTTTGTTAACAAAACCTAAAAATCTTCAACCCTTTATGATATGCTTTGTTTCAGGGCTAGGGAAAAAGTTATCCTTGACTTAAACATTTTCAAGAAAAATATGTGGAATCAATTCTCAAGATCCATGGCAGTTTGGGGGGGAAGGGAGTCTCTTTCTAGTTAGGCATCCTTAGTACTCATGTCCCTCCCCTTTCATTCACCTTAAAAGTGAACAGTGTTGCTTAATGAAACATTTAATTGTAGGTATCCTGGCATTTCACCAAATGGCATGCATCACATTTTCCAATTCCCATCGTCCTTGATTGAAGCTGCAGTCTCTTTTCCAAAAGGGTCAGTTTTAAGCTTTAATGGACTCATTAAATTGAAATGTACAGTAGGCTTAAATAGCTACAAACCCAAAGTGTAACTATTTATCGACTATTTATTTGCTTATGAAGTGAAAAATCTTTTCAAGTAAATTGAGTTGGGATTTTAGGTTGGGAATAGTGAAGGAATCAGGAGAATTTGTATGCATAGTTGGGATATTGCTAGGTTAAGATCGAAGAACATGCAAAAAACAACAAAATGTTGTTCTTAAGGTTGTTCTAATACCTTGTTCTAAAGAACAACAGGCTATCTCTCTACATTCCCATTTTATATAATGTAAGCTCCTGGAGGGTAGGCCATTGTACTTCTCTCAGTGTTTGCCAAAGTACTGGGACTCTCATTCAATTAGAAGTTAAGTATATAACTTACAGATATATTAGCTAATTAGCATACTGATTCTATTTTCTATTTCCTTTGGGTTAGGCTACCATGGAAATGTTCACTTTATTGTCTTAGCTTGTACATTTTTATGGGCTGGTAAAAGTGTATGCAAACCTGAAAACTGGTTGGTAAACTGTCTGCAGAACTGATAGTACAATGTAAAAGAAAAAATTTAAACCTACTAATGTTTAAAAGATGCAGCCTCTACAAGAAATTCCTGAAGATTCATTAACATGGGGGCAGCTAGGTGGCTCAGTGGATAGAGCACTAGCCCTGAAGTCAGGAGGACCTGAGTTCAAATGTGACCTCAGATACTTAAAAAAAATTATCTAGTTGTGTGACCTTGGGCAAGTCATATAACCCTATTGCCTTTCAAAAAAAATTTAAGAAAAAGAATTAAAAAAATCATTAACATGAAAATGTTCAATTCTCAAGTGGCTTCATTGATAGGACATTGCACAACACCTAGACTATCACAGGAGATCATATGAACCCGAAATATTGTAACCCTGAAATCATACTTAAGACTCTGTTATCAGCCCTTTTGCTAGAAACTTTATAAAGTCTTTAAACTTATTTACATGAAAGAATCACTTAAATAATCAAAAGGTCCAGAGGCATGGTTGAGATTTATGTATAATATGCATATATGTGGTGGGAGCCTACAAATACATGAATATCATGGGCAAAGAAATTTAATCACAGTCATAGCTATGCCTGTGATAGATTATGATTTACTAATATATTTGTGCATTTTTAAACTTGTAAAGCCTTCAATGGAGAGCCTTGTTAGGAAAAAATCATTATATATGCAATAAGCATTTCATATTGATAATAATTCAGACAAACAAATATGAGGAGGAATCAGGATTCTTTGGCTTCAATATTGTCTCTACTCATACCCAATCTTTGGTTGTGACTTAAGGAGCACAACATCACATAGTTGATGGCAGAATCAAGATCTAAAAACAAGTTTCTGCCTTGAAGTTTCATGTTCTTCCATTATATCACATGGCTGGAATTCCAGGGATTGATCATTTGCCAATTCAAGACATGAGAAATTTGTGACTAAAGTATTAAAAGCCATTTCACTAAGATTTGATATGGGATGGCTCTCTATATTAGTTGATTATTGATCTAGGTAGAGTAGTCAGTGGAGTTAAATGTGATTGTCTGACCAGAAGATAGTATGATACATTGCAAAAAGTGCACTGACTTTGGAGTCATAAGACATGAATTCAAATCCTACTTCTCATAGTTAATACTTTTGTGATATTGAGGAAGTCATTTAACTTCCTGGGCATCTTAAACTTTTTCTCACTCTACAACTATGATCATATGAAGAATTAGGCAGAAGAACCATAAACACTCAATTCCACAGGCTGAGTCTTTGATATCTGATACCAAAACTTTTTTTTTGTTTTTTAGGTTTTTTGCAAGGCAAATGGAGTTAAGTGGCTTGCCCAAGTCCACACAGCCAGGTAATAAGTGTCTGAGGTCGGATTTGAACTCAGGTACTCCTGACTCCAGGGCCAGTGCTCTATCCACTGTGCCACCTAGCTGCCCCTCAAAACTTCTTAATAATATCTCTCTGCTTGTTTGAATTGTTGCCCATTGCCTACATTTAGTCCTCATCCCACCCTCTTGGCTTTCCATAGCTTCACTGAAATCTAAACTAAAATCCTACCTTCTGTATGAGACCTTTCCAAATTCCCTTTAATTTTAGTGCTTATTCCTCTGATAATTATCTCCAATTTATCCTGTATGCAACTTGTTTGGATATAACTATTTATATATTGCATTCCCTATTAGAATGAGTTACTTGAGAACAGGGAATGGTTTTTTACTTTCTTTGGATCACCAATGCTTAGCACAATTCTTTTGTATATAAAAGTTAATCAATATTTATTATTATTAACCTACCCAGATTTCTTGCTACCCACTGAAGGAACTATTCAGACTATCTGGAAAGATTAGCATATGAGTCAAATACATACCTGGATATTTTATTTTCATCAAGATCAAAATATCAGGTATATCAACTATCTATGACATTCTAAGGGTTGGAGAATGACTCCTAGATGTGGAATCAAAGGACCTGAATTTGAATCTCAGCTTTATTACTGAATAGCTATGTGATTTCAGACAACTGTTTTTACCTTAGTGGAACCTAAACTTTTTAAATTAAATTTATTAATTTTTTTTTATTTCAATAAGGGAGTTACATAATATCATTTAAGGTCTCCTATCAGTTTTAAATCCACTCAGATCTATTTAACAAGCATTAATTAAACCCTTCCTATGAGTCTGATACTAGAGATTAGGTATACAAAGATAAAGATTACATAGTACCTGCCCTCATGAGGTTTATTTCCTACTCAGAAAAGCATGCATACAGTTAAATAAATAATTATATATAAAATAAATTCAGAGTAATTGGAAGGGTAATGCTAACAACTGAAGGAATTAATAAAGGCCTTTTGAAGAAGGAAACATTTGAACTGAGCCTTGTGAGAACTTGGTAAGATGCAGAGAGGAATGATGACTTTCTAGGTATGATGGGACAACTATTACAAAAACACAGGACTAGGAGATGGAATTCTATGACCTACTGAGAACATAAATACTTCATCCACAGAGGAAGGTGACTTAGCTATTTCACAAAGTTAATAAACAAACAAACAAAAATTCCCCAAAATATCAGTGGCCTAAATTATTTCTATCCCCATAATATGCACAGGTGCTACTCACAATTCTAATACCTCTTCTCCTACATCTGTTATTGTTAGACCCCTTTAAAATTTTTTTCCTCACTAAATTAGACTCAAAGCCAATACACCATAGGAGCAGTTCTCAATTTTTATTTTTGGTTTCAGGATCCCTTTATACTCTTAAAAATAATCAAAGACCCCAGATAGCTTTGTTTACATGAGTTATCTCAATCGATACGGACTCTATTAGAAATTTAAACTGATAAATTTAAAAAATATTTATTAATTAATTAAGTCATTAAACCCATTAAACATTCATATAAATAAGATAATTTATGAAAAAATCATTGTCTACTCTAAATTTAAAATAAATTGGTGAGAAGACCAGATTGCTTTATGTATTTCTGAAAATTCCTTTAGGGTCTGGTTTAATGAAAGATGGCCTGACTTATCTTTTTAATCATTCAGTCCTTTGGGATACACTGTTTTAGTTGAAGTATATGAAGAAAATCTAGCCTCACACAGCTATGTAGTTGGAAAAGGGAGGAACATTTTAATAGTCAAATATCATCCTGGTATTGTTATGAAAATTGTTTTGATCTTATAGAAGTCCTGAAAGGGTTTTGGGTACTCAGGCCACACTTTGAAAACTATTCCACTGCAGGGATTTCAGATCAGATATAGATTCTCATGAAAATCAAAATTTAAATGTATAGTCTTCACATCTTTTTTTTAAAAAATTTTTTACAGGTTTTTGCAAGGCAGATGGGGTCAAGTGGCTTACCCAAGGCCACACAGCTAGGTAATTATTAAGTGTCTGAGACTGGATTTGAACCCAGGTACTCCTGACTCTAGAGCCAGTGCTTTAGCTGCTGCACCACCTAGCCACCCCTTGTCTCTTTGTGCCAATTGCCTCTAAAACTGAATTTAGCCTAAGTACTGGTTCAGACTGGACATATCTGATCCTAAAGGGAGAACAAAAAATACATCTTAGAAATAGGACTTGGAATTTGACAATCATATGGAGTTGGCCTTTTATGAATAAAAGACATTTCTACAAAATATTTACATCTTTTCTATCTAAGCATGTGTTTCTTTTTCAAAGGATTGACAAAGGAATGAATTTACATGCACCCTTCATTCATACACAAACACACAATACAAATTATTATTGTTGTGTTACCTTTTTGAAAGCTTTGTTACCTTTTGAAAGGATTTTAAGTTCCAAAAGTTCCTTTCTTATTTATATTAATAATTATTATATATGCATAAAAGGGAGTTTCAGTCTTCTATTTGCAGGTTTATTTGTTTCGGACTACAAAAAAAGTTATGTTACCTGTATTTTAGGTAAAGATTCCCTCCTGTTTTATCCTCTGCCATTTTGCATGGAAACTTATCTCATGTTATGAGATATGAGATGTGGTAAATCAAGAAGCCAAAAAATAACCTTGCTATTATGAGAAAGTATGTAGTGTGTAGAAGCCAACTCATATCACTTATGAAGAAGATTGATAAATGTTCACTATGAGCATATAAAAATGCTTTAAAATCCATAAATGCAATAGATCAGAGCTTGTTTTAATACTTTGATAGAGTTAGACTTGTGTGATAGGGGCTGGCCTGGGCATGCTCAGAGCAGCTAACCAGAATAACCTACTAAGCAAGAGATTGGATTTTCCTTTGATTGGCTGCCTAGTAGAACCAGACAGATGTCTATAAAACTGATCAATCTTAGAAAGTCTGTTTCTTTTCTGCATAAATACTGTTTCCACCACCCAGTCACTTAAAGAAGTTTTTACCCATTCACATATAGGGGACATAGGAAAGTCGGGACCCTCATGTTAGGCATGTGGACATACTCAGACAAGCCCCCATTGTGTAAGAAAGTAATGAGAGAAAATGTTGACAATGAAGATTAAAATTAAGAGCATTATTTACTTTTGTATAATTGCTTGTTAAATATTTCCTGACACAACTCAGTGTTTAAGACACAATTAGAAACACAATACAATATAGGACATAATTGCTCATAGCTCCCATTTAAGCAAATGTGAAAAATATTAAGTGGCACCACAAGGGTGAGGCCTTAAAAAAATGGAAACAGTAAACCTGGCCTCTGGTGAAAACTCTGACACTCAATGGATATGCTCTCTAGACAAGTCACTTGACCTTTCTAAGCCTCATTTTCTCTGTAAATTAAGGTCATTAAACTTTAAATGTTCTCTAAATTTTCTTCCTTCTGAAATTCTTTTTTTTTTAGATTTTTTTTTTTGCAAGGCATTGGGGTTAAGTGGTTTGCCCAAGGCCACACAGCTAAGGTAATTATTAAGTGTCTGAGACCAGATTTGAACCCAGGTACTGACTCCAAGGCCGGTGCTTTATCCACTGCGCCACCTAGCCGCCCCTCCTTCTGAAATTCTATAAGTCTTTGATAAATATCAAATTAATGACAGAAGCCAAAACTATAGCACTTTCAAAACAGGAGCAAGATCTTTAGGTCAGAATTTTCAGGAAAGGAATTACAGAAAAGGTAAGATACAAGCTGAACTCTAATGGATGGGCAACATTTACACATTTAGAGAAGGGGTTCTTGACCAGGGGTCCTGTAAAAATTTATACATATATATATATGTATATGTATATATATATATATATATATATATGTATATATATAATATATACACATATATACATATACATACATACATATACAATATATGTATATGCATGAACAGATATATAAAATACATACATATGTATAGGTAAACATTATTTAGCTATACATAAAGAGGTAGAGATGGATATATACATATATACATCATATATATACATACATAACTGCATTTCAATATAATTGATTGTAATTCTATTAATTTATTGTTTGTTTTTAAAAATATCCTTTTGAGAAGAGGTCCAAAGGTTTTACTAGACTGGCCAATAAATCCATGACAAGGTTAAGAAATTCTTATTTAAAGGATTTAGACAAGATAGACAAGGTGTGAGCATAAATGTAAATAAAGACAACGAAGTAGAAAGATACAAGGCATGTTTAAGGGACAATGAGTAGACCAATTTAGGTAATCTCCATGTGAGTTTAGCTTTATCTAGATGAAAATGGGTAGATATTGACAGTGTCTGATGGGGAAGGGGATGAAGTGGGTGGGGAGGTGACACAATGAAAGCAGTAATTAAGCAAGATTAATCTATGGTAATGTGCCAGATACATGAACATCAGGACATAATGAAAGACTTGGTGATTTGGATCTCCTCTTATTGGAAATTTTAATATTATAACAAGTCACCAATGGCATGAGATGGTGAGCAGATGCTAGGCTTGCCCTTTAGTAGCTAACAGTTTCAATGATGCAGCTTATCCTATCACTTATGAGATATGTCAGACATATGCAATTAATAACCATTTGTACCATGGATTAATAGTTGAGGATGTGACCATTGGCATTTTAAGGTTAATTTCCATACCTAGGAAGGGGGAATTAGTGCTGGGGAAGAGGATAAGATTTTGAAATATCATGAATTGCCTAACACCTAACACCTGATACCACTGGGATGCTGTCATAAAATTCAAGGTCTAATATATAATGATTTTCATCACTGACATTGTACATATGCACATGTAATTTTATTTCAAGCAGACGTTGAATATATTACCTTTGAATAACCAAGAATTTATCAATATTTCAATGGATTCAAGATCTTATTCAGTGTGAGCACTTCCCTCTAACTTGTAGATCATGGCCCTTCAACTTCTTATTTTATGTGAATCTTATCCAGATCCTGTCAAATATCTTTAACAATGACCTACTCAATAAGTTGGAAGCCTTTTTCTCTAGATCTTTTCTTATTTGGTAAGTACCAGTGGAACATTCAGGATCTTATACCTTATTTCTGCCTTGTTACTTAGCTACCTTTTCATTTATTTCTTAATTCATACACTTTTTAATATCAATATAATAAAATTATTATTAATAACTATATTATTATTAATGAAGATAGGAAACATTTTTTGCCTTTCTTTGTATTTCTCAGAACTCAGCAGAATGCTTAGTTTATGGTAAGTGCAAATCAACCAGGGTCCAATTATTGAAAATAATAAATTCTGTGAAATATATCTGAATTCATCCTATTGAAGTTAAAATTATGAAATGGGGGGGGGGCAGCTAGGTGATGCAGTGGATAGAGCATAGGACTGGGAGACAGGAGGACCCGAATTCAAATCCGATCTCAGACATTTAATAATTGCCTAGCTGTGTGACCTTGGACAAGTCACTTAACCCCATTGCCTTGAATAAATAAAATTTAATTTTTTTAAAAAAAAATATGTAATTGGGTCTAACCCAATGAAACTATGCCAGGCACAAATTAAAATAATGAACCAACTTTATGAAATTCATTATTTGCATTAATTTTGACCTAATTATAAATGTCTGTTAATTAACACTACCACCACCATCATCAATAATTGTTAACATTATTTTTGTGCTTTAAGTTTGACCAAACACTTTCCATACATTATCTCATTTGAGCGTCACAACAGTTTTGTCAGATGGGGGCTATTTTTATCCCTATCAGGTAAGGAAACTGAAGCTGAGAGATGGTATACATATTCTTGCTCATAAGTCAGCAATCATTGCCTATCAGATTTTTGTTCCTTGACTCTTAAGTTACTTGCAATTTTGATTTTTTCCAGAGATAGTGGCATCATATGATTTGTAGTCATTTAGAATCATTGCTATAATATTGACAATAAAACTGTGTTGCTTTGTTAAGTCTGGAAATAATCTGCATTCACCAAAAGCAATTTGAAACTTTTCAAATTAAATGCAGCCGGCATTCTTTACTCCATTCAATGCAGGTCCGAACACACTATTCATCTACAATGCCTGTCAGATATATGTGGTGTTGAATTTACTCAACGAGCTCTCCATACAACTGCATGTCATGAACTGGGCAAACTATATGAACTATCTAGGTAAAAATTGAAAGAGCAACTAGCATTCTAAGTCTATGCTATTGGCATGTTCAGCTACTCTTCCATTCTCCATTCCCTAAAGCAGCATCACATTACAAGCTGCACACATTTTAAAGTGTAATATAATCAAAGGAAGCATTATTCTTACAAAGACTATTAAAAGTGCTAAGTAAATTCTTACAGTACAATAAAAATGATTTACTAACTATGTGGAAAATGCTATGGAAAATATTGTAGCTTAGTTCCACTTGCAATATCAGGTTCATGTAGAATATTCATCTTCATTGATTAGCCTGGAGGATAAAGAATAGTCTTACATTTCTAGTTTTCCAGTCTAAGCTAATTCAACTCTCCCTCAATTTTATGAAGCCCTATCTGATCACACTGAGCTTCTTAATATCAGACTTTACACAATATTATATTTGCTTTGTGAGATCATCAATTTATGTCTAAGAGCATCTGTGGGGAAATGAAATTTGCCAAACATACCAAGTCTATGAACAGCTTTTCCTTTGATTATCTGGATGGCCAACTGCCATGGGAACCACACATATGGTATACTAGATTTCAGCTTCAAAGTATAGGAATATAAGAGAGTGAAATTCTGCAGTATCATTTTCTAAAATCTCTTATCTAGCTTTAAAATAGTGCAAGGAATACAAAATATTAATATTTTATCCATTTTGACAAGCTAGTATAACTGGTAGACCTCTGGTACTTTGTTAAATGGGATGTATGTCAATATATCAATAGTATGTGATATTTTTAGTGTGATAACTTCTTTTACCTACAGATATTCTTGGTATCTAAGTTAGCAGTTTCTTAGAAGTGCATAGGAAATGAAATTAAGTGATATGGCCAAAATGATTTGAATAGTACATGTCAGTGATGGAATTTGAACTGAGTTCTTTCTGATTCCAAGGTCAGCACTCTTTTCATTATTCTAGGCTTTCTCTCACTTTAAATTCGAAGTTTTAATGGAGTACTTTAATATATATACATACATATATATATATATATATATTTATACAAATAATTCCTGAAGTAAAACAAGCATTTCTACAACATAGTATAATTAAAAAAAAGATTGCATGTGAAACTGCAAATTTATTATGTACATCTTGTTATAATAACTTTATAGTTATCATGTAAATTTCTTTTTTCCCTCCTTCCCTTTGCACTAGAGAGGCAACCATTTTACACAAATATATATGAATATATTTTTATACATAATATACATATACATATATTTATCCTTTTTTTCTCTAGATGTAGATAGCATCTTCCTTCATATATCCTTTGTAGTTTATAATAGTCAAAATGACTTATTTGCTGAAAATTGTTCTTAAAACAATATTGCTGTTACTACATACAACATTCTTTTGGTTCTGCTTATTTCACTCATTTCATGGAAGTCTATCCATGTTTTTTTTAGGTTTTTGCAAGGCAAATGGTGTTAAGTGACTTGCCCAAGGCCACACAGCTAGGTAATTATTAAGTGTCTGAGACCGGATTTGAACCCAGGTATTCCTGACTCCAGGGCCAGTGCTCTATCCACTGTGCCACCTAGCCTCCCCATATCCATGTTGTTTTTTTTTTTAAGATCACTGGTATCCCTGAAATTTCCAGGGGTTTTTGTTGTTACCACAAAGAGAGTTGTTATAAATGTTTTAGAAGATTAGGTTCTTTTCTTTTTTTCCTAACATTTTTGGAAATAGACCTAGTAGTAGTATTGCCAAATTGAAAGTTATAAGCATAATTCCAGATTGCTCTCCAATAAGACTGAATCAGTTCAGAATTCTACCAACAATGAATTAGTGCCCCCCAAATTTTACCAATTTAGAAAAATAATAATATCTGTATTATTATTAGACCATTGAAGAAAAGTCTCATAACTTGTTCAAAGTATTCAACACCAAAACAAATGAGCTAAAGTATTTGAAAACATTTTCAAAACTGCAAAGTGCTCTATGAACACAAAGTATTATGGCAATTGTTAATAATCAGGGTCTGGAAGCACCTAAGCATAAAGCACACAATAAATAACCTGGATAGTCAAATACTCAACACAAATACTTGAATGGAACAAAAAAAGTTAACTCATATAGGGGTATAGTTGATAACAAGAGTAGTCATAATAGCTCACATTTATTTCAAAGCTTTAACATTTTATTAACAAACTTATGTACACCACCTCACTGGAACAACAGTCTAGGTAAGAAAGTTATCCTTTTGAAAAATAGGATACTTAAGACTCAGGAAAACTATGACTTGCCCAGGGTTATAGAATCATTAAGAACCAGAGACTTATTTCAAAAACAGGTCCTCCTATCTCTAAGACCAGACCTCTGTGGTCACTGCTTATTAGCCTGTGAGACAGAGAAATAGATAAACTAGCAAATATACATTTCCATGGAAATTCAATTTCTTGAAGATAGAAACTTTCATATTTGCCTAAAGACAGCATCTAGAAGAATGACTTGCACTTGCACTTAATAAACATTTGTTGAACATTTATTTGGAAGCATATCTGCTCTTAGAATTGCGTGTGTGTGTGTGTGTGTGTGTGTGTGTGTGTGTGTGTGTGTGTATTATTTTAAGCAATACTGATTAGCATAGACAATGCCTTCCATGCCACATTGAAAGGTAAAAGTGATAGGCTAAAGATGGCATGCCGGGGGGCGGCTAGGTGGCGCAGTGGATAGAGCACTGGCCCTGGAGTCAGGAGTACCTGGGTTCAAATTCGGCCTCAGACACTTAATAATTACCTAGTTGTGTGGCCTTGGGCAAGCCACTTAACTCCATTGCCTTGCAAAAAAAAAAAACACCTAAAAAAAAAGATGGTATGTCAGATGTTCAAAGTATCACAAACAATTCTAACTTTATGTTGACTGCTTTTTTAACAGGAAAGAAGTAAATACAAACAAAAATACATTCTATATACAACATTCTCTTGGTTCTGCTCATTTCACTCTTCATTATTCTTAAGCTATGAGATATATTTTAATATATTCAGAGAATCTTAACCATGTACTATAGTTAGAAGACTTAAATAAAAACATTCATGTTTTGGTATTGAATCCTTTGAAAAGTTATTAGACTTTCTTCACTGATTAATAATAATAATAATAATAATAATAATAATAATAATAATAATACAGAGACCCCTTCCTCAATAGGATACTGTTATTATTTTTCTAATTCAGTAAAATTTTTCTAACAAATGAATCCTTAGGATATGTTTACCATCTATATAGGGAATGACCATAATATTTTTGAAAAGCAATTTTTTTTCTTTTTTAATCAGATAGAAGATCATGATTCCTCTATAAAATAAGTTTGATATAGTATCCATATAGAACATTAATTACATAGCTAATTTTCAACCCCTCTTGTTTGGGTGAATAGCCTTCCTACAATTTACTCCTTTGCAAGAATATTTACACAGACTAATCAATTTATTTCCATAAAATATTTCACATTTAAAAAATCCACCCAGGCAGATTTATTTTAAATGGAAATATGGACTTCTACCCATCAAAAAAGGGAGAGTTTATTTTTTTTAAAAAAGGAGATGGATTTGAACTGAGTCTTGAAGAAAACCATGAGGAAGAATATTTTGGGAATAGGGTCTAATATGCCTGGAAAAAATAGTCCAGACTGATTGCAATGGTCTTTAATTACCCAGACAACTTATAAACAGTCCTTTAAACATAAGGGCTGGAGGTGAGGGAAGGGAGAAAGATGAAGAAGTGGAAGAGAAGTTAGATCAGGCCACATATATGATTTGTTGGTGGATTTTACAAAGTCCCTTTGTGGCCCTGATTTCCATGTTTTTTAAAAAAAATGATAGAATGCTTCTTGTGCTTCTTTCTTTTAATGGGTTTGTAGAGATAGCTCTAACTCAGGATTCACTAAACTTCCTCTTTATCTCCTGCCTTCTGCCCATCCTTACATACCCTATGGATTCTAGTATTCTACCATATGTACTCACATCCTACTTCTTACACCCACTCTTCTAATTCCTTTTCCCTCCAGTCCTAAATTGTTTTCCTACGCTTTTCTGTTCCTTTTTTTGCTTATGATTCTTAGATAGAGGAAAACTTCTAATTCTGGAGGCAATTTCTATTGGGAAGAGCTTTAAAATATTATGAAGGGAAGGCAATGACTTATTTGTTAGATCTCTTCTATTAGGAAAAACTTAGAGTCAGATCCTCTACCTTCTGATATGTCCCACTGCAATTTTTTAGTTATTACAAGAAATCTCCTTTCCCAGATCATATCTTCTACTCTCTGTGCACATAAACTTTCACCATTTTTATCTTTATGCCTCCTATTCTTTTCCCATGACCAAAGAATGCATTTGTGCTCCAGAATCTTTAGTAAATGATTTTTCAGGCAGAAGATAAATTTGATAGTCAATGAATCTTGCTCAATGATTTCAAAGAATCCCAAGGACTTTAGCAGGCATCTTCTCTTCCTTATCTTTCTCCTCCTCCTTCCCCTCTTATTAATAGTACTACCACCTGAACCACCATCACTATGATAATTACTACAAAAATGAGCTATAATTTATACAGAATTTCAAGGTTTGCAAAGTGCTTCACAATGGCATTATTCCTCTCAAGAATCCTGGAAAGTAGGTACTATTATAAACCTAGTTTACAGATGAGAAAACTGAGGCAAAAAGTGACTTTCCTAGGATCAAAGAAGTAGTTAAGGAGTGAGGCAGAATTTAGACTCAGTTCTAGACTCTCTCCAATGTGCCACTTAGTAATTGCCCACTAGAGGCTACTGGACAAATGGTCATCCTAACTCTTCTCGAAGACCTTCAATAAAGGATAACTCATTACCTCCTGAGGTAGCTAATTCTACTTCTGGACGGCTATAATAGTTAGAAAACCTTTCCTCAGATCAAATTTGAATATGACTTCTTTCAACTTCTACCCATTTCTTCTGGTTTTAAACTCTAGGACGAATTAGAAAAAAGAAAATATTCCACATATGGGAGAGGGGAGGGTGTAGTTGATGCTCAACTACACCCTCCCCTCTCCCAATGTTTTTCTTCTCTAGACTAGGCAGTTCCACTTCCTTAAATTTATTCTCATATCATATTATCACAGAATTAGAGCTTGAAGGTTGTGTAGTTCTGCAAAATTCTTTTATAAGTAAGGAAACTGAGACCCATTGAAGTAAAATCATCTGCTCAAGAACACACAGGAAATAAGTCTCAACTCCATAATTTAAACCGTCAGGTTCAAAATACACTGTTATTTCCACTCATCATATTGTCTCGCTACGAAAGAGAGTCAAAGTCCTTCATTCTCTTGATTATACTCTTCTGAACATTTTTACAGTTTATCTCCTCTCTAAATTCTGGTTCAAAGAATTTTGGAGATGTGTATGTTCTTCAAGACAATTCAATTCCCAAAGAGCATATTCAATATACATCTACTATATTATAATGGGACTAATATTTAAACTTAAAAAAATCATGAATCCATGCTTATATATTACAGCTCTAATAATTATATTAACTAGAACATCATGTTTTTTTGATGATACTTAATAACATTTGTCTCTGGAATGGTGACACCAAGACATCTTTTGTAGTCATCACTTTCAGTTTTAGAGTACAAAGCACTGTCCCTCTGGTCAGGAATATTTCAGTTTAAATTCTGTCTCTCGTTTGCAAACCATGTGTCATTAGACAAGCCACTTAGACCCTCTGACCATTCCTTTTAGAAAAGGAATAATAAAATCTATAAAATGTACCCCTTAGTGTGGTTGTAAATGCAAATGAACTCATGGAGTTGGAGCAGTTCACTAAATGTAAAGGGCTAGAGAGTCTACCTAGTTAAAGATAAAGAAGTTATTGAGAACCTGAGGATGCCATAACAATCTAAAGTCATCTTCTAACATATCAAATAATGGATAGGAAAAAGTACTTTTTAAAACTCTATGAAATATATCTGGTTAGATTTTTTTCCCTATAAAGAAAGATGTCTGTTTTAAGCTGTTAAAGATAAAAAAAAAGCTATCAAAAGTTAAAAGTGAATTAAGACATCTGGGATACCCTTTGTCTATAGGTACATACATCCATACCCATACCTATATATATATATATATATATATATATATATATGAATATTTATGAATATATGAATATATACGAATATAAATTTTCTATTGTTATAAACATAGGAGAGAATTCATGATATAGTACACATTGACAGCATCAAGATCAGGATAGGATGCATCAGAGTTTTGTCTCTACCACGTAATGACTATGTGAATCTGGGGAAGTAACAAATTCTCAGTGTTCCCAATCTAGAGGTACAGTGGATAAAGACCTATGACTAGAGTTTTGCAATTCTTAGTTTAAACTTAGTCTCAAATGTTTCCTCACTGTGTGACTCGAGGCAAATATAACTTCTCTTTGCCTCAGTTTCCTCAATTTTAAAATGGGATGATAACCATACCTTGTCATTATGAAAGGGTTACAGTGAAAATCAAATGAGATAATATTTGTAAATATTTGTAAATGAGATAATATTGGTAAATTTGTAAATATTTATAAAAGGACAGCACAGTGGAAAGTGCTGTGTAAAGGCTAATCATCTTCCCTTCTCTCTTTCCCCCAAGCAACTAAGACACTATAGGTTGCAGAATATTGGTTGAGAGAATTTCTTCCCTCAGAACTCCATGCATCACTGAATGAATACATTCAGAGTTCTCTCCTTTTCTTTCTTCCCCATCTTCATCTTTCTAAATAGAGAATAATTTCAGAGGAGAAAGCATTTAAAAATCTGGAGATCAGAAAAGGTTTTACATAGCAGGTTGTCAATGATGGAGAATAAAGATTGTTAAGAGTTGGAGGTGAGGAGGGAAAAAGGAACCAAACTGCTTCAAAGACAATGATAGAAGATGGCATGCAGAGTTTGGGAAAAAGTCATTTGACTGGTGTATAAAATGAATAAGGGAAATAAAGTAGTTTGGAAGTATAGATGGAAATGAGATTTTGGAGAACCTTAAATTTCAGGCTAGAGCTTTTCATATTTTATCTTAGAAACAATGGGGAAACAATGTAGATATTTGAGTAGGGAAGCGACAATGAACCTTAAAGAAGATAATTACAACATGCAATGTACCAGGAAGAATTGATAAGGGTTCTAAACTCTGAATATGGAAAACTAAGGAAATGAAAGAAAATTCTTAAAAGAAAAAGGAAATTTTGGAGGATGGTCTATAGGATTTGGGCTACTATATAGTTTGATGATTGGGTTGGGAATATAACAATTGAAAACTGAGTGCATGGTTCTGATAAATCCATAGGTATGTGCTAGGTTAAAACAGGTTGGAATATTCAACTAATGTATTTTTAGCATATTCATTCTATGAAATCCTGGTATATTCAAATGTAATAAGCATGTTGAACCTGATGAAACAGGGACATACCTCACATTCTTTTTGGCTTAGAGCATGCTTTTTTTCAGACTGCAATTCTTTGGATATCACATTACATGGTCAATTTGTTTAGCCTTTTGATATTTGAATAGAAATAACTTTTACTATTTTCAAATGGTGCTTTATTCTAACAAAGGATTTTACAGATAGAATGTTCTCATTTAAGCCTCAGAGATATATAGCAGAATATATCCCTATTTTTAACATAGGAGAAATTAATGTTCGCTAAGTTAAATAACTGATTCTAGGTCACAACAGTGGAGGAATTAAAACCAAGTCCTTGTGATCACCAAGTTCAGGATTTTTTCTATTGCATCTTTCTATTACTATGTAGACTAATTCATCCAACCTATTAATACTGTTAAATATAATATAATGTTATTATATGTAATAGCATTATATAACATATTAAATGTAATTATAGAATAATATAGCATATTATATGTTAATATAGTCTTATACTCAATTGATTGTCATTACTTGATTAGTCAGATTAGGAAGCCTGGAAAGTTATATTTTGGGGGGCAGCTAGATGGTATGGATAGTTATGGACATGGGGTTGGGATCAAGAAGATATAAACTCAGATCTGGATATTTTTTTTTTTAGATTTTGCAAGCCAATGGGGTTAAGTGGCTCGCCCAAGGCCACACAACTAGTTAATTATTATGACTGAGGCCAGATTTAAACTCAGGTACTCCTGACTCCAGGGCCAGTGCTCTATCCACTGAGCCACCTAGCCGCCCCTGGATATTTTCCAAAGTCGAGTATGATCTTGGGAAAGTCACTGTACCCCTTGCATCTGCACAGGGCAAATATGGATTTGCTTTGGTCAAGGAAGTTCCCACAAGCAGATTTCTATACATTGATGAAACCAAAGGTCCTCAACTTTACCAAAATGTAGAAAAGTCAGGGCCAATAAGGCTTAGTACACTGAGGTCAAAACTGATTTGAATATCTTCTGAGAAACTCATAATCTTAAAGATAATAGTGTACTATTCTGACTATTCAGAAAGCATGACATAGCCTATCTGTATAAAAAGACCAAATAAGCTGCTCTTTGCATAGAATACTGACTTGCAAAAAATATATTTTTATTTTACACAGCATTTTTAAGTGTTTCTTTACTCAACCATGAGAGATTGGTAATGCAAAGATTTCTATTCCCATTTTACAGATAAGAAGACAAATGTTTGGAAAGATCACATATTATATCCCCAGGGTCATGGACCTATTGATTGTCAGAGATGGGGCTTGCTTCTGACTCTTTGTGAAACATTCTTTCTACTGTACTAATACAGTCTTCATTATATTCAGTAGTAAGGGGAATGAAAAGAAAATTTAAAAATGTACCTGAATATGTGAACTGGAAAAATCTATTCTAAAAGCTGAGTTAGATTTTTAGCTTGTAATTTTATCGTCCATGCTTCATGTGCAGTCTCTCAAGAGTAGAGTATGGAAACTCCAACATTTGCAATATACTTGCAGCCCTCAGTTGAAATACATATATTTGGATTTGAAAAATTCTTTTGAAATTAGACAATGTTTTCTAATCTCAAAAAAATTGCTGGTTGGATGATTTTCATTTTCACAAAATGACAAGTGATACTTCATTTTTAGCAAAAGGTTAATGTTAAGTCTCCAAACTTTATAAATTGCACTTCCTCCATAAAACAAACTATTGCATGCTCATGTGCAAGATTAGAAGGAAATGTTCATACTGTCGAAAATGGATGGATTTTGCATTTCAAGGTGACAAGTCCAATGTCAGACACAATCAATCGATCACTGCATAATTATTATTGTAAATGATCCATATCCATGCTGCAAACCTTAAGGGGAATTTAATGAAGCAGTAAGCACATCAATAATAAGATCTACTTTGGTCCCTGTTAAATCTCATGATTCATAAATATCTCTACATGTTTTATTCTTTCTTAAAATCCTATAAAACTACCTAAAATACTAGTCCTTAAAGGATATTATTTAAACATTTGATAAAGAGAATTTTAACATCTATTTTTTAAATCAGAAGAAAATTTCAGATCAAAGTTCATTGCTAATATTTCATCACCCTTCTGACATGGGTTAATGGAACAAAAGAGCTCAGAGAAATATATAATATTTCAGTATCAGTGTGGAGTTAGAATCAATATAAACATCTTCATTTTCCTCCAAATTAAGAGGCTTGACAACACATATATGTGTGTATATATTTATACATTCACACCCATTGAAATAAATGTATAAATACAACTCTCAAATATATTTTCTCCCATATTTACTTTTACTATGAATTTTGAATTCTTCAACATGAAAAGATTAAACTCCAAATGTTTATCTTCTACTTGAACAAACATTGTTATACCCAGTAATTACTATTACTACTATCTCCACAAAGTGGTGTTTGGTTTCTCATCATACCACCGATTATTGATACTGTTAGTTCTATTCTCAATGAATAATACATAATACTTCAAACAAATGTGGGAAATTGCTGGCATTCACAAACCACTGCTAACTGCTGGAATGTGGGGTACGATGCCAATGCAGGTTTATACTGTAACTTGAAGGAGTTGCTTTCTAGTCCCATGAATGAATGATGGGCAGGGTTTGACAAGCAGGAAACAGATAGTAGTATACAATAAACACTTGGGCAGCCTGGACCAACTTCTTACTGAACACATAGTGGGTGGTAAAAAACCATTTTTGAGAAACACCATATTGTGAAATTGTGAGCATCTCCTAAAATTCATAATAAACTTCTATTCTGCACATTATCCAAAATGCTTGTACCATATCTTAGTCCCAATTAATTTTTCCAGAACATTAATTTACCAAACATCTACATTCTAAAATAGATTGCCTTTCCTCACCCCTTAACTTTGGAGCAAGTCACTCAACTAGAAATTTGGAAATAATTAAACATAAACATTCTTTATATTACATGAAAATAAAACGCAACAAATATGCCCCCAGATACAGAGAGCACTGTTGTAGAAAAAGCATTAGTCATTCCAGATTCTGGCACTAATTACAACCATTGTTTTACAGTGAAGAGGTTGCTAGATTTGGAGTTTTAGGACTGGGTTCAAATCTTATTTCTTCCATTTTATTATCTGGGTGATCTTTAGGAAATGATAGACTAGTAAGAATGGCTCCTGAAATTTATATGACACCTTAAAGAGTTTGGTGCCAGTGTTAGGAGGAATGTATTTGGAGTCAGAGGATCTTTGAATTTTAGTTCAGGCAACTTACTACTTTTATGACCCTATCTTCTCTGGAACTCTCCTCTTATGAAAAATGAAGAGTTTAGAGTGGATGGTCTCAAAGTTTCATTCTGATATTTAAATCTACAAGCATCACTGATATTTATAAAATGCTTCACATTTTTAAAGTACTTTATTCACATATGAACCTCATGCTTATTTGAACATAGTAACAATAACTATATTAGTACTAAAAATTATTTCCCTCCTTTTATGGGGATTAATAACCTTGGTCAAGTCACAACCTGTTTTGATCCCCATGAATCTTATCTTTCAAATGAAATACAATCATACCTACCATGTCTCCATCATAGAATGTAGTTAGAATCATATGAGATTTAGGATAAAATCAAATGAACTTCTAAGAATAATAGACACAGAGTTGGAATAATCTTCTCCAACCCCTGCATTTTATAAATGAGGAAGTTGAGGTCTGTTGCTATGAGGTGATTTGCCTAAGATCACATAGATACAGGTTGATAGGCCTAGATTCAAACCCAATTCCTCTGGATCCATAGATATAATTATTTATCCTATACCAAAATATTTCTATTTTTGTCAAATTTAAAGTGTTATACAAATTTTAGGTTATCATTGTATTTATACTCTCACTAAAGTTCTACCTTAATGTCTTGTTGTAGATTGGAGAAGATCCTGAATGCTCTAAGTATATTCTAGCAAAACTCATCATGATGGGCTTAATAATTTGGGAAGATTTTACATATATGCTCAAGCAATGGATTTTTCCCCTTTATTCAATGGGTCAAACAAGGTATAAAGAGACACTTATCATTATCCTCTCTAGTCTCCTCTCTAGGACTCATGGATAATGGTGGATGGTTATGAATATGGTGATGGGCAAATACTATTCCAGTCTTTTTTTTTTGTCAAAGAGAAGGTAGCCCCTTTGAGCAACAGATAGGTGTAAGTCTGATGTCAATGTAAGGCAAAATAATAGACAAAATGGGAAGTAGTGATCTATATGAGCTATTCACTAAGAAAAAAAATCATGCCTAACCACATTTTCTTTTTTTTTTTAAGATAAGAGACTGTTAGATCAGGGGAAGACTCAAGTCTCTACCATTCTTAAAAACAAACAAGCAAACAACTAAAAAACTTTCTCTTCATGCTGCTATTTCCAAGTTAACATTTTATAATTTTCCTCCCTTTCATCAAATGTCTAGAATTTCTTATCCTCTTGTTATTTAGTTTCCAACTTTACCATTCTACTGAGACTGCTCTTTCAAAATTTTCAAATGATGTCTTAACTTTGAAATCTGAGAACCCTTTCTTAATTTTTATCCTTCCTTATCTCCTATAGCATTTGATAAAGGGAATGACTTTATTTTGGATAATCTCTCTTCCTTTTGGTTCAATTCAATGAACATTCCCCTTCATATATAGGAATGGGGAATGAAAGGACAAATTTTAACAGTCGTTGCCCTTGAAAGCTTTCATTTTGCCAGAATACAATGTTTAAACATATGACACTCTTCTCAGTTATCCTATTGCAACCATTCTTTCTCAGCCTCCTTTCCTGATTCATTATTCATATCATTCCCACAAGATGAAGAGTTATCCAAAAGATTGTCCTTTGCCCTTTTCTCCTCCTTGTGTTTTCATGTATTCAATGATCATCTTTGCACAGATGATTTTCAAATTCATATATCCAGCCTTAATCTCTTTCTTGAACTCTAAACCATTCTTAGCAATTCCTTGGCTAATTCTCTATCAGGGTGTTCCACTGCCCATTTCAACTTGATTTGTGAAATAAAATTTATCTTCTGCTCCCTCAGAAACCCCTCCCCACTCCTTGTTAATCACAATTAGGTCCTGACTTCTCTTTTCTTCTGTCTCCCAATAATTCATCAAACTCATTTACTCCTTTGGCTTTATCTCTCTCTCTCTTTCTCTCCATATACATACATACATACATATATATATATATATATATATATATATATATATATATATATAACTGCCACTCTTATTTTTCCAGTCCTAACCATTTCATTTTCTCCTGAATTGCTAGTTATATTTCCAGTTGCCAATAAGACAACTTCATCCTGCTGGAAATTCAAATTCAACATATCCTAAATTGGTTTTCCCCCTGAACCTCCTCTTCCTTCTGACTTCACTCAGAAGTGTTATGAGGTACAAATGAGATAATGGATGTAAAGCACTCTCAAATCTTAAACTTCTATATAAATGCCATTTATTATCATTACTAGACTACAGTCACCCAGCTTCCAGGCTGAGTTCTGTTGAGCTCAAACAATGTTTCTAGAGCAATACAAAGGTATGCTGGTAAGTGCTCAACAACTTGGCAGAAATAATTTAAAGTTCAATATATATTATTAATGTTATTTCTTAAGTCTAAAGAATCAACTAAGCAGAACAATAAATCAAGTCCTGATTTATAGTGACTACAGATTCTGAGGTATAAATGCTCACACTGAAAATTTCATAATAGAAAGCCATTGCCATCAAACACTGTCTTCAATATTTTTGGTAATGACACCATTTTCCCATGTTATAAACCTTAATCTTTGGGGTTCCCTTTGGTGCTATGCTGCTATGACTATACCTCCCACAGCTAACCAGTCCCCCTAGTCAGTCCTATTTCCTCTATCTTATTCATCAAGAAATCAGAGTGTTGCAGGACAAAGGTGAAGAGAGACACAGGTGTTACCATTTTCCTTTTCACCTCTCTCTACTATAGAATTTATTTCAAAGAGACCTAGCTTTACTGCTCCTTGTCTATACCCTATTAAAGAGATAAAAAAACAGAAAAAAGATCCACAGATACAAATATATTTATAGTAGCTCTTTGTGTTGTATCAAAGATTTGGAGGCTGAGGGGATGTCCATCTATTGGGAATGACTGAAAAAGTTATGAGATGGAACAGAATTGAACTATAAACTGATGAAGGGGAGAGTTTCATAAAAGATATATGAACTGATACAAAGTAGAGTGAGTATTACCAAGCAAATAATTTCCACAGAAACAGCAATATTGTAAAATAATCATCTGGGAAAGACAATAACACTGACCACTATAATAATCAATCACAATTCCAAAGGGCTCATGATTAAAAGTACTTGCCACCTTCAGGCAGAGAACTAATGGAATCAGAGTGGATGCATTTTTTTTCTCTTTTCTTTTTTTTTAAACTGTGGCTAATGCAGAATGTTTTGCATGACTTCATACTTTTAATGGGTTTTGTATTTCTTGTCTTCTCAGTGGGTGGGGAATTGGGTGAAGGGAAGGAGGGGAAAAAAGGAACTGAAAATAAAATAAACATGAATTTTAAATTAAGGTTTTAGAGGAGAAATGTAAAGGAAGTCTACAAGTCATCAGAAATTCAATTAAAATGCACTTATTAAGTGTCTATGATTTTCCTAGGTCCTCTACCATGTGCTTGGCATTGAAAAAACAAAAATGAAATAGACTGCTGTCAAGAATGTTACTTTCCGGGGCGGCTAGGTGGCACTGGGGCAACTAGGTGATGCAGTGGATAGAGCACCGGCCCTGGTGTCAGGAGTACCTGAGTTCAAATCCAGCCTCAGACACTTAGTAATTGCCTAGCTGTGTGGCCTTGGGCAAGCCACTTAACCCCATTGCCTTGCAAAAAAAAAATCCTAAAAAAAAAGAATGTTGCTTTCTGTCAAGAAAGGCAACATATACATTAATATATATATATATATGAATGAATATATGAAGAATATGTTTCTAGATGGATCTGAGACAAGATAGTAGGGAGCCAGTGGAATTTGCTGAGTAATGGAGTGACATAGTCAGATTTGCACTTTAGGAAAATCACTTGGTCAATTAAGTGAAGAGTGACCTATTTCCATTGTCACCACTCAAATTCCATATAATCTCTGCCCCTTGAAACTACTCTATGTTTTCCCACCTCCATGACTGCTTACATGTCTGGAATTCCTCTGAAACGTTCTTTTGCTTGTTGAATTCCTACAAGTCCTTTAAAAATCTAATTCATATTCTATGTTCTTCATGAAGTAGATTCTAACTTCTGACATTAATAATGACTTTACCTTTTTGATATCAGATAATTTACACATATAATCACAGATTTAAAACTATAAGGGAATAAGGATGTCCTAAGTCTAATCTTATTATCTTCCACTGGAGAAACTATACCTCACTTATGGCAATAAATAAAGGTCCTCTGACGTTAGATCAATTGTCTTTCCATTGTACCACATATGACAGTTTATTATAATTATTTGCATGTGTGTTTTCCCCCATTAGATAGTAAACTCTTTGAGAACAAGGACTATACTTTTTCTAATATTTTTATTTAAAACCCATACCTAGAAGATTCCTTTATATAGCTGGCACTTGATTTCTATTAGTGCAAAAGTTCAAACAGATTCAAAAAAAGTTAAAATGACAATTAAGAACAAGGGAGACATAACTAGAAAATAATTCATGTTTACAAAAAGACCTAGGATTTTTGGGATACTGCAAGCTAAATATGAAGCAATGACATGACTTGGTACCAAAATGACTAGAGCGGTCTTAGAATATATTAATAACATCACAGAGAGATGAAAGTTCTGTAGTTGCTTGCCCAAATCAAACCATTTCTGGAGTACTGTATCTAATTTGAAAGAAGAGTCACATTTTACAAATAACCCTGACAAGTTGGAGGGCATCTGGAGGAGGGCAATCAGATTGGTAAAGGGCCTAGTCAAAGGAATGTGGAATATTTTTCCTGAAGAAGAGAAGGAGGTTGGGGCATGATCATAGTCTTCAGATATTTGAAGACCTGTCATGAGGAATAAAGATTAGACAGTGGTGCCATGGTAATTATATCATAGGGCTAACTCTAGAGTCAGTTAGATCTGGATTTAAATATTGTCTCTACGACAAACTAATTGGGTGAATATGTAAAAGCCACTTCATAGCTCAGTTCACCCAGGGACATTCTAAGACTATAATTTGCAGAGGAATTTATATGTATCAGTAGCTAGATCTTCTGTGTAAGAAGTTGTCCTAAAATGATAAAATCATAAGTGTGGCCCAAAAAAGAAGAAAAATATATAAAAACAATTAGACTTATTCTGTTTACTTGAGTGTCCAAAACTAGGAGCAAGTTATTGAGGGGTTGAGTTTGACTCAATATAAAGAAATCTTCTGAAGAATTAGAGTTATCCAGAATTGGAATGAATTACTTTGGAAGGTGGCACATTCTCCATCACTTCCAAAGAGGGTGAGATAACCACCTGTCAAGAATACTGTAGAAGGGATTCTTGACCAAGGGATTCTTGAGTTAGTTGACTCAAGTTCTCCAACTTTCTTAAAACTATGATCACTAGTATTATTATTATTATTATTAGTTGCAACATATTTCACTGTTACAAAGTTTATTAATATTTTATATTAATGTAGAGCTCAGAAAATCACACAACAGCTGCAGAGGTTAAAGAAAGATTTACTTGAGGGTGTATTTTTTTCCCATTTTGGAGAAGCAGAAAATGTACCATTTTTGTCCTTGAATTTCCAAGAAAAAGACAGAGTTGAATTTTAAGCCAATTTAAATTGTACATATCATAGAGGATTACAATGACTAAGTACAAACACAGTGTGTATTTAAGCAAAGGATCCACTTAGTATTATTCTGAGGCCTAGATTAACTAATTGTGTCTCTGCTCTCATGGGTAGCACTTATCCATTTGATTGGCCCTTCAATATATGACATTAACAACAGTCTCGCTTTACTTGAATACTCCACCACAGAACTCATTCAAGTCAAATGCCCTTGAAGACACTTGAAATTTCTAACAAGGCTCTCTATTATTAAGCTGTTTTGTATTTCTGATGCCACTAACCCAAAGACTAGGTTTATTCAATAAGCAGTCTAGGGCACAAGGCT